>NC_135721.1:138426462-138726462 GCF_964656455.1 Halichoerus grypus
AGAACTTACAGTCAGCTCGGAAGGCCTGAGCCAGGCCCGTGTTACTTCTGGACAGAAGCCAAATGGGTCCCACCTGTGCTCCTCCCCTCCCCCTCCCCCTTGCCCTCCTTCTCCCAAATCTGAGCCACCTGTCACAATGGCCCCCATAGCAACGAGGGGTATGGGTGTGTGTGTTGGGGGGGTGGGATGAGCAAAGAAGAGGCCCATCAGCCTGGTGCAGCCTCACAGCCCACCTTCTGGGGAGTAGGGCAGGGGGAAGGGGTACAGGCGGGCCCCCTTAGTCCCCTCCCGATGCCCCCAGGTGCCCCCAGCCATGAGCTGTTTGGGGAGACACAGGCAGCCCCCTCTTTGGCTGGCTGAGGTTTCATGAGCCTGGGGAAAGAAGATCCAGCTAAAATTAACCGTTATCAAGCTGTCAGCCTGGAAATAAACCCTGCTCCTATTGGCTGCCGGTGATGTCACTGCTTGGTTAATAATAACCTGCGAATGCATAACTGACCACCTGTGCATGTGCCTTCCTGTGGGGGCCAAGGCCAGTGGTCACCCTGGTAGCTGCTGCCCAGGCAGTGGCTTGGGGGCAGGGTGGGGGTCAGGGCTGAGAGCACCCTCCAGCCTTGGGGGGTCTCAGAATGACCTCAACTCCTGGCCTGGGGTGCCAGGCTTCCCTCTGACCCCAGGACATCCGTGCTCACCCTCCCCTGTGGGGTCAGTCTCATCTCATCTCCCAGCCTACCTGGGCAGCACGACCCAGGACGGCCTTGGGGACAAGTTCCTCCCGCCCCCAGCTCCCCGCCGGGGAACTGAGCTGCCCGTGAGGCCGCAAATCAAGTGTTCTCCATGGCGAGGAGGCGCTCTTGGCTGTTGAACTTCCCTCAGAAAAGTAAGATCACGGCCCCAAATCAGAGAAGTCCTTGCCCTCCCAACCCCGCCCCCCCCCCCCCCCCCGCCTCCGGGGGTGGTGGGCGGGGCCGAGCCCTGGCGGCGCGGCCCGGGGGCGGGGCCGGGGCTGGAGAGGGGGCGGCGGGCGCGCCGCTTGCACCCCAGCTAGACCCCAAGGCTAGGCAAGGGCCCCACCAAACGGCCAGCCCAGTGCTGGGTGCCTGGGTCAAGTGGCACGGGGCGCTGGTGACTTCCTAGACAATCCAGGCCCCCACCAGGCCACCCTAGGAAACCCAGGGAGTCTGGGAGGGTATGAGGCCGACCTCAGTGTGCCAGGGAAGCCCAGGGAAGGGGACGGAGCCCCTCAGAGAAGGGAGAGGTCAGCCCGGCCTGCCCTCTCCACCGCCAGCACTTGGGCCACAGGAGCTGTCTGTGGCCCCGTGGGTACCTGCCCAGCGCAGCAGGACCTGCTGCCATGATGACAGAGCGCAGCTCGCTGGAGCAGGTTACTGTCACCTGTGCTTGGGAGGGCAGCGTCCTGCCAACTCCAGGGCTCCACCCCTGCCCAGCGCCCACCTGCTTCCGGGGAAGGGGTCTGGCGGGCTTTGCCCTCTGAGCTCCCGGAGAGTCCCGGGCTCCAGCCTGGCAGCATGAGGAGGGAGTGGCCAGGCCCTCCCATGAGGTCCACTGCAGGCTGCGGGGCCCCTGGAGAGCCCAGGGGAGGGGCCAGCCTCTCTACGGTGGGACAGAGAGACAGAGGGAGAAGCTGGGGAGGGTCTGCAGGCCCACTGCCCTCTCCTCAGGTGGTGGAGGCAGAGGCCACGGTGCTCAGTTCAAGGAGGAGCGTCTCCAGGTGGGACTGCCCTGGGGACCCTGAAGCTCCTTAGCAACTCTGGACCCTATGTTCTCACCTAGTAGATAGAGCATCCCTGCACTGGGCGATTGGGAATAACCTGCCCGCAGAGCAGGAGGCCTCGTGGGTGTCCTAGGGTGACAGCACAGGAGGCTGTAGGTGGCATCCTTCTCCCCATCAGTGGTGGAAGCCCAGAGCCTCCCCTTCCCCGGGAAACACACACTGGCCAGACCGAGGAGGCTGGCCCTTGTCTGGGGAGGAGGCCGGGGGGACTGTCCTTGGGAATATTTAGAGAAAAGTGCACGAATGACCAATGTACCTGACCACCCAGATAAGAAATAAACACCCCCTCATGCCCTCCAAGGTGACCGCTGTCCTGACTTCCTAGACCACAGATCACGTCGTCTGCCTGCAAACTTCATAGGCATGGTCTGTGCAGTTTGGATCCTTGTGTCCGGCTTCTCTCGCAGGCCCCCGGGTTTCAGACATTCCTCCGTGCCGTTCGTCTTCACTGCTCGGTAGCGTTCCATTTCCAAGTTCGAACTGCCACAAAGCCGTCTGTCCCCCTGTGGATGCTCTTGCGCGAGTATACCCCAGGGGCGGAGCTCTGAGCCACTGGGTGTGTGTTCCTCCAGTCATTCGCTTACGGCCTCTAGGCTCAATCCCTGCCCTGTGCTGAGGGACAACGGTGAGCATTTCTACTTTATGGGGAGCAGATGCATTTTGTAGGGCAGGCAATGAAGGATGAACTTATAGCTGAGAGAAAATTGATACCTGGCTTTTTTTTCTTTGACTATAAGGAAATTTTCCTTTCTTTGCACATCCAGTAATTTTTGGCTGAAGTCTGAAGACTCTGGATCCTGTTCTCTTCCTCTGAGGACTCTTGGTTCTTGTTTTAGCAGCCATTCGATCACTGGACCTGTGGGGCTTGTTTTCATGCTTTCATGCTGGTCTGCAGAACACCCCGCAGGTCTTCCAAGCCCCTCAGGTCGGTAAGATTCAACTTTCAATCTTGGTCCCCAGCTCTTCGTGGGGCTCAGCTTTAACGTTTCTTAGATGGTCTTAGACTAGACATTACTGTAGGTTGTAGTCTTTTCTCTCTCTCTCTTTTTTAAGTTTTTATTTATTTAAGTAATCTCTGCACCCAACGTGGGGCTTGAACTCAAGACCCTGGAATCAAGAATCACATGCTGCATGACTGAGCCAGCCAGGTGCCCCTGTAGTCTTTTCTCTTAAAAACATAAATCCAAGTCTCTCCACCCTAGCTGGGTCCAAACCCCAGTGCTGCCCAGCATGGCTTGTCTTAGGGTATTTTGGTTCCGATCTCAGCCAATGATAGACATAAACTAATTGTCCCCCCAGGATCCATGCCCTGGAATAATTTCTTCCCTGTGAGTGCAGAAGGAAGCTGTGGCTTGCATCTAGCCAATGGAATATGACAAAGGTGGTGAGCCCCGACTCCCCTGATTGGCCTCCGTTATTTAAGACTCTATCTTGGCAGATAGACCGGAGCGAGGGACTCTCCTACCAGCCTTGAAGAAGTGAGCTACCAGGATGTGGAAAGGCCAGTAGGGGCCACATGTCAGGAGACTGTGGGCAGCCCCTGAGAGCTGAGAGTGGCCTCCAGCTGTCCGTCAAAAGAAAGTGGGGACCTGGGGCGCCTGGGTGGCTCAGTTGGTTAGGCGGCTGCCTTCGGCTCAGGTCATGATCCTGGAGTCCCTGGATCGAGTCCCGCATCAGGCTCCCTGCTCAGTGGGGAGTCTGCTTCTCCCTCTGACCCTCCCCCCTCTCATGTGCTCTCTCTCTCTCATTCTCTCTCTCTCAAATAAATAAATAAAATCTTAAAAAAAAAAAGTGGGGACCTGAGTCCTACAGCCATGTGACCTTAGAAGAGCCTCAGAAGGACCCCGACAGCCTGACTGAACCCTTTTGAAACCCTGAGCAGAGGCCCCAGGTAAGCCATGCCTGGACTCCCAACCCCAGAGCCAGGTATGTGTAATAAACGCATGTTTTATAAAGTCCCTGAATCTGTGGTAATTTGTTATGCAGCAATAGATACTAGTACGGAGACCACAGAATCCGCCATCTGGGAAGCCTCCAGTGGCCTCCCCCAGCCTGAGCCACAGCCTCGAGCCACAGCCCATGCACTTCCACATGCCGAGCAGCTCCCCACACGTCAGCGGGCTTGCGCACCTGCCTCTCAGCCCACTTGCCTCCGCCCTCTGCCTGGAGCGGTGACCCGCCCGTGGGCCTGCCGTCTGGGTCCACAGCCGCTCGTGGAGGCGGGCTGGCCGGCTACCTGCCACTGCTCTGTGGTCAGAAGCAGAAGCAGAAGTAACACGTGTCCATTTTTTATGCTGAAACAACTTCAGACTTAGAGAAAAGTTGCCAGAGTAGGTGTCCCAAGCGTTGCCTCCGTCCACACCCGCCGATCGTCGATGTCCACGGACCTGTGTAGTCATTCTCTCTCTCTCTCTTTCTCTCCGGGTCTATACATACTCTTTTTTCTGAACCACCTGGGAAGAGGTTGCCTAAGTCACTGCCTTTGTTCCTCAGCAGCCGAGTCTGTATTTCCTACGCACTTCAGTCCTCAGTCCCGGTCCCAGTGGTGCCCCCCCTGCCAGTGGTGCGGCCCGCAGCTCTGTTTTCCCCTCCAGGACCACACGCTGGCTTCACACGCACGTCCCCTTTCATTGGAAGCAGCCCCTCTGCCGTGTGTGTCTTTTGTGACACTGATGTGTTTTAAGAGCTCAGGCCAGGTGTCTTGAAGATGGCCTTCTCTTGGCTTTTCTGATGTTTCTGCACCAAGAAATTCAAGTTTTATTTTTCTGCACAGAATTCCAGCAGAGCAACATGGATTCCTCCCAGCGCATCCGAAGGGAAGCTGCCTGACATCAGTTTGCTCATTTGTGCTGATGTTATCCTGCGTCACCCAGGGAAGGGGGTGGCCACTAGCTTTTTCTATAGTAAACTTATATTTTCCCTTTGTAATTATTAGCTAATTAATGGGGATGTACCTTGGGTTCTATAAATATCCTGTTCCTCTTCAAAATCCCTCTCTCAGCCTAGCACTCACTGATGACTCTTATCAATTTTTACCATGATGGTTCTGCTTTTTAAATTATTTTTTTTAGGGGCGCCTGGGTGGCTCAGTCGGTTACACGTCTCCCTTCGGCTCAGGTCATGATCCCAGGGTCCTGGGTTCGAGCCCCTCATCGGGCTCCTGGTTCAGCAGGGAGCCTGCTTCTCCCTCTCCCCAACCTCCCTGCTCGTGCTGTCAAATAAATAAATAAAATCTTCAAAAATAATAATAATAAATTATTTCTTGGGGCGCCTGGGTGGCTCAGTCATTAAGCGTCTGCCTTCGGCTCAGGTCATGATGCCAGGGTCCTGGGATCAAGCCCCGCATTGGGCTCCCTGCTCCGCGGGAAGCCTGCTTCTCCCTCTCCCACTCCCCCTGCTTGTGTTCCCTCTCTCGCTGTCTCTCTCTCTGTCAAATAAATAAATAAAATCTTTTTAAAAAATTATTTTTTAATTTTTATCTTTTTTAGGGGCGCCTGGGTGGCTCAGTCGTTAAGCGTCTGCTTTCGGCTCAGGTCATGATCTCAGGGTCCTGGGATCGAGTCCCTCATCGGGCTCCCTGCTCCGCGGGAAGCCTGCTTCTCCCTCTCCCACTCCCCCTGCTTGTGTTCCCACTCTCACTGTGTCTCTCTCTATCAAATAAATAAATAAAATCTTTAAAAAAATTTTTTTGTCTCTTTAAATTATTATCCAGAGAACTCCTTGGGAAATATACAGTTATATGAATGTTAGCACATGTCCAGATTCCTATAGCTACATCGACCAGGACACAGAGTGATCCATCCCCCAAAACCCTCCTTCTCGCTCTCCGGCTATACTCAGACCTCTCACAGCTGATCTGTCCTCTGCCAGGCGAGCACTGTCGTGAGACCAACACGGAGACGGAAACGTATGCTACCCGCCTCTGGGCAGGGCTTCCTGCACTCCGCATAACATCTGAGATTCATCTGGGTGGTTGTGTGTCAACCATTCATCCCTTTTTGTCAGTGAATAAGATTCCAGGTGTGGATAGACCTCTGTTTACTTCTCCGCTCCTCCCCTGAATGACATTTGGGTGGTTTCCAGTTTGGGCAGTTAGGAATAAAGCTGCCATCGGCCTTTGTACACAAGTTTTTGTATGAACATGTTTGGGTTTCTCTGGGACAAATGGCAGGAGTGGGGCTCCTGGGTTGTGCGGCAGGTGAATGTTTAACCTTTCCAGAAACTGCCAAGCCCGTCTCCAGACCACGGTCCCGTCCTGCATGCCCACAGCGGGGTGTATGAGCCCCAGGTGCTCCGTATCCTCAGTAGCCCTTGGAACTGCTGGTTGGATGGTCCTTTCAGCTGTTCTTGTGGGCGTGTAATGCCATCTCGTTGAGGGTTTAGCTTGCATTTCTCTGATGGCTGATGACATCGAAGAGCTTCCCATCCGCTGATGGGCATGTCCTCTTTCATGAAGTTCTGTTCAGGTCTTTATCCCTTAAAAAAAAAAAAAAACTTTATCAAGATATCATCTACATACCACAAGTACATCCATTTAAAATGTATAATTCGGTGGCTTTTGGTGTATTTGGAGTCGTGCAACCATCACCATAAACCACTTTTAGGACATTTTCATCACCCCACAAGAAAACTTGTAGCATGTGGTGACCACTCCCATCCCTCCCCTACCTTAAACCAAGCCCACTATGGATTTGCCCGTGCTGGACATTCCATATAGATGGAGTCACGTGACGTGTGGTCATTCACGGCCAGCTCCCTTGCACGTGTTCAAGGCCCTCCCATGCTGCAGTGTGTATCAGCACCTCATTCCCTGTTTTAATTGCCAGATGATACCTCGTTGATTAGTTATACCACATTTTGTTCATCTTTGACCACATGATGGACATTTGGATGCTGCTGTGAACACTCATGTCCGAGTCTGCTTTGTGGACGTCTGTTTTCATTCACCCAGGGTAGGTGTCTAGGAGTAAAACTGCCGGGCGAGCATTCCCAACCTTTCAAGGAACAGCCAGACTGTCTTCAACAGCAGCTGCACCATCTTGCTTCCCGAAGCAACACCGGAGGGTTCTGGTGTCTCCTCATCCTCACCAGTACTGGTTACTGTCAGTCTTTTTTTTTTTTTTAAGATTTACTTATTTATTTGAGGGGAGGGGCAGAGGGAGAAAATCTCAAGCAGACTCCCCGCTGAGTGCGGAGCCCAATGTGGGGCTCGATCCCACAACCCTGAGATCAGGACCTGAGCCAAAACAACATCGGTCGCTTAACCGACTGAGCCACCCAGGCACTCCCGTCTGTCTCTTTGATTACAGTTATTCTATAAGCATAAATGACATCTCATTGTGAGTTTGATTTGCATTTCCCTAAAACCAATGATGTTGGGCACCCTTTCATGCGTTTATTGGCCATATATGTATCTTCTTCAGAGAAATGTCTATTCAGATTCTTAGCCCAATTTTTAATTGGGTTGTATATTCTCAGTGTTGAGTTTTGAGAGTTCTTCATGTATTCTGGATAAAAACTCTTTGTTAGATATTCAATTCGCAAATATTTTCTCCCTGTCTGTGCTTGTCTTTTATTCTCTTAACGGTGTCATTCCACAGAACAAAAATTCTCAATTTTGATGAAATCCAGTGCATCCATATTTTTCTTATATGGATCATGCTGTTCATGCTTTTGTGATTGGCTAACCCCAGGTCACAAAACTTTCCTCCCATATTTTCCTCTAAAGTTGTATAGTTCTACATTTCACATTTTTTTGAGGATTTTATTTATTTTATTTATTTGTTTGAGAGAGAAAGTCAGGGGAGGAGCAGAGGGAGAGGGAGAAGCAGGCTCCCCGCTGACGTGTAATGACGTGATCCCAAGACCCTGGGATCACGACCTGAGCCAAAGGCAGACGCTTAACCAGCTGAGCCACCCAGGTGTCCCTACATTTCACATTTAGATACATTACCCATTTTGAGTTAATTTTTGTGTAAGATATGAGATTTAGGTCAAGTTTTATTATTCTTCCATAAGGATGCCCAATTCTCCCAGCACCACTTATTGAAAAGATGATACTTTCTCTGTTGAATTGCTTTTGCATCTTCTCAAAACACAGCTGGACATGTGCGTGGGAGGGCTGTTTCTGGACACGGTTCTGTCACATTGATTTATGTGCCCATCTCTTTACCAAGACCACTCTGACCTTATTGTTGTAGTTTTATAACAATTGCTAAACACAGTGTGTGGGAAGAACGGTCTCTCCAACAATGGTGGAGGGACTGGGTGGTAACTGGGAAACACATGAGAGAGAGTGAATCTAGACCCCCTACTTCATGCCAAATATGAAAATTAATTCAAAATGGATCAAAGGCCCAATAAAACTCTAGAATTGTTAGAAGAAAACATGGATGTATGTCTCCAAGGCCTTGGATTTGGCAGTGGTTTCATAGATGTGGCACCAAACACATGGGCAGCAAAAGAAAAAATAGGTAAACTGGACTTCATCAAAATTTTAACTTTTGTACAAAAAAGGACACAAGAAAGTGAAAACACAACCTACAGAATGGGAGAAAATATTTACAAATCACATTGGAAAAGGGCCTAGTATCCAGCAAATATAAGGAACTCTCACAATTCAATAACAGAGGCACACAACTCAATTTAAAAATGGGCAAAGGATCTGAATAAACATTTATCCAAAGTAGATCTGCAAACGGTCGATAGGCGCATGAAACGATGTTCAATGTAATTACTCGCTACGTACCTAATAACGGATCAGCAAAATGTAGGAAGCAAAACCGACAGAACTGAAGGGAGAAGCAAACATTTCTACAGCAACAGCTGGAGACATCAGTCCTCCAGCTGCCATAATGAGTGGGACAAGCAGACGAAGGTAAGTAAGGAAACAGAGGACTTCACGCCACAAACCAAGCAGGTCAGAGACGCACACGGAACACGCCACCCAGCGGCACCTGCGGACACCCGGGACGGTCTCCAGCAGAGACCGGATGTCAGGCCACAAATTAAGTCGCAGTGGATTTTAAAAGATATTTCCACGAAGGATCTTGAGCCACAATAGGATGAAGTTAGAAACCAGTAGCAGAGGTAACACTGGGAAATTTTCAAGTTTGTAGAAATTAGACAACATGCTCTTAAAGGGGAAGCCACAGGACTCTCAGAAGACACTTGGAGATGAGAGAAAAGGAAAACAGAACCTACCGGAACTTACGAGATGCAGCAAAAATAGTGCCGAGGAGGTTATTTATGGCGATAAACACAGGTGAAAGCACAAGAAAGGTCTCCTGTCAACATGGTAACGTTCAGACTTAAGAAACTAGAAAGACAAGCACAAGCTAAACCCTAAGCCGGAGGCAGGAAAGGAGATAAAGACGGAGGGAGTGCGAGGGCGCCCTGCCCAGTGAGTGCTCCATCCACAGCCAGACCACTACCACGCGGCCCCACCCACAGGAGGTACTGAGGCCTAAGTCAGGGGGACGAGGGGAAACGGGGTCGGGGGTGTGTTAGTGTTAACGGGGACAGAGTCTCAGTTCCACAGGATGAGCGTGCATGGAGGCAGGTGGCAGGGAGGGCCGCACAACGTTGGGAGCGCATATAATGCCACGGAACCACACGATGAAAAATGGTTGACGTGGTAAATTTTGTTCCGTGTATTTTCCCACAGCAGAAATTTTTATGAAAAAGAGAAAGTACTGAGCCATGGTACAGTGTGGATGAACCTTGACAAGACCAGGCCGAGGGAAAGAGGCCAGACACAGGAGACCACACACTGTCTGATTCCACGGAGACCGAAGGCAGGTTAGTGGTCGCGGGGCGGGGGGTGGGGGGCTGAGGGCGGCTGAGGGGGCGCGAAGAAGAGGAGCGGGGGATGGTGGCGCAACGCTGTGAACGTGCTAAATTATTGGCACGGGAACTTTACCCTCAATGAAAGGACTTGGGTACTGCAATTTCGCCATATTCTTATTTTCCAAAAATGTTTCAGTTATTACAGCTCATTTGTCTTCTCACACTAATTTGGGGATCTGCTCGTCTAGATCTTCAGAAATCTTGCTGGAGTCGTTATCGGCACGCATTAGGTCTAGACATCGATTTGCAGGGAATGGACGTCTTTACTGTGTTGAGTCTCTGTTTACTTAATCTTCTTTGGTCTCTTTCATTAGCATTTTATTTTTGACATACATAAACATTTTGCTAGGCTTATACCTAAGTGTTTCATGGACAGAGGGTATCTATTATAAACGGTATTTCTTGAAATGTCTGTTTCCAGCTGTAAATTGCTAGCATATAGACAGACGACTGACTGACCGTGCATCTTGCTCACCGCGTTTATTCAATCAGCTTTTTTGTGGGCTCCTTGATGACAGACCATCGTGCTGTCTGTGGACAGGGATGGATTTATTTCTCATTGTCAATCCGTATGCCTTTTGTTTCTTTTTCTTGCCTTATTGTCCTAGGACGCCCAGCAGGTGTTGAGTAATTTCAGCAAGAGTGGACATCCCCGCCTTGTCCCCGGTCCTGGAGGAAAGACGTGGTCTTTCTCCATCGTGCACAATGCTGGACGTGCTTGCTGTCAGTTCTCCATCAATGCTCTGTGTTAGATTGAAGACCTTCTTTTCTATTTCTCACTTGCTGAGTCGTTACCATGAATGGATGTTGGGTTTTGCCAGCGCTCCTTCCCCGTCATCTGATGCGAGTACTCACAATCGCTTGTGGGCGCGTTTTTACAACAGCGGCTTTAAAGCCTCTTTGTCAGAACGGCCAGCATCTGGGCTTCTCAGCGCTGTGTTTGCTGCATTGTCTCCACTGTGTTGCGTTTTCCTGGTGCTTTTATGCCCAGTAATTTTGGATTTTATCCTGAAGTTCAGTATTTTTAATGAATGAACTCTTTTCGGTTTGTTGTGTGCCTTGGGTTGAGTTTCAGAGCACTAAAATGGTTGTTTCTGATAGTTCTTTCCAGCTTTATAGTTGCGTTTTGGGGAGAAGGTTTGTTGACCTCCTCACCCCTTCATGCTGGAAATCCGTAATATCTTTTATTACTCAATTCACGCTTTCATCAAATATATTTATTAAATGTCTACTGCATGACGGATTCTTTCCTAGCCATTGGGAACACAAGAGATACAATCTCTATTCCCGTAGATTGTGCTTAACAAACTAGCAAACAAATTAGGTATTTCCAGCAGTGAAGAGCACTATTAATAAAGATCACGTCTAACCTTCACTGAGCACCTGCTGCGTGCTCGGTACTGTCTAAGCATTGACGCGAAGCATCTTAACCTCAAAATAGCACGTGAATCAGGCTCTTTCCATTTCACAGGTAAGACGACAGGAACGGCGGCTGAGTGGCTGCTCCCAGGACATCATCTGGCCACACAAAGTGCCCCCACGTAGTAAGCATTCACCAAATATTAGTCAGGAGCTTTATTTTCTTCTGCAAATGGTGACATCACCCACAGAGGCTCATGCTCGTGCTAGGGAATCCGGCAGTAGCTGCCCTGGGGAAGGAGACTTCTGACCCGAAGGTGGGGGGCAAGGTTGGGCTGCTGTGGTCTCAGTGGGGAGCCTCCTTCTCCAGGAGTAAGCTGAGCCCCGGGAGCCCCAGCCCTGGCCTTGCTTCACCCCAAACACCTGCGGCCACAGTAACAATCCAGGCCCTCCAACAGCAACAGTGCCCGGTCACCAGGGACCACTGTGAGCCCTGCCCCTCCCAGCACAGCTGTTAAGAAGGCACCGTGACCGCTCCCATTCTCCCCAGAAGGGAGCGGAGGCTCCAGGATTCCAGGATGTCACATGGCTGCCGCACTATTGGGAATAGAGCCCCGATCCCAGCGACTCCAGGGCCACCCTGCGGGAGCCTGTGGCCATCAGCCATGTGTCCAGCCACTCGGCCTCCAGCAGAGGTGTCCCACCCACGTGGGTGTGACCAGACTGGTGCAGCATGCACGCGTCTGGCCCACCGGATGATCTTTCTGCCACCATTTTCCCAGTGGCTGGAGGCTCAGGGGCTGCTTCCCGACACAGAACCCAGCCCTGCCCACCCTGAGCCCCTGACAACCCTCCACGCACAGGGGCCACCGTCCCCTCAGAGACAGTGGAAGGGAAGGGCTGACCTGTTGTTACTGCCCAGTCTAAAGGGCAGCGGCCGGCTGGTGAGGTCCCCAGGTGGAGGCTGATTCCCCCCCAGGTGGAGGCCGATTCCCCCCCATGGAGGCCGATTCCCCCCCAGACCTCACAGCAGGTGGAGGCCGATCCCCCCCCATGGAGGCCGATTCCCCCCCAGGCCTCACAGCCGGCAGAGGACTATACCCCCCCAGGTGGAGGCTGATCCCCCCCCCCAGGGCTCACAGCCCCAGAGCCGAGGTCCCCCCTGCGTTGGAGCCACACCTGGGGGCCTCCAGCAGGACGACGGCCCTGACTCTGCTCTCGGTGCTTCGGAGGACACAGACGGGTCCACAGCCCACACGGGGCCATCCCATGAAGTCCACGCACAGGCTGGGGATGGACGCCCCCCTTCCTGGGCCCCTGACGCTCAGGGGAGGGACTGGCATGCCCGACCCTCTTAGCTTAGTCAATGCAGCTTTTATGTTTACACTGTGCAGAAAAAACACCTCCTTTCCGATTTTCTGTTCTTGAAGACGCTGGTGAGGTTGAGGATGTGGTGGATTGTGTCAGGCTGGCCCAGCCGGCTGCAGAGACAGGAGACGCACTCCTCCAGGGAAGGCCTCGCTGCCCGGCTGGGGGTGGTCAGCACCTCACTATCAGCTCCTTCAGGGTTGGACTTGGCCACAGAGCCCCCTTGCCTTGGGACTCCCTCCGCCGGGCAGCTCTGACTCGGTGTGGGGGTCGGGGGGAGGCCCTGCCAGCTGAGCCTGACGTGGGTCACCCCAATGGTGCCTTCTCGCTCTAAGGCTCCCCACTGGCCCCGCCGCCCCCGCCCCCTCACCTCCCCCACAACACGCACCCTGCATCTCAGTCTCCATCCCAGTGTCTGCTCCCGAGACCCTGGCCTGTGACACTTCTACAAGAGGGAACCCCAGAAGGGAGGTGGCCACGGCCAGGTTGAGGCCAAGTGCCCTGCCTGCCCAGGCTGCCAGACATGGCCTACCACAGGGTGACCCTTGGCATGGCTGGCCTGGCCCTCGGCCCTGGGGATGGGCTCGGGGGCTCTGCCCAGTGTCCCACAGCCAGCACGTGTCTGCACCCACCGGGGGGGTGTCCTGTGGCCTGAACAGGTGCAGGAGGGCTGGAGCGCCGCTGGGAACGGAACTGAATCCCATCAAATCGAATTGCAGAGCACGGAGTGGATCATTACCACGCGGTTGTGGGATAGGCTCTCAATCGTGCAACAGGGAGAAAAATCTCAGGAAGTCACAGCTCCCAACTAGAGAGAGGCCCGGCCTGAGAGTTCCTCCAGATCTCTGCTCTGAGCGTCCGAAGCGTCTGCCCATCTGATGGGGGCGGCTCTGCCCGGGATGGGGTTCTGGAGAAGGAGGGCCAGGCCCCTCTCCACTTCTCCCAGAACCCTCTGCCCCCAGGGGCCCAGGCCTACGCCCAGGCTGAGGAGCCCCCAGGAGGCCTGGGCCCTGGATCTGCTGCTATGGCAGAGTTCTCCCGCGGGCCGGCACTATTTGTGAGCCCACGGCAAGGAGGAGCTTTGAGGCCCCCGGGGCAGGCCAGCCCAAGCTGCAGGGCCACGTGGAGGGAGTACCATGCTGGGTGTGCCCAGTCTGGGGAGCCACTGGGACATCTCGCCCACTGCTCCCCCCCAGGAGGCCGGACAGAGCTTCAACCCCCCCACACCTAGAGCCCAGCGTGCCAAGGCTCCAGGGGCCAGGGCTCCGGGTACTGCCATAGCAGCTTCTCAACCTCTGGGGACTGAGCCTGGGGCGGGCGGAGCGTCCACTCACCCACCTCTACACACACAGGCCTTGCACTGCCTGGCATACAGTGGGCTTCCGATGAGCTCCGGATGAACAGATAGATGGGTCTCAGCCAGGAGGCCCGACAGCAAGGCCAGACCAGCCTCCAGCCCCCAGCCTCGTCCCGCAGAATCCCTGGGAGCCCTACACTGGCCCCATCCTTCTGGGCAGCCCCCAAGTCCCAGCTCTCTCTGCTCAGACCCCACAGGATGGGTCTGCCCCAGGGGTCCTGGCTGACCTCCTGCTCCCACTGCTGCTCTCCCCACCCCCAGGGAGTACTCAGGCCCCCAGGGATGACATCAGCCCTCACTGCCCCCCCCAAGCTGTGCCCCTGGTGAATAACCACCATGCCCGGATTCAGAAGAGGCACCTCACTGCCTCCAAGACTGTGGCCTGGCCCCAAGCCCTAAACCCACTTCCTGGCCCTGTGAGCTGTCCAAGGTCCTGGGCCGGCCCCTCCAGCTGGCCTCTCAAGCTTCGGGCCCTGAAACCACAGTCCTGTTGGAGGCGTGAGTGAGACACACCACGACTCAGCCACGGACCACGGGGACAAGGGAGTCTAGGGAAGGGGCAGAGCCCTATGGCTGAGGATCCTTCAGAGAGGGACAAGCCTGGGTCTTACCAGAATGTGCCTCCCTCCTGGTATCAGCTGCACTGACCAATCTGCCTGCTCAGTGACCCTCGGGGGCTACCTTCCCAGTCTCAGGTCCTACCACTGCCCCTCCCCATCCCAGGCTCTACGAGCTTCCCTGCTGGTCCCTCCCCCCATCGCCACCTTCCTCAGACCCCGCTGTCTTACCTCACCAAGTGGGGTCCCCCTGCCCTCTGGACTGGCCCTTCCACTGCAAGGAGCTCCGGTCTGCCTGGCTGAGCCATTTGCTCTTAGTACATACTCAACAGATCCACGTACTGAGCACCAGAACAGTGCAAGGTCTGAGTTAGGGCCCGAGAACCCCCTTCCCACAATTCACTCAGACACCCCTCCCCAGCATCCCTGCCTGGCTCTCTGTGTCCTTACTGGGCAGTGAAGGCAGGTGCTGTTGGCCTCAGTTTCCCCCACAGCACCCAGCATACAGCTGGCACTCAGCCTCCCCAGCCAGCTTTGGGAACCAAAACGCCAAACCCAATCACGCTCTAAGCCCACCGGGAGCTGCCCCTAGCTCGGGATGGGGCCCAGAGGCTGCCAGCACACAGTCGTGCTCCTCAGGGGAAGGTGAGTCAGGCAGGGACATGGGCACCCGGCAAGTTAGGTGGGTGCGTGCTGGCCTGCTGGGCAGGGGTGCTCTGCCACGGACTCCAGGCTAGCATGTGGTCAGGGCCTGGCTCCAGGGCTGAGACCAGAGGAGAGAGGCAGCTCCACGGGGCCCCGAGCAGAGCTGATGGCAGCACCCAGCACGGGCCCCAGAGAGCCCGTAACCCAATGGTGTGGCTTCGGTGCATTTGACCCACTACCAGACTCTGGGTTTGGTGAGTGCGAGGGTGAGGCGGGGGGTGGCAAGTGTCCCTCAAGAATTAAACTTGGTTTGCACTGAAGTCACACCTAGCTTATGATCCAGAACTAGCCCCCTGAACAGGGACAGGAAGCCAGCCTGGAGACACTGAGAGTCAATGAGAGGGGAAGGTCACCAGCCGTGAAGCAGGCTTTGGGGACGCAGCAGAATGTGAGTGAGCCGGCAGGTACACACGCCCCTCCTGCGCAGTCATGGTGTCCCCTTCATGTGTGCGATCCTGCTGACCCTGCGTGAGAGCCCCTGGAGCAGGGGACTGGCCCTGGGGGAGGGATGAAGGAGGTGCAGAAGGAGTGAGCATGACCCAGCCTGCAGCTCCCCTGAGGGTGCCCTAGGCCACACTGCTGCCCAAGCCAGGTCATGGTCAGAAAGTCTGACAGCCCTGACCCCCACCCAGCCAAAGGGTCCTGTCCAGGGCCTGCCAGGCCCTCCCCTCCTGAGGCCTTGACTTCCTGTCTGCTAAGTGAGAAGTTGGGCTGAGGCCCAGGAATCCTGGAGGGGTGCTTGAGGGGGTGTGAAGATGGGGAAGGCCCGGCGGAAAGGGTTATGAGATCTTCTGGAAAGGGTTATGAGATCTTCCACGTGGCTTCTCCCTGAAGCCCCCACAGACTTCTCAAGACCCTCCCAATCATCAGGGAAGAGACCACCCAGCCAGGGCCTAGAGAACAAAGAGGGAGGTTGGGGCTTGGGGCCTGTGAGAAGGGGTGAGAGCTGATTTCCACAACACAGAAGGAAGTCGTCCTCCTGACTGGCAAACCAGGGTGTGGCAAGGCCCCAGACTCTTCAGGGGAACATTCTGGGGTTGCCCCAAACAGGGGGCGTCTGTTTCCAGCTGCTGGAGACACCCCAAATAACAGCTCTTGACCTCCACCCGCTCCAATAAGCCTCCCTCTCTGCCCCTGCTGCCTTTCCACTCCCACCCTCTCCTGCAACCTGGGCCTGGCGGGCAGCAGGCTGCAGGGAGGCCGAAGCTGGAGGCTACGGTGTGGGTTCCAGAGCCACCAGAACTGGGTGGGGGACACCTGCTTTGAAGTCCAGAAGGGCTGCAGGGCTCCACGCACACAGTAGCTTCTGGCTACAACCCAGTGCCCACCGCTGCTGCGGGTCCGCAGAGCAGAGGCCCCCGTCTGTCCTGGGTGAGAGTGGGACAGGCTCCATTCCCAGGGGAGGAGGCCAGAGAGAGGGACACTGCAGAGGCTGGACCTACCGGGCCACCGTCCAGGGCCCCCACCGCCTCCAAACGGCTGGAGAGGTGGAGACAGGGTGGACCACCTCGGGTCCCGGAAAGGTGGACAAGCCTTGCTCCGGGACGGGAGAGAGGCTTCCTTCAGGGCAGGGGAGGTGGCGGACAGGCCCTGCTCCAGGACGTAGGAGGGCGAGGCCGCCCCAGATTGGACGACACCGTGGGGCTGGCCTTCCACCAGGGCCGGCCTGCGAGAACCGTCGGGGGCGGGGCCTCGCGGAGGCGGGAGGCGGGGGTGGGGTGGGGGGGGAACGGTCTTGCACAAGCTGGTCTGGGCCGGGCTGGGGCGGGGCCTGGCCCGGGGGGGGGGGGGGCGGGGGGGCGGGGGGGGCGAGGGGGCGGAATCCAAGCGGGCGCGTCCGCGCGTGCGCACCCCGCGTGCGCTTCGGTCGCGGAGCGGCCTTCGGCGGTCTCTCCTGCAAATGGGCTCCGTGGTCTAGCGTCCCCGTCCCCGCCACCTGTGATCGCGCGCCGAGGCCCTCGAGGGGTCGTCGCCGAGGTGAGGACCCGGGCGGCGCGGGAGTCGAGTCGAGGGGCCCGAGGGGGCTCGCCGCGGCTGGGGGGACCGACCGACTGGCGGACGGAAGGCCGGACGGCCGGGGGCGCGGGGTGGGGGCGGGCCGGGCCGGCGGGTTCCCGGAGCCCCAGGTCCGCGGCCCGGCGCACAAAGCGCCTTTGTTGCGCCCGCGCCGCCGGTTCGGGCCGGTTGGCGCCGCCCGCGACCTGCGAGACCGCCCCGGCCGGCCGGGCCTCCGCCCCCACTCGGTAAATCAACCCGGCGGCCCTGACCCCGGCGTCTGGATGGGGGGGGACAGCCCGAGTGGGGAACGCCCTTCCCGAGCGGCATTGGTGACCGGAGGGGCACCCCGACCCCTGCGTGCGCAGGTCCCCACCAGCCCGCAAGCGACGGCATGGCAGCCATCCCCTCCAGCGGCTCGCTCGTGGCCACCCACGACTATTACCGGCGTGAGTAAGCCCCTCGCCCCTGCCCTGCAGGTCTTCTCTGGGAGGGGGGAGGGCTGCCGAGGACCCGGGGCTCTGCCTAGCCGGCGCTTGGCCCGGTGGACAGGGCAGGCCGCTCGGTGCCCTGCGGAGCTGACCAGGCCTCTCTTCTCCAGGCCGCCTGGGCTCCACTTCCAGTAACAGCTCCTGCGGAAGTGCGGAGTATGCTGGGGAAGCCATCCCTCACCACCCGGGTGAGTGCAGCTCCACCCCCCTTTGGTGCGGGGCACCATCGGGGCATCCCCCCCGGAGCGGGCAGCAGCACCACGACCCCACTTTGTTCCTCTCAGGTCTCCCCAAGGCCGACCCGGGTCACTGGTGGGCAAGCTTCTTCTTCGGGAAGTCCACTCTCCCGTTCATGGCTACAGTGTTGGAGTCCCCAGAACGGTGAGGACACATTCCTGGGGGCCAGCATGGGACATGGGGGCAGGTGGAAGCCGCCTCTGACCACAAGCTCTCCCCCAGCTCGGAATCTCCCCAGGCCTCCCCTGGCACGATCACCTGCGACTTGGCTCTGGAAGCCATGAGGAAGCAGCCTGGTGGCCAGCCTGGCAAAACCAACACAGGGCCGCCATCCTGAGTGGCCACCGCAAGGCTTCAGGAGGCGCTAGGCTCAGCCCCTCCCTCCCCTTCCCTCCCTTCCCCATAGACTAGGCAGGCTGCCGCAAGCAGAAACAATTGGGTTCTTTTATATCAAAATAGCAAAACACCCAAAAGGAAGTTGAGAGGATCCTACTCTTTACTCTCCAAGCCACATGCAAGCCTTCCTCACACCCTGGAACCATGTGCCTTGCACCAAGTGGAAAATAAACTCCAAGCAGCCAGTAGCCCCGATGGTGTACGTGAGCTGTGTGCCCCCCGGGCCTGCATGCCCCCCGGCCTGCGGTCAAAGTCACCAAATCCTTCTCAACCTCATTTCTTGGCGGGGGCGGGGAGTTGACCTTGCCCCTTGGGCCTTCCTGGGGCCCCTCACTGGGGAGCCACCTCTCAGGTCTGGCCCAGGTTCACGCGGGCGGCAACTTCAGCGAGTATGGGGCCTTGGCACCTGAGAAGGTGGGGTGCCTTGCCGTTTCGGGGAGCCTGGGAGAGCAGGCAGTTCTGGAGTTGGGACAGGAAGCCTCCTGGGCAGCCACTGAGGTTTGAGTCCTCAGACTTGGCCCCTGGCCACTGGGGAAAGCTGGGCCTCTGCCTGTGGGTTCAGGAGTCGCCCCCCACCCCGGCCGCCCATTTTGGCCACACCAGGGAGGGCAGGGAGGGCAGAGGACCAAGGCTGGCCCAGCTGGTGTGGAGCAGTTCCCTGGGCCACGCTGTCTCCAGGTGCCTTCCTAGAATGGCGTGGCCTCTTGTAGTCCATTGTAGGACACACTCTGGGCACAGGGACCCGAAATTAACGCTGAGTGGTAAGGGGGATGGGGTCGTTCCAGAGGGGCCTTCTCACCCCAGGTAACCCGGCTTTGGACACATCCAACCAGGGACCTGGGGAGGGTGTGGCCGTGCCACCCTTTACCAGGCTCCCGGGGCAGGCGTGACGGGGGGGCTGGTAGTGCCCACACACTCTTACTGCTCAGCAGGGGTTAACCCAGGTCCGCTGGTCAGGAGGGCAGCTTAGTGAGGGGTGGACGGGGGCTTAGTGTGAGGTTAGGGGGCCCGGTCTCGGCTCCTGCCCTTCCCTCCGTGGGGGGCTGTAAATAGCTGCACACGTCCAATCCAAGGCTTCACGAGCCTGTGGCCCCCGAGGGTTGCAGCCACCGTCCTGTGCGCCCCGGTTGTGTCCAGGCAGAAGGCTCTTCCCACCTCCAGAGGGACCCAGAGTAGGGGGAGGTGCCCCAGAGGATAGCCTGAGCACTACCCAGCCTACCCAGTGTCCAGATGAGTCCCCCAGGGCTCCTGTGGGCAGCTGCTGATGGCCATGGCAGGAAGATGGGGATAGTCCCTAGCCCCCGGTAGGAGAGAGCAGTGCCCCACCAGCAAACAGCCCATCTTCACGGAGTCCTGGGAAGTCCATGTTCCCCCCCAAGTCAGGAGACGGGCACAGGCCAGGTGGCATAGGGTGAGCCCAGCCAAAGCCCGGGTCCCTCCCGTGCCCCGCCTGGGGAAGCTGAGCCCTGGTCCTGACTGAGCTGGTGGGTTTTGGGTCAGCACCAGCAGCAGGGATCTCCCTTTAGAAGGGGGGTGGCCAGGCTCCTGGAGGGTTCCAGAGTTGGAGTTGGCTGTGGTGGGCCCTGGCACTTTGCAGGAGCTGGTGTCTTAGAAGGGGCAGACGGGAGGACAGGTAGGCCCCGCCCCCAGGCTGCAGAGGGCATGCTTCCCCTGCTCCAGGACAGGGCCGGCCCACGGCTGGACGAGCGCTATCCCCCAGGTGTCCAGCCTGGTTCTGGGAGCTGTCCGCACCTTCAGTCTGCCCGTCCTGATGGGACGTCCAGGACGGCACCCGGGCCCATCTTCACAGGACCTGACCTGGTGGCCTCCGTGGCCGCAGCGAGAGGGTGTCACACTCAGAGCGGGTTCTCGTACCTGCTGATACTGGAGAGCTTCTCCCGCAGGGCTTTGAAGCAGGGTCTGTGCTTGGGGTCCCTGTGCCAGCATGAGAGCATCAGCCTGTGTGCAGCGGGCGGGCACCCTGGGGGGCAGGGCATGCGGTATCCTGAGTTCACCCTCAGGAAGCCTCGTGGTTGGACATGCCTGTGGTGGGGCGGCCAGAGGAGCTGCAGGGGCTGGAAGCTGGTGCCCACCTAGCCTCCCCTCGCCCCTGGGAAGCCACACTGCCATCTGCCGCCCTCCCAGGAAGCCCTGGGCCGAGCTCCTGCCTGCCTCACCCCTGCACACGCTCCTGACGCCCCTGGAGGGCTGCCCCTGGGAGGCCGGCTGGGGCAAGTGCCAAGTCCAGGTGACAGCACCCTCCTGCCCCGCCCACCACTGGGGACGCTGTCAGGGGCCCGGTACCTGGATAGGGCACCTGATCCCTGCTGAAAATCTCATGGAGAAGAATCCCGAAGGACCAGACGTCAGATTTGATGGAGTAAAGCCCTTGGGAGAGGGCCTCGGGGGCGGTCCGCTTGTAGGGGATGTTGTGGTTGTGGGAAAGGTAGACATCCTGCAAGCGGACACGTGCGGGTGGGCCTCGGTGGCTGCCCTCACCCCTCCCACCCCAGCCGCACGGACAGGGCCTGGGGTTCTCGTGGGCCAGTGCAGCCGGGCACTGATGACCGCCACTAGAGGGAGGTGCAGCTTTCCCTCCGATTCGGGGTGGGGGGGGGTGGGCAGGTGGGCCGGGCTGGCAGGTCAGGGCCAGGGTAAGCGAGGCCCCGCCCTGGTGGTGTCCGAGTCGCGCAGGTGGGCCGGCGTGAGCACGCGCACGGTGTGGCTGCTGCGGAGCAGCCTGCAGGTCTGCTCACGCCACAGGCTCGCAGAGCTGCCCAGCTCCCCCTGGACACGCTCGGAAGGGCTGGAAGAGTCACGCTTGGCCTGCCTTCCCGCCTGGCCTGCCCCGCAGCTGGCCCGAGTGGATGAGGGAAACGCCTCTCGAGAAGCATCCGGCGTATGAGGAGGAAGGAACTGCAGCGTCAGGACAGCCGCCCGGGGGCGAAGGGCCCTGGACGCAGCCCCCAGTGCCCCACGCACCCGAGCGGAGGGCGCGGGCCCCAGAGGGTGAGAACAGCTGGAAGAAGCAGTCAAGCCGTTGTGGCCCGGGTCCGCTCCAGGAGCAGACCAGTGACGTCGTGGCTTTCAAGAACTTGGAAACAGCTCTGGGGGGCACGTGATGACTGTAAGGCATCCCCGTTAAGTGTCGAAAGTGTGATTGTGGCTATTTTTATTTGGGGTCCTTGTAGAGATCCTGAAGTGGGCGCATGGGGACTCGGGTCTAACTGCGTGGAAGAAGGCTGGGGGGCTGGTAGGGGCCGATGGGGGCAGGGGGCTCAGGACACCATTCCGTCCACTCTGTCTCCTGTGTGGGGGGCGGCTGGGGGGATGTTTGCCCTGAGCTCAGGAAGCGCCCCCGGCCTCTGCCCTCACTGCATACCCAAGGCAAGCTGCCATGAATGAGCGAGCACAGGGCGCTCTCCTCCCCCCGCCCCGGCCCCCATGCAGCCTCCCTTTCCTCCCGCAGCCCCTGCAAGTGCTGACCACCCCCCTTCCAGCCTCAGAGCCCTCTGGGAAGCCTCTGCCCCCCATCGGGGTACAGCTCCACAGCCCTGCATCTTGCTCTCCAGCTTCCTGTCCCTGCTCAACCGGTCTCCCCGAGGGTGAGGGCAAGGGGAAGGGCAAGGCCGAGGGCGCACAAGCCCCCGGGGAACCCCCGCTCCAGGTGCAGAGGATGCCCTGCACCCCCCTCATGCCCCGGGCCATACCTTGATGAGCCTGGCTAGCCCAAAGTCCCCCACTTTGCAGATGTTGTTGGCCCCCACGAGGATGTTCCTGGCAGCCAGGTCCTGGTGGATGTAATTCTGTGACTGCAGGGAGCACATGGCCTCAGCCACCTGTGACGCGAAGTCTCCCAGCTCTGAGACGGGCAGGGATGTCTCGTTGGAGTCTGCGGGGCCGGGGAGCCGCGGTCAGAGGAGCTCTGCACCCCGCCGGGCTCGGGGACCGGGCCGGGGCAGCCGCCTGACTCGCATTGGCCCAGTGGGCCCGCCACAGCCCTTCCGGGAGGCAGTCACGGGTTAGAGCCGAAGTGCAGCTCGTACGCACCTTTGCCCCCAATCTCCTTTCCGAGAATCTGCACTAAAGCGAGAGGAACATCTACACAGTCGAAAACCTCAGGTTCAACACCAGGTAACTGGCTGAACGGGCACAGCTCGTGGACGTGGTCTGCGCTGGTGCGCCGTCCGGAAGAACCTCTGATGAGGGGACCCGGCTGCAGTGATCAGACTCGCTGTGAAAGAGGCTGTGTTCGGTGTTCCAATGTCGCCATGTAAAAATCTGCCCGGCACACGTACCCTGGATGTCGCGTTCCTGCAGCACTCACTCGGCGCCCCTTGAGCCCCTGGGACATGGGGCTGCGTCCGCGCCGCGGCACCTCGGCCAGCTAGCCCCGATTGTTTGGTTTGGGTGTTACATGAAATAATAGGCCCTGGGACAGGTGATGGGGTCTGTGAGTCCGTGAGACCCATCGTGTGTGTTCAGTGTGCGTGTAGGAGGGGGTGTGCACGCGGGTGGAAGTGTTCACGCACATCCAGACACCGCGAGAAGGGCCAGCGCCTTCCAGAGAGAAAAGCAGAGCCAGGCCTGCATGTTCCGGAAGCTGGGGGGTGGGTGGGCCTCGCCTGGCATTGGAATAAAATGGCCTCAGTTAACTGTGCATGTAGGAATTATAGCCGTTCTCGTCTTATTTGTACTTCTCTGTGTTTTCTCCAGTCCTACAATGAATAGATGGGATATTTACCACAAGATGTTTTAATCCTTTCTCAAGCAGGGCCCGGCCGACAAAGGCGTCAAAGCTCCCTGGTGGCCTGTGCCTGGTACGGGGGCGACGTGGGTTTTCTCTTTCTTTGTGCAAGTTTCCCCCGCCCTCCCACAAGCACGGGTCACTTGGATCCCCGGGCAAGGAACCCCGAGTGCAGCCCACCGGCTGGCTCACCCCACAGCAGCTCCAGCAGGCTCCCCTTGGGCGTGAGCTCCGTGACGACGTACACGGGGTCCCCCACGGATGCCACGGCGTGCAGCCCCAGGACATGCTTGTGTCGCAGCTTCTTCATGGCCTGGATCTCCGACTGGAACGTCTGCTGGTGCAGGAGGTCATCTGCGGGGGCAGGCGGCCTCGGTGGGTGCGGCCCCAGTCCCGGCTTCCCCCACCCACCTGCACGCAGCAGCTGCTCAGGATGTGCGGGCGCCCGCACCCCCGGGATGCCACGGCACCAGGGCCACGGGCCACAGGAAGGGGACGCTGTGCCCACCACCTGCTCTTGCCCCACACCAAGCATCACGATTGCCAACGCCTGCCCAAGCCCGAAGCGAAGCAGAACATCTCCCAAGTGTGTTCCCGTGAGCCCCCGATTCCTGGAGTGGGGCGTCCAAAGCCCTAGTGGGTTTATAGGAAATTTTAGTTAAATCTTTAAAAATTTCTAGTGATCTGTTTATTTTAATGGATTTCCATTTACATTAAGGATTTAAAACTCCCTTTTTAAATAAATGCATTTAGCTGAAAACATAGACGTCGAAGGGAAAATGCCCTCTGAATGCTGTTGTAGACGCCGCACGCGGTGCACACTGGGCCAGCATGTAGCACACGGGACCGCCACCCCACGAGCAAGGCCAGGAGTCCCTGTTGGGTCCCTGGCCCGGGCCCCACTCACCTCGAGCAATCACCTTAATAGCCACTCGGACGCGGTCTTTCCAGAGGCCTTCGAGGACCTCCCCAAAGTACCCAGACCCCAGCTTCCTGCAGAGCGTGAACTCCTCCCGCGGTGTCTCCCAGTCTTCACAGTGGGGCAGGGGCTCGGGCTCGTGCTGGAGGGACACGCAGGGGCACAGGGCAGGGGTGCTGTCCCCATCCCCTAGCCCACCCTTCAGGACCTGCCCACTCCGACCCCAGGACGGGGAGCCCCTACTCTATCCTCAAATGTAGGGCAATGTTTTTTTGTGAGGTCCCAGGGTCCAGCATGTGGCCAGGCTTTCCCAGGAGCTGCCCCCACCACGGCTGCCCTCTGCAGTATCCTGCAAACACCCTCACAGCCCGCTGCAGGGTTTTGGCTACGTGAGGCTCGGTGACGCTGGGGATGCTGTGATGTTGGCTGAGTGCCACTCGGACAAAACTTTGGGCCAGAGGGACGCAGGACATGGCAGGAGCATAGCTGACCTCTCCCTGGCCCAGGGGCGAGAGCGACCTGGCAAAGGCAGGCACATCCCACCCCACCCGCCTGCTCCCACGCCCAGCTCTGTAGGACCACAGCGTCCAGGACAGCGAGAGTCCCTGGGGCCAGGTGTCCCCGAGGCCCCGCCAGCCAGTGGGCGCATCAGGACCCACACCCACCCTGTGGAGGAGAGGGGGCCACAGGTGGGCAGAGGACGAGCAGGGGCAGCAGGGCGCAGGCGGCCCTGCCTTCCAGCAGGGCACGGTCAGCCGCAGGCCGTGGGACGGGCTCTGGGCTTTGTGGTGCTCCAGGAGCTCGGCCAGGCCGGGGAAGGACGCAGCCTCGCTGAGGTGCAGCCGGCCATCGCGCCACCAGATCCTGTAATGCCTCACTGCCTGTCTGTCCCGCACTGCAGGGGGGTGGGGGGAGAGCCCCGTGGACGCGGGCATGCAGTCCCGGCCCCTGCCCTCAGAGGGGCGCTCGCGGGCCAGGCATCCCGCCCCGCGGCGTGTCTCCTAGCGAAGTAAGAAAACCCAGACCCGGCGGGACCCCGGGGACAAGCCGCCCACTGGAGGGAAGGCTGGGCTGGGTTGCGGCAGACGGACGGAGGGGGACGGGCCGGGGGGACGGGCCAGGGGCAAGGAGCCCCGAGGCCAAGTGCGGGTGGGGCCACAGACTGGGGAGAAGGTGTGGGAGGCCGTACCTGAGAGAACATAGTCAGCGCCCAGCTTCTCACTGACCCGGACCAGGAAGGCCCCTGGCTCGATGCCCTCGGCCTGCAGCCGATGCAGGGCTTCCGAGCGCGAGATGCGCCCAAAGAACCACCTGAGGGGCGGGGGCGGTCCTGAGCCTGCGCCGACCTTCAACCCATGCCCTCTGACCCCATGTCCTCCCACCTGCCCGCCCTGAATCCCAGCCCCCTCACCTGACCCCAGCTGCTCTCCGATACTGTCCCTGGCCAGAGGCCACTTCGTTGCCCATCAGAGACCCCAAATGTCCCAAATGGCCAGTCTGGACACCAGGAAAGGCCTTAGTGACCCAGAGGGGTGCAGGCACCTGCCACCACCCTGCCCAGGGTGTCCCCTGTCCGTAGAGTCGGAGCCGCTCCTGTCCCAGAGACACCACTTATCCCGAGTGGGACCACATTGTTCTGTGACCGGGCCACAGATGCTCTGCTCGAGGACCGGGGGACCTGCGCTTCGGCAGGCTCTGCACGCGCATGCTCACACAGACCCACACACACACGTGCTCACACGAACCAGTGCCAGGGCACGGCCAAGCCCGGACTGCAGGGTGGGGCTCCCAGATCCCCTGGTGACTTCCGCTGCCGGCTGCCCTGCCCTTGGTCCCTATTCCTTCAGGCGTCACTGGAACAGAAGCCCCACCACCACACGGAGCCCTGTGAGGGTCACGCCCCACCCTGACCGATTTAGCACATCTTGAATCTCATTTGCTCACCACTCCAAGCACCCTGCCTCCTTCCTGCTTTTCAAATGCGCTAGGTTCTCGGGACCTCAGGGCCTTTGCACCCGCCGTGCCCAGCTCTGCACTTCCCTGTCCTTGGACCGTGCCGTCTATGAATGCACTGCGTGTCTCCCTGCACGCGTTCACCATGCTACTCCTCCCGCGTTCAGGATCGCCGGACCACAGGCGGGCAGCGGAGTCTCTCCGGCTGGACCCTCCTGGCCCAGAGCTCAGAGGAGTGAGCTCAGGTGGCCTGCACACGCCCACGCCAGGCTGCCCCTTGTGGTCCAAGCTTCCTGGGCAGCCCCTTGGGACCAACCACCACCTCCAGGATCCTCCTTACCAGTGACGGGGCAGCCTGCAGCCCACGCCCAGACGGGCATGTCGCAATGACCTTCCTGCTCCCTCTAACTAGATCACACATCTGGTTTTGGCTGTTTGGAAGGTGAGAGAAGCTTTGCTCCCCAAAAGGCCCAGTCCCTGCCTCAGATTCCTATGCAGCTGGCCACCCAGAAGCCCACTGTGGACCCTTCTGTCCTCTCTGGGTCCTGGCACCACAAAGTGACCGTGGGGGAGTCCAGGGGAGGAGCCACGTACCCACAGATGTCCCACCGCGAAAGCCTAGTCAGCTCTCCTGGGACCAGGGTGGTGGGGTTCAGCCCCAACTAGGGGCACCGGGAGGCAGAGTCACGTGTCCCCTATCCTCATTGGCCTACAGGAAGCCGGCCCAGCATCCCGCCCCTTCCCAGAGCCCAGCCACAGAGCTCTGTCCCAAGGACTGCCCTGCCCTGAGCCCTTGAGGGGCCTCAGGGCGCAGGGAGTGGGGGCACCTTGGGGTGACCCATGAGGGCCATAGGGACACTCACGGCTCAGACTCTACCATCTCCTTCTCGGCCAGGTAGTTGTGGGGCACGTAGGCCTCGACCAGGGCCCTGCCCGCCACATCCAGCGATGTGGCCCACCACCACTCCTCCTCCTTCCTGGCCACGTGGAACAGATCCCCTGCCCGGAAGCTCAGCTCCTCATCCATCCGGGCCTCGAAGTCCCAGAGGCCCACGTACTGGGGGCCCGGGTGAGCCTGGCCCTGGGATACCATGGCAGGTGCAGCGGCAGGACTGGCCTCCCGGCCTCACCACCTGTCACTAGGCAGGCTGCAGCACCACCCGTGGCTGGGAGCACTGGGTGGGTGGGGCCACCCCTGACAGGCCATCTCCACCCAGCCGAGGAGCTGGCCCACTTCCCCGTGATGAGGCGGCCAAGCCAGGCCAGCCACACCGGCACCCACAGGGTGGCCTCTCCCTGAGCTGCCCAAACACCCAGGGCTCCACCCTGACGGCCCAGCAGCTCCCACCTGCCCTCCTAGCCACTGAGGCCAGGTCAGTCTGGGTGCCGCTCTTGCCCACCTGCTCCGGGACGTGTGCCCACCACGTGGACGAGGGTAGGACTGAGTAACTGGTCAGACAGGGCCTTCCTGGGGTCCAGTTTAGCGGTGGGGGCTCAGGTGTGAGTGGAACCCAGGTGGGAGGGGGACAGGAGGGACGGAGGCCTGTGGGTAAGTCACCCCTGCCCACCCTGCGGGGACCTCGGGGACGGAGCCGGGCCAGGGGGACAGTGAGCTCTCACAGGGCTGCTGCTGGAGGCCCAGGTGCCCGCTGCCTTCCCCTCCCTACCCGGGAGGCTCTCAGCCACACTGCCCACCGCCAACCCCTGCGGGGAGCTGCGGGGAGCTGGGGTGACTGCAGCCGTCCTAGACGCTGGCCTCCAAGGGACCGGAAAAGGTGGGCAGGTGCTAGAAAGAGGGAGCCCACATGGAGGCCATGGGGTGGGGGGCAGGAGGGGCCGCAGCAGAGAAGGAAGAGCCCTGAGGGGAGGTGGGGACCAGGGAGTGAAGGGGGCTCAGGCTGAGTGCCATCCGCCCTCGGCCACCACGTCTGAGAGGGTGCGGGGACTCTGCCCCATGACGGGAGCCCCAGGAGGACAACGACCGGGGGGTCGTGTACTAAGCCTGATGTATGGGCACGACTCCCCCCATGAGGAGCGTGTATTACTCAGTAAGTTCACAACCATTCTGGCAGCCCTGTTCAGTGCTGACCAGGGTGGGGAAGGGGCCAGGGAGCCGAGCAGAGGGCAGGGCTAGGCCGGGGAGCCCGGGGCTCCAAGGCGTCCCTGCTGCGTGTCCGGCCCTCACTGTGGGAAAGCACGCTCCCGGCACCCCTGCCCTCGGGCCCGGCCATGAGCTCACGCCCAGGGGCCTTGGGGTGTCTCTCAGGCAGACACCCAGGCTTGTGCCCGGCAACACCAGGAAGCAGGACAGCACTGAGACGGAAAGTCCCCCGCCCTCCTGGAGGCTCCAGAGCAGCAAACCCGCTCGGCCTGTGGCTGATGAGACATGCTAGGAATGCACCAGTGACCCCCACGCGCACCCGCCTCTGGTCCCAAGCCCAGCACACCCCTTCCCTCAGCGCCGGCTGCCCAGCCCCGCACCACACTGACCTGCCACTGTGTCAGGAGGTGTCCAGTTCCGTCTCTCACCAGGAGGCCCCTCAGCCCTCCCAGGGCAGGACGGAGGCATCCAGGCTGCAGGCCAAGCCCTGCTGCTCCCACCAGCCCCCCGGGTGGGGGCTGGCCCAAGCCTGGCACCCAAGGCTCCAAGGGGCCCCTGCCCTCTCCCAGCTCAGCCCTGCCCCACACCCAGGCCGATCTGGGGGGCTCGAGCCTACCTCCTCCCTCTGTGCTGCCCTCGCCTGTGGTGACCTCAGCACCCTCTCCTCCAGGAAGCCCCCCACCACTCCAGCCCTGCACAGCCTCTGTGCCGAGTGTGGGCTCCCGGGTCCCCCCTGCACCAGCCCGTGGGCAGAGCCTGTGGTCCGTGGGGAGGAGCTAACGGGCCTCAGCAGGTGCGGAGCTGACCCTAAACTGTGCATAGAGGAATGTTCCCTCCAGGGGACAAGGAACAGAGGGCAGCTTTGCATGCCTCTGCCCTTCCGTCCCACAAGCCTTCTGGGGTCACAGGAGGCTGGGGGATGAGGACCCTGAACACAGACCACACCTGCCTGGTCCCTTGCCCCTCCGGTCCATCTCGTGGCAACTGGAGCTGGTGGGGTGAGTGAGAACCAGCTTGTCCCACCCAGCTCCTCATTCAGTGATGCCAACAGCAGCTTGAAGTCAGCCCTGGAGGGAGCAGGCTGCTTCCTTCTCCCCAGGGAGCTGGTTGTGACCCAGCTGCCCGCACACCGTGGCAGCCGGCCCCACCCCTGCTTGACCCCGCGCAGCCCGCACCCAGGACCCTGAACCACTGAGACAGACTCTGCCTCCCTGACCTCTGCCCTGCCCCAGAGAAGGACCCCGACCGTCTCCCACCCCCAGGAACGGCCACACAGCCTCACCTGCCCGTGGCCCCACCCAGCCCTCCCCTCCCTCACTTCAGTCGCTGCCCCAGGGACACGGAGTGGGCTGTTCACCCCTGCAGCCTGCAGAGGTCATGCTTCCTGTGGGAACAGGGTCCCCTGGGGCGGGGGCCCGGGCCACAGGGGCCAGCTCTGCCTCGATGAGCCAGCTGGCGGGCCACCCCGTCAGCTCCAGCTCCGGTTCCGGGTCTGGGGGCCGCGGCCCATGTGCGACGCGTGTCTGGGCGTGTGTCTGAACCAGTCACCGCGTATTTATTCAGCACACGGGTCTTACACAGGCAGCCGGTGTGCCCAGCCCGTGCCGCATCGGCCCCGTGCCCGGGGTCTGCCTTCCCAGCATCGGCCACGGGGGACTTGGCAGAAAACTGGGGAGCCCTGTCTCTGGCTCTCGGCCCTGGGAGGAGTCGGGGCTGCCCGGGGCCACAGGTGTGGGCAGGGGGCCGTGGACCAGGCTCAGGGCTTCTCTGTCCAGCAAATCCCCGAGGCCAGAACCCATACAGGTCCCACCCCGACTGCTATGCCGAGATCTTCCCTGGCCAGGGACACCTGCCCCTTCTGAGTGGGTGTCTGCGTGTGTCTGTCTTCCGCGCACACGTGTGTGCTGGTCAGCACGTGTGTCAGGGTGCGAGGCCCACAACCAGAGGCCGTTCCAGGCCGCTGGCACCCCTGCACGGGTCGACAGCCAGCATCATCCTGGGGGGACACGCCGGGCAGGGAGGAGTGGCCCCAGCCCCTGTGTCCAGCGCCCCAGGTCACGTGTGGGCAGGGGCGAGGCGCCTATGGGCCGCATTCAGCTTCTTCTGCAGCGTCGCGAAGGCCGGCCGCTCCTCGGGGCTGCCCTTCCAGCACTCCAACATGAGCGTGTAGATCTCCGCCGGGCAGGAGGCTGGGCGCGGCAGCCGGTACCCTCGTGTGACCTGCTGCAGGGTCTCGTGGTTGCTCAGTCCTGCAGAGGGGCAATGAGAGGGGCTGGGCAGGGCAGCCTCACTTCTGCGTGGGGGTCACGGTAGACACCTCCCCCCAGCTCCTGGCCAGACCCTGCCCAGCAGGTGGTCTGGAGGCGTGGCGCCCCTTCCGGGACCCCCGAGCAGGGTGTGCCTCCTCCCTCAGACCACACAGGCCTGGTGGAGGCCTTGCCTCCTCCCTCAGGCTCCCTTGCAGCCCACCTTCATAGGGACACTGGCCATAGGTGAAGACCTCATAGAGGAGAACTCCAAAGGACCAGACGTCCGACTTCTGGGAGTAGATGCGGTAGTTGGCTGCCTCGGGCGCCGTCCACTTGACAGGGATCTTGGAGCCACTGCTTGGGGAGTAGATGTCATCCTGGGTGAGGGGAGACCAGTGGTGGGTGGATGGAGTGGCACCCTCCCCTCCCAGCCACGGCGGGGTCAGGGGTCCCAGCCCCGAACTGACCTTGAGCAGCCGGGCCAGGCCAAAGTCAGCCACCTTGCATGCCAGGTCATCGCCCACGAGCACGTTCCTGGCCGCGAGGTCGCGGTGCACGATGCGCCGGTCCTCCAGGTAGCTCATGCCCTCAGCCACCTGGCAGGCAAAGCTCAGCAGGAGAGGCAGGCCCACGGCCCGCCCCTCAGGGCCTGTGGGGCAAGGCGGACACTCAGGGGGGCGGGGGTCTGCACCGTCACTTCCCTCCGTGCCTCAGTGTCCTCGCCCCAAAGATGGGGTGGCCCAGGCTGCAGGGGGCACCGTGCTGTGCAGTGACCACTCAGGGAGGCTGCTCCTGGGCAACCCGGCCTGGGCCCCCAGGAGAGACCAGACCCAGGGGAGGTGCACGGGGCTGGCGACACGGATGCGCCTGACCCCACTGCACTCAGCTCAGCCTGGAACCGCGAGGCTCTGACTGCCCCCCTCCACAAGGCACAGGACTGGCCCAGGCCCGGGCCCGAACCCACTGCTGGCCAGAGCCCGCAGCAACCCTCTGGGCCTCAGACGGTCAAGCCTGGTGCAACATCAAAGGCCTGTGCCGAGAAGGGGGCCAGGAGGTCACGGCTGTGCATGGAAGCCTGGGTCACCCAGACGGCTACCGGCCGGCGGGGGCACCCACTCACTCCCCAGGAAGGCCTGCAGGCTGCCCTTGCGCATGAGCTCGGTGACGATGTACACGGGCTGGCCCGTGGAGCACACAGCGTGCAGCCGGATGAGACGCTCATGCTTCAGGCTCTTGAGTGTCTGGATCTCCTTGCTGAGGTCTGCGAGCTTCATGTAGGCTGCAGGAGAGGGCACGGCTCCAGGACCTGCCCACACCACCCTGGCGCTGCCCCAGGGCTCCAGAGGTCAGAGGGCAGGGCGGGCAGGGGCCAGCAGGCCTCACCCACCTGACTTAATGACCTTGACCGCCACTGGTGTGGAGCCAAGCCACAGGGCTTCCCACACCTCCCCGAAGTAGCCTTCACCCAGTTTCCTCCGCAGGGCAAACTCGGAGTGAGGCCGCTCCCACTCGTCCTGCTGGGGGAGCTTCTGAGGGGGTGGGGGGCACTCCGTACCTCTGCTTGCTGCTCCCTGGAAGGGGGGGGCAGTGTCTCTGGGAGCGCCAGGCCTGCAGCCGCTCGGCCAGGCCGAGGCCAGGGGAGCCAGGTGCGGACCTCCAGAAGCCTGGCCCCACTCGCTTCTGGACCTAAGTGGCACCTTTGCTGGAGGTGGACACCCACCCACGAATAGTCATTACAGCCCCAGCCAGGCTGTCATTAGCAACCGGAGGAACTGGATTGCTGCCCCCGGCAGGACCGCTCGTGCCCACGGCCCAGGCGAGCGTCCCCTCCTCCAGCTTCCGCCTGCGGCAGGTGCGGCCCCTCCCCAGACGCCTCCCCAAGCTTGCGCCCAGCCCTCACGGCCCCTCTGCAGGGCTGGGTCTGGGACTGGGGGGACCCTACAGGTCTCACCACACCCCCAGCCCCAGAAGTCCCCAGAGACGGAGATGCCCTGCCCGTGAGAGCAAACCCAACCCCAGGCAGGGCCCTGGCCGGAGTGTGGAGGTGTGGCCGGGGCCCCCAGGGCCCCCAGGCCTTTCCGGACCCCCCAGCCATGCTGGGAGCCCGGCCGGGCTGCTGCCTTGCTCACAGCCCCGGACACGTGCTGGGCAGCTGGGCGGGAGGCGCGGCCGGGGACTGGCCCACCTGGGGCACACAGGGCTGCAGCAGTGGGTTCCGGATCAGCTTCCAGTTGGCCTTGTAGTAGGCGAGGAGCTCCTCCAGGCTGCGGAAGAGGCGGCCCTTCTGCAGGTAGAGACCGTCGGCGGCCGTGGAGATGCGGTAGTGGCGGACCTTGGCCTGCGCGCGCACTGGGGGTGCGCACAGGTGAGGGCCGTGTCTTGCCGCAGCCTGGCCCAGACCCTCCCAGCACCCGGGCCAGGGGAGCAGATCAGCACCACAACCTTCCCTGGGTCGCACGGGAAAGGAGGGAGTGTGGGCAGCTACAAGCCGGAGGGGCAGTGACAGGGCCCAGGGCGGGCACTCGGTGGACCCCCGGCGCGTGGATGAGTCCGAGAGTGAGTGGACCAAGGAAGGGAGGGTGAGTGAGGAGCGAGCCGTGGTGGGGGATGGGCAGGCGAGGGAACGAGGGGTGGGGGGCAGGTAGTGAGCCTGGAGGTGGACGGACCAGCAGGCGAGCGGACGCGTGAGGTGACCAGGCCTGACGTGGGGCCAGCAAAGCCTGGGGAGCCCCCACCCCAAGGCCAGTGCGGGGACAGAGGCGCGAGCGGCCGTCCGGTACCAGATAGCGAGTAGTCCCCGTGGCTGCTCTCACTGGGCCGAATGAGGAAGGCACCCGGTGCATTGGCTGGGGACAGGAGCAGCTGCTGGGCCCCGGCGCGGCTGATGCCGCTGAAGTACCAGCTGCCAAGGGCGGGCGCGGCGGTCACCACCAGGCCCGGGCCCGAGGGACCCCTGCTCCCACGCTGCTCAGAGGCCCTGACGCCCATGCTGTTCAGGCCGCAGGCCCGAGCCCAACTCCCGCCGTCTCTCAGGGACAAGGGCCCCCAGAGCCCAGGGCAGGGGTCCTGATCCCGGGTCTGCACCCGCCCCGAGCCCTCAGTGCCCCCAGCAGTGACCTGAGACAGGTGAGACTGTCCACACACCTCAGCCAGCGATTCCCCATTAGCCCTGCTCACAGAACCAGCCAGCCCCAGCCGGGGGCTAACCTGCCAAACTCAAGACTGCTGAGCCCCTACGGGGGGGTGGTGTCTACAAGGAGCCAGGGGGCCCTGATGAGCAGCCCCCGGGCTGCAGCTGTGTGGGGAGGACCACCAGCTCCACCTGGCCAGGCACGGCCCACTTGCCCTGAGAGGTGGACAGGTGGGGCCAACAGAAGCTTGGCCAGGAAAGCCCTGGAGGAGGCAGCTGAGCCAGGCTGGGCAGGGGGTCCGGGAAGGCTGGAGGAGGCTCAAAGCATCACATGTCTGCCTCTGGGGGCCCTGCCCAGTGCAGGCAGCCTGAGCCCCTGGCCCTCTACACATACAGAGATGCTCCCTCTCTGAGCACTCGGACAGCAGGGGCTCCTAGGGGCCCACTCCTCAGTCTGAGTAGAATGCCCAGATTCCAGGAGCCCACACACCTGAGCATGGAGCAGGGCAGGGGGAGGGCCTGCTGGGCCCCCCCCACCTGACACCCCATCTGGGCCGCAGTCCACCTGAGTCACACCCCATGCCCCTCCCTGGCTCCACATTCTTGGAAGGAAAGCGGAAAAGCTCCTGGTCCCACCCCATCGCCTGTGTCTGCTTCCCAAGGCCCAGGGAGGGGAACCCCACACCTGAGTCAGCTTCCTACCCTGGAGCCTCCTGCTTCCTGGAGATTCTGGGGACCCAGGGGCAGGAGGCGGGCTGCCTAAGGGAGAGCCTCAGTCGCTCGGGGGACAGCCCTGTGAGCATGGCCCTCGTCCACTCTGATGGGGGGAAACATGGGGTCCTGGGGGCCAGGGGGTTGGCTCTGACCCCTACCTGGGGGTGCAGGACCAGCAGTTATCCTAGAGGACCCAAAGCATGACTCAAAGTGAGTCGACACAAGGAGGGAGTGCCCTGAAAAGGGGGGACTGGGTGGATGGGCGGTGCCTGGGCAGGTGGGTGCTGCTGGAGCCTGGGGTGAGGCCAGGGCCCGGCAGGAGGGGGACAGAGATGGGCCTGCGCCTGGCACAGGCACCAACCTGGCCAGAGCCAACCCTGGGGCTGGGCTGAGGGGCGGCCAAGAGGAAAGGGCTGGAGACAGGAAGCCTGGGGCGACGGCAGACAGAGGCAGAGGCCCCAGCAGCACTAGGAGGTAAGACCAGCACGCAGGGCAGAGAAGGGTCAAGGACACAGGGACGTGGGTCCCCAAGACCAGACGTGGCTGGGCAGCAGGCTCGGGGAAAGCTGAGGAACTCAGTTCTCGACACTGATTCAGGAGCAGGAGGTACAACCCCACGAGGCTGCCGGGCTCCGTCCGCCGAGGGCCTCCTGCAGCCAGGCGCCGCCTTCTGACGCCCACCAGCTGGGAGAGCCCCCTCCCAGGACTGTGGGCGAGCGGAGAAGCTCAAGTGTCCTCATCCCAGCCCTCCCCTGGAGCCGAGGGCCGGGGATGTTCTGGGGAATCTCTCCCTGGGGTGGGGCAGTGGCTGAGATAAGATGAGAGGAGCCTCACTGTCAGGGTTGAGGGTCCTCCCCCTGCCCAGCCAGTCTGGCCCTGGGGACAGACGGCCAGGTGTCTGGGACTAATGACACTGTGCGTGCAGCCAGCCCTTTCATCTTGGGCCCAGGCAAACAGTCATTACGACCTCCTCCCGGCACCACCCCCTCTGACCCTCCCAGCCCTGCCGCTGCCGCCTCGAAGAGTGGCTCATGGGATTTGTCTTCCACTTGCAGAGTGACTGTGCGCCCCCTCCCTATCGGAATGGCTGCCTGGTCCCTCCCACCGCTCCCAGTGGGCTAGGCCTGGGGCGGGGGCCAGAGTCCCCCCAGAGGGGCCTTCCTGGGACTCGGACTTTCCCATGCCACGTGCAAATCCGCCAGGAGGCTGTGGGAGTGCCGAGGCGCTCCCGGGAAACGGGATGGCCTAGTGAAGTTGAGACCCAATGCTGGTCTGCAGAGGACACGTCGGGGGCTCAGGCCCAACCCAGCTGGGCACAGGACAAGAAGCCATTGTCGGGGTGAGGTCTGGGCAGCTGAGCTGTTCACCAATCACATTATGGTCTTTTCTCACCCAGACATCACCTCCATGCGTGCTGGGGCGGGGGAGGGGGGGTTGGCATCGCTGTACCACATCTGTCTAGACATCAGGAATTGCAAAGGCCATGACATCCAGGCTGATCCAATGCATCCAGGGGAAAGACGGGGGTGGGGTGGGGGGCACAACCAGAATTTGGATCCAATGCTTGAGGCCCCTGCATCATGTCCACCACCATAGACAGAGCCCGGGCGGAGCCAGCACACGGCTGTACTAGGAGGCTACCCTGTCCCACAGACCCTAAGCCTGAGCTGAGAGGTCAGCTCTTCTCCAGGCCCTGTGGGAGAGCCTCCACTCTCTGCCTCCCTCCATGATTGCAGACTGGCAAGCCAACAGCCAGGTGTTCACGCCAGCCCGTCCCTGCCTGTGGACTCTCCCGGCCCTAGGGGTCTTGGGCATGCTGGGGGGAATGGGTGAGCTTCCCCCACCTGCATCCCCTCTCAAAACAAGCTTCTCTGGGAGCAATTCCAGGGCCATTTGTGCCCCATACTTGGCCAGTGCAGCACGGAGAGTTCTGGGTGAATGTGGACCAGTGAGGGAGCAGGTGAATGCACCTCTCGGACTCAGCATATCACACCCTCTACCCTCTGGTCACCCCCTCATCCCTCACCGCATCTGGATGGCCTCTCTGCTCACTTATGTCCTCATCGGGAGCCCCAGGAGGATAGGGGCCATGTCTGTCTCAGTTGGAACTGCACCCAGGACCCTAGCCCCCGCCCTCCAAGCAGTGACCACTCAGCTAACGTGGAATGAGAGACCCCCAGAGTGCGCTCAATGCCAGGGCTGAATCCTTGTGTGAGAGGGATTCAGGAGGGCCTGGCTGGCTGGACCATGTCCCAAAGTGGCTGCCATGCTGGGTGCCTGGCCAGGGGCATGCATACAGGCTGTCCAGCTTCCTTGCCACTCTCCCTGACCGCTCCTGCTGGAGTCATTGCTCTTAGCCACACGGGGACACAGTCACTGGCGTCTGTCCCCCACCCCTGTGTGCTTGCTCACCGCTGCATGGCCAGGCCTGGAGGGGTCCTGGCCACAGAAGGGAGGGAGGGATGGAGGGAAGGAAGGAAAGAGGACGGCTCCTGGACATGCCATCCTGGGACTCAATCCTGCCCTTTTTCCTGACTGCCTGGGGCAGGGTGATACTCACGGGTGGTCTGAGAGCGTCTCCGGGGTGGCCTTGGCCAGGTGGGTGATGGGTACCAGCCCAGTACTGGGCGGGCCGGAGAGCCTGCGGGCAAAGATGTAGTCGCCCTCCTCCTTGAGGGCATAGAGCCTGTCCCCGCGGCTGACACTCAGCTCGGCTGAGCACCGCGCCCTGAAGTCATAGAGCGCCTGGAAGAGCTTCGTGGGCGCCGGGGGGCTGCAGGGCTCTGTGGCGGGGGGCTCTGGCTCAGCACTGGCCGCAGGGTCGGGGAACCCCGGGACGCCATCGTCTGGCGCGGCCACCGGCCAGATCTTGTCCCAGAAGAAGGACAGGAAGGTCAGCCGCTTCCTGAGGAAGGGCTCCATGCTCCCAGTCGTCAGGGCGCCGGACCCAGGGTCCCGCAGGGGAGGGGCCGCAGCGGCAGGACTGAGGACTCCGACCAGCAGAAACTGGAAGGGCCGGTGGGACGGCGAGGGTCCGAGCCTCACTGCTGGCGTCCCTGGTGGCGCAGAGTGTGGGGCTCAGGTCACTCCAGAGAACCCTCCAACAAGGCGCGCACAACTCCCCCCGCCCCCGCCCGCCTCCCGGGCTGGGGTTCAGACCGGGGTGGGGTGCAAGGTGGCCCTCCAGCCCCCCACCACACGACGGCGGCTCCTGTGTTGGCCCTCTAGAGTGTCGCCCCAACGGCTCAGAGCCGCTCTTTGGGGCTGGGCCAGGTGCGGCCCCAGGACGCGCCTCCGGGGGCGGGGCCTCGGGCTTCGGGGGCGGGGCCTCGGGGCGGGGCTGTGGGGGCGCAAGTGGGACGCGGTGGGGAAAGCGGTCAGCGCAGGTGAACCGCGCGCCCGCCCTTGACCTGAGCTTTGCCCTCAGAGAAATGGGGTTCCATGAATAGGACAGAAGAGAGCTGGATTTGTGTAGGAAACCGCCTGTTCTCGGGGCGCCTGGGGGGCTCAGTCGGTGAAGCGTCTGCCTTCCGCTCAGGTCATGATCCCGGGGTCTTTGGATGGAGCCCCGCGTCAGGCTCCCTGCGAGCCTGCTTCTCCCTCTCCCTCTGCCTGCTGCTCGCTCCCCTTGCTTCTGCTCTCTCTCTGTGTCAAATAAATAAAATCTTAAAAAAGAAAACTGCCTGTTCTTTAAATGTTGGCCAAATCTCTCAACATAAAAATCCTATGCAGGACAGGGCCTTACATGCCCACCACGAGGCTCCGCAGCAAAGGCTGGGAGCTGGGCTGGGGGCAGCCTGGGACTCTGGACAAGTGAGGTAAGCTCCCTGCACTCTGGTTGTTACGCGGTAACGTGGGACACTGGTGGTGACTGTGGGGTGCTCGGTGAGCCCCGGAAGGGCTCTGTAGGTGCCGCACCGGTGATGGGCCCATGCTTCTGGGCCACTGCAGGCCAGGAGACCCCCCACAGCCACCATGGGGGTGGGGGGAGGCTTTGACACCTGACCCCCACCTCAGGGATGGGAATGGGGGTGCCGTGGCACAGAAGGGTGGCGGGTGAGCCTGGGAGGGCCTGCGCCACCCCTCTTCCTCAGCTCCCTGGACGGGGCCAGGCCCCCTGCGCACTGAGGCTCTGCCCACTGCCAGGTCAGCCTCTGTTTCTGGGCAGGATGGAGAGAGCAGACTCTGGGGGCCCTGAGGCAGGGTCTGTGGTGGGTGGGGTCCCAGCCCCAGGCAGCCTGCATGCTCCTCCACTTGAGGGCCTCCCCCCAGCTCAGCCCCTTTAGCGCCTGGTGGTCATGATTGAGCCCATACCCCTTCTGTGAGACCCTCCTTCCAAACTCCACACTGGATCAACGCCTGGATGTGCATTCTGGGTTTGCACATGGCCAACAAACAGGTGTGACGATTGTTTGGCCAAGGAGAAGCCGGACACCCACCACCTGCTCCCAGAACTGCAGCAGACCACTTCTCTCTGAAACACACCCTGGGGGCTTCCTGGGGCACAGCTCGTCCAATGTGCAAACTGTACTGTGGCCATGGTGCCATGAGCTGGCCCTCCCTGGAGTCCGAGCAGCTCTCCGGGACTCACAAAGCCTGGAGGGGGCAGGGGGCCCCGAGGGGCAGCCTCTGTGGAGCTGAGACTCATCCTGTGGGAAGGCGGTAATTGAGAAGAATGTAGGCTACTTACAAATACAAACTTAGGGAAGGGCCTGGAAGGGCCCTGAAGCTTCTGCTCCACCAGCCTCGCGGGGAATCTGCCCACCCCACCCCATCACGCACTCCTCCCGTGCTCGTCAAGTCTGGGTTTTGCACACCAATTTCCTTAAATCCTTTATACTTATGCTGCTTCTCTCCTGGGAAACCATGCTTCGAGCCTCTGGTCCTCTCGGCCGCAGGGAGGCCCTCTCAGGTCGTGGGAGGGTCTCACTTGTGCTGACTGTGCTTGGGGTCAAGTGCTCTGAACACTGGACACTCCCAGTCCCTCCGAGCTACAGTGTTCCAGCCGCTAGGACTCAGCACATTCCACCTGGTGGTCAGGGCAGGCAGGGAGGGACCCTCCTCAGTCCTCTGGCCTCCATGCCTGGTGCCCAGGCCTCCTGTCGGCCCAAGCAAAGGCCAGAGAGTGAATCGGGGGACAGAGCGCAGTGGGCTCCAACCCCCATGGCATCCTACAGATGCGGAAACAAGGTTCTGTTCACCCCTCCTCGAGGTCAGAACGGGGACATTTTCCAGCAGGAACATGTGCTGGGCGGTAGGGGCCATCTCCAGGTGACTGGGACAGAGGGCCTGAAGAAGGCCCCATCCCCCAGAGGGAGAGAGGCTCCTCCTCGACTGCTCTGGTCAGTGGGCTCTGGGGGAGCACCCCACGCACGGCCACCTCTCTGCTGGGGCCCTCCTCCATCCCCTCACCCCCAAACCCCCAGAGCACCTCTCTTCACCCTCCTCTCCCCTCCAAGCAGCCTGTTGCCCCTGCACACACCCCCGGGGCCAGGTGGCCGGCAGCAAGAGCCACTTTTGTCCGTCTTGTCGTTGGCAGTTCTCAGACTTGCCTCGCTCCTGCTGGCCTAGCTGCCTGCCCCCAAGCTCCAGGTTCAGGGACACACCGTTCCCTTCCTCCCCTCACCCTCCTGGCCCAGGACGGCCCTGCCCCGACTCCGCCACTCTCCTGTTAGCCTCACCTCCTCCATTGGCCCCAACCACAGAAAACGGTGCTGGTGGGGGTGAGGAGGTGCGTGCGTGAGGGGGAGGACCCCCAACTTGGGATGGGGTTAGAAGACATGGTTCTAAACCTGCTGTCGGACTCACCAGCCGTATGACCTCGGGTAAGGTGCTAGACCTCTCTGCCTCCATTTCCCCGTCTCTAAGAGCATTGAGCCTGCAGGGGCCGAGTGAGGGTCCAGACGAGCTCTACTGGGAGGAGGAGGGGGCTTCCTGGGCATTCAGCCGAGGCTGGCAGCCCAGAGCATCACACCATGGGTTCATTTTCTGGAGGACACGCTATGGGGGTCTGTGGTTGAGGCGCACCCTCCCCCCTGTGATCCCGCCACCACCAGGCTCCCCACCCTCATGGCTCCTAAGGCTCAGGGGCAGCGCAGCCTGGTACTGTCCATCATGCCAGGGGCTGCCGCTCAGCGACGGAAGGAAATACACCCAGCAAAGGGGTCCCCGAAGGCTGCGTGCCATGCGGCTCCTTTCTACAGCGGTTTCAGGGACGGAGAGGACAGTAGTGGTTGCTGGGGGAAAGGAGGGGTTGGGGGGGCTGCACAGGGCAACGTGGGGGTCCCTGTGGGGTAGGCCAGTCCCACGTCTCGCGGTGTCACTCTCACTATCCTGGGTGACCTTGCATGACCAGATGTTCTGAAAGATGATGATTCCACTGGGAGAACAGGGCAAGAATCATGGGATCTTTGTGGTATTTTTTACAACTGCGTGTGAATCTACAATTCTCTCAAAATTAAGAATTTAATTTTTAAAAGTTAAATAGAAAAAAGGGGATGGGGCCAAGGAGATGGCAGAGGTCCAAGACATGCCTGGCCCAGAAGATCGGGGTGGGGAGAGGTCTCTCTGTCCCTCTCTGTGGGTGGGCTGCAGGGTGGGGGGTGTCTTCCTCCTCTCCCCCTTTCCAGTGTCAACTTCCCCCTCAACCCTCAGCAACCCCCCTTTCCAAATAACAACAGCTAGCATTTGCTGGGAGCCCAAAACAGGAAGAGGAGGGCAGAAATGGCACCCCCCCCCAGGTCTGACCTCCTGGGGCCTCCATGCCCACCCAGGCCTGGGCCTGAGGATGAGCTGATGGGCCCCTAGCCAGGGAAGCCTCTTCCCAAGAATGGGGTCACCCAGAGGGGAGGGGTGCACTTGTGGGGCAGGGGAGGCTCTGGACATAGAACAGACTGGCAGGGGGGCTGAGGGACAGATGCCCTATCCTGGAAGAGGCCCACCACTGTCCTTCCCCCCGGGGCAGCGACACCCACAGGAAGGGCACCCTGCCTCCCTTCCCCTCCCCCATCCTCCCCAAGGATGACTACTGCCCGGGGGAGGCCCCAGGCTTGCTGAGACATCCCAGAGGTCCTGAGCCCAGCTGGGGGCTACAATGGGGTTCAAGGGAGGGGCTGACGGGCTCCCTGGAACCGTGGAGACCAATCGGTCCAGACGCAGATCAGGAATAGCAGCCCAGGCAGGCGTAGTGATGGCAGAAGCAGCTGCTCCAATCCTGCTCTGTTCCCTGGGGTGGTGACGACTGTCACCCACCTGCCAGTCCACTCATGAGGTCACTGCTGCTCCCCACAGGTCTTCCCACGGGTTCCTGGGAGCGGGGCACAGGCTGGGACCGCGAGCAGAGCCCTCTTTCCTGCACCCACCCCTCCAAGCCTCGACAGGACCCCGGGACAGGGCCCCGGCATAGGCGCGGCAGGCCTCGGTTTACTCCTCTCTGCGCAATCCTGCTCTGGGCGTGGCTTTCGGAAGAGCCACTCGTGGTGGTTCCCAAGTCGGGGAGGAACCAGGTTCCCCAGGGAGGGAGCGAAGCCTCGGGACTGCTCTGTCCTCCTGGGACCGGGGTGGAGGGCGGGGCCGGGGGCCGGACAAGTGGCTCGAGTCCGAGTCCGAGTCCGGGTCTTGGGACCAGACAGCGCCCCCCGCCCCGCCCCGCCCCGCCCCGCGCGGTCTTCCCGAAGCTCTTCAAGTGGAGGGGCCCGACCCGGCGGAGTCTCCCCGCACCCCGGGGCCCTGGGCTACCGCCCCACCCTGCCCCCACCCCCAGGTCGGGCGGGGCGTCACAGAGGCCCGCGGTCCCCATGGCAACCGCCGGACGCGGCGGCGCGCGCTGGGCGCACAGTCAGCCGGTTGGCTCTCTCCGCTCCGGGAGGCAGGGCAAGTGGGCGCTCCTGGAGGCTGGGCGCGGGCCGGGGAGGCAGGCTGGTAGCTGGGGAGGGGAGGGGGTGGACCTGGGGGCTTCTGGAAGGCCCAGGAGGGTGTAGGTCTGGGATCCCAGCCAGAGCACAGAGCGGCCCCTTCCCCAAATTCACGACCAGCCCCTCTGCGATTTTCCAACCGAGAGACTGCTTGCGACTGGGAAACATCCCTGAACCCACAGTCAGACCCAGGGGCCAGAGCAGGACTTAGGCTGGGGTTCCTGGGGTCATGCTTCACCTCATCCCAGATACCCTCTCTGTTGTACCCAGGGCCTGCTCTGGCTTGTCTGCCCTGGGAAGGTGAAGGGCTGGCCTTTGGGGAGGCAGGCAGACTTGGGTCCCAACCTCACTGCCACTTAGCAGTGTGGCCTTGGGCAGGTCACTCAGCCTGTCGGCTTTCTTTGTAATTCATCCAACCCTTGGGTTGCTGGGACTACCTGAGCTCTCCCAAGTGAAGCCACCAGCCTGCACAAGGAGCTGTCTCACTGTCGAGGGCGGGGGGGAGGGGGGGGCGGGCTGGGACCTGGGACAGCAGTCGGATTGCTGGCCCCTTCTCCAAGGAGCACCAGCTTGCAGGACCAATCCTTGCGGCCCGTGGCCTGCCCCAGCCGGCCCCAGCCTCCCCAAGGTGGGCCACTGCCCCCTAGAGCTGGGAGCCGAGGCAGGGTAGCACAGAAGGAGAGTCAGGCCCTGGAGTTGGTGGCTGGCCTCCAGCCCTGAACTGAGAGCAAGCTACGAAGCACTTTAGCCTCAGGCCACCCTTCTGTGAGATGAGATGACAGGACCTCACCACCCTGAGGGGCTTCAAGGCATAGAGTGGGGGCTCAGTAACTAACTAGAAGGCGAGGCCCGGGCTACCCTGCCTCCTTCACTGGCTCTGGCCACCACCTGGCCTTGTCTTGGGCTGAGCCCTGGCCCTTTGCTCTGATCTGCAGTGACAGTGAGGCATGGAAGGTCCGCAGGGACGTGGTGTCCCCCGGGGGGAGTCTGGTGCCGCACAGACAGGATCGCATTGAATCCTCTCAACAGTCCCGAGGCAGCACCTTCACCCCATTCAGACGAGGACCTGAGGCTTTGGCCAGGCCACACAGCTGGTCAGTGGCTAGGGTTCCTGCCCAGGCCCGTCTAGCCCTAGGGCCCATTGTCTCAGCCCTTCCCCGTGTCCCTGTGTCATCACAATGGATAATCAGTAGAGTGGTTGCCCCTCAGTGTCCAGTTTTATCCGGATCGGCAGCCTTTTCCCAGAGAGATGTGCTCTCCCCACGAGCTCCTCCCCCTGGGGGCGGACAGAGGGCCCAGTATGGAGGGCAGTGGGCCTGAAGCCACCCCTCCCCCACACACACTGACCTGAGTGAGCCCCTGGGTGGGTGCAGAGGCCAACTGACCGTGTCAGCTCACACCCCACCCTCTGCCCCCTGCTCCCAGACATGAACTTCCAGGTGACAGGCCTGGGCCTGGACAAGATGAAGCTAGACAGTCCCCAGTCCTTCCTGGATCAGGAGGAGGCCGAGGAGGCTGAGGATCAGCAGCTGCTGGAACCAGAGGCTTGGAGGGCCTACATGGAGCGCCGCACGGTGCTGCGCGAGTTCCTGACCTCGGATCTGAGCCCCCACCTGCTCAAGCGCCACCATGCCCGCATGGAACTGCTCAAGAAGTGTTCCTACTACATCGAGATCCTCCCCAAGCACCTGGCCCTGGGGGACCAGAACCCCCTGGTGCTGCCCAACACCATGTTCCAGCTCATCGACCCCTGGAAGTTCCAGCGCATGAAGAAGGTGGGCACCGCCCAGACCAAGATCCAACTCCTGCTGCTCGGGGACCTGCTGGAGCAGCTGGACCATGGCCGCGCCGAGCTGGATGCTCTGCTGGAGTCGCCTGACCCGCGGCCCTTTCTGGCGGGCTGGGGGCTGGTGGCACAGAGGCTGGCAGACCTGTCGGCAGTCATGGACAGCTTCCTGGCCATGATGGTACCTGGGCGCTTGCACATCAAGCACCGTCTGGTGTCTGACGTTGGCGCCACCAAGATCCCGCGCATCAGGCTCATGCTGAGCACCAAGATGCCCGTCATGTTCGACCGAAAGGAGTCGGTGGCCCACCAGGACTGGGCCAGCCTGCGCTGGTTTGTCACCACCCAGCCGGCGGCCCCGGAGCAGTTCGAGCTGCGCTTCAAGCTGCTGGACCCACGGACACAGCAGGAGTGCATGCAGTGCGGCATCATCCCCGTGGCCGCCTGCACCTTCGACGTCCACAACTTGCTGCCCAACCGCTCCTACAGGTTCACCGTCAAGAGAGCAGAGAGCTACACGCTGGTGTACGAGCCTTGGAGGGACAGCCTCACCCTGCAGACGAGGCCGGGGCCCCCAGAAGGGCCCACCCCCAGTCGGCTAGGCAAGCCGGGCCTGCCCCTGACCACACTTTCTGAGAGATGATTTTCTAATATTTATCCACTAATAAAGACTATAAACACACACACACAATTAAAGAAACAAACCTACTTACGTTTTAGACGCAGCTGCAGCTGTGCGAGTCTGACTCTGCGCAGCCTCCCCCCCAGCCCCAGGCCCCCCAGGTTCCTGCCCCCTTCCCAGGGGACACCCCAGGCTGGACCTTCCAGGATCGCTGTCCCCGGAGAAAGACGAGCAGCCCTGGCAGCTGGCTGCCCCGAGCAAGGACGAGAGCTTCTCCGAGGGGCCCTGCCAAAGCGGCAGCCCCTCCTGCATCTCCCCCTCCCCGTCTCCGGCACCGTAAGCAGCCCCGCAACCCTGGCACAGGCCCTGGCTGTCTCTTCCTGTGTCCTAGGCCAGGGCTCCCTAAGGGGAACAATAACCTCGTTGGGGGCAGTCATGCCCCATCCTATTGCCCCCAGCATCACTGGAGTTAGGGCAGAGGGCGCCCAGGCCATCAGGACATTGTGTTTTTTAAATGACAAGGTCTTCTCCCCAAAAGAAGCTGAAGCTCATCTGTACTCCTGTCCTAAGGTGGCTGAGGGCCCCAGGCAAGGGAGCCTGGCAGAGGGCCTCCCCGAGACACAGGCCAGTGCCCAGCCCCGTGTGGGGGGCCGGCCCCTCCCTGCTGCCTCAGTAGGCTGTCCTTGCCCCCCTCCCCCCGCACGGTCGTGTGACCACCAGTGTGGCCAGCAGCCCCCTCCCTTCCCACGCCCACGTCCACGTCCTGACGCAGGTGATGCGAAGGTCGGCATCTGCCTGCTGCTGCAGCTTGGCTGTGTCCAGGTCCAGGAGGGACTGCACCGTGTGCCATGGCCAAGGGGAGCTGCCAGTATGCTGAGCTGTCCTCCGCTCCCTTGCCCACCATACGGGCCACTAGGCCCTCTGAGAGCAGAAGGCCTACAGGGCAAGATGACTGGGAACAGGGACTGTCTCCCCCACTGGCAGAGAAGTGGTTTGGAGAGAGCAGGTCCCCAGCTGTCGGAAAGGCCCCAGGACCTGCCCACCCCCACCCCCACCCCCACCCAAACCCGCTATAGACAGAGGGGGAGACGGTCCTCCTAGGCCTCTCCAGTAGCTGACCCACTGTGCGCCACTGCATGCCATTCAGGGGGTCAAGCCAGACTGTCACACCCTCTGTGGCATCATGTGGCTATGGGGCGGACACTCCTGGGTGTTCCTCAGGGTCCCGTCACCCCAAAGCATCCTGGAGAGGGGGGAAGGAGGGGGAGGGGTCCAGAGCAAAGCCATGGTACTCCTCGGAAATGACCGGAAATGACCAGCGGTGGAGGTAGGGCACAGGGTAGGGGGAGGAGGCAGGGAGAGAAGCAAGAACTGGCCAGGGACCAGGGATTGGGCTTTGTGCCAGGTCATACCATCCATCCCACCAAGAAGGGGGCAGGCTGGAGTCGCGGTTCTCCAAGGCAGGCGGCTATGGGCCAGGCGGCTGGGGGTCATCCCAGATCCCCGCGCCTCCAGCCCTCATGCGACGGCAGCTGCCCAGAGGCCAGCCCCGCGGCAGGTCCCCGCTGTGAGGGCCCCGCACCACCAGGCCTGGCGCGCCCGCGTCTTTGGACCTCGCTCGCGCGCAGGGCCAAGCGCTTTTTCTCTGCGCCGAGCTCCGTTTGTTTCGCCGCCTTGCACGAGAACGCGCCGGACTCCAAACCTTGACCCTCTTTGCGGCGACGCCCGCCCTCCGCCTGCGGCCCCGCCTCGCGCCGCCTCTGCGCGCAGGTGCCCCGCCCGCCCTGGTTCCCCGCCGCCCCGCGCGCGCTCCGGGCTTCAGCGCCCGCTCCTCTGTGAAGCCCTCCCTGACTCCAGGCTGAAGAGGTCCCGACTTCCTGCCGCAGGGCGCCTGTTGGTCCTCGTTCCGACTGCTTTCGACCAGGTAGTAAAACTCCTCCATGCCTGCGTGGTTGGCCTGGAATGAAAGTGCGCTCCCCGGCGGGGCCCGTCTGGCTCCCTCTGCAGCCTCACAAGGAACACACAGGCCTCGGAGCAGGCCTTTGACTCCTTGACTCTCTGTGACCTCCACACCCGTCTGATACCCATGCGGGCACCTAGGGAAGCCAGGGCCTGGGCCCGCCTTCCTCCATACAGTAGTGCTGTTGGAGGTACTGGGCACCGGGCGACAAACCAACCAGGTGCGGAATGGCCACAGTTGGCTTGGAGGAGGTGTGCGGCGTTCCAGGGTCCTCAAGCATTCAGACCCTGGGCCACGCAGGACACTGGCAGGGCTGGCAGCCTCAGGGACTTTGGACTTGGCCTGGGGTCTGCGTTCAGTAGGCTGGGCATGCCTGCATCGCCTGGATCCAGCTCGTCCCTGTGGCCCACCTTCACCAAGTCAGCCCCCCACCCAGCTTCCACTGTTCTGGCACAGACCCTGCTCAGCCCACTGGCTGTGTGGTCCGCTGTGACATGGGGACATGGGGACACCAGCCCCTCCCAGAGTGCTTGCTTGTCCAGCATCCGGCTAGAAGGGGCTCTTGATTCTTGACAGACTCAGGAGCCACCCTGCAACCCAGAACAAGAGGAGGCGCCTCCCCTTCTTGCCCCCCAGTAAAATCTCAAACACCCAGAAGTGAGAAAAACATTCAGAGTGGTCTTTATAATAAAATTATTATTGAATCATATAACACAGAGTCCAAGAAAATATATAAAAATTGGAATGTAGAAATTGATTTGTAGAAAACATCAGAATATCACTCCCCCCCGCACCTCCCCCACTGGCAGATGGTTCTGCAGCAAGGCCACAGAGGGGGGCAAGCCCCTCCTAGTATAAGCAACTGGTTTGCCACATCCCCCAGGCCACAGGGACAGTGGAAGTGCACAGACTCTGGGTCAGCGCTGCCTGGGGGGGGGGGTGCGGGGGGTTACTGAGGTGAGGGCTGATATCAAGGCAAGGGTTTCCAGAGCAGTTAGGACATAAATGCACCCTGAGACCCTGAGGGACAGGTGAAGGTCCTCAACTTTACAAAGACAGACACACAGGACAGTTTGTCCCTAAAGCCCTGACCTGGGAGCAGGCTTGAGGTTGCAAAGGGGAGGTAGAGCTCAGGGAGAAGGCACAAGGCTGCCCATCCAGGGGCACCTCAATCCCAGTCCCCACCCACACACCCATGGTCCAGGCAAGGCTGTGTGGGCATCGGGTTCTGGTCTGCCCTTCCTCCTGCAAGGGCAGGTGACCCCTGAAGGACACAGGGCTATGGGTCCCAGTTAGACAGGGTAGTGGGGATAGAGAAAAGGCCCTCTGTTCCAGGGAGGCATCTTTGCCTAAGTTTGGGCTAAGGAACTTGTTCCAGTAAAAAGGACACTGGCGTTTGGTTTATTTAAAAATAGAAAATAGGGGGGCCTGGCTGGCTCAGTTGGTAGAACAAGCAACTCTTAATCTCAGGGCCATGAGTTCAAGCCCCTCACTGGTCATGGAGCCTACTTGAGAAAAAAAAAGAAAGAAGAAAAGAAGGCTGAGCTCCACACCCAGCGCCCAGTGTGGTCAGGCCTGGCATCCAAAGACCAAAGAGTAGCCCCACTGGGATTTCCTTCCCCACCCCAAACCTTCCCAGCAACACCAGAAGGTCCAGAGGACTTCCCCCCTCCATCCCACACTCCTGAGATGTTCCTTGTCACCAAATGTCCCCACAAAAGCAGCACAGCGGGGAGAGTTGGGATTCTTCCTCCCAAGTGTAGGCACACGCTGGCAGGGCGGGGTCTGGCCTGCTCCCGCCCCGGGGAGAGGCCAAGACTCCAGGAGGGGATTATTGCTCAGAACCGCAGCAGAGACCCAGCCACGTAGGCGGGGCGGCCACAGTGCCCACCGAAGGCACGTGGGATTCTGCTGAGTGGGGCCTCGCAAGGCAGCCCGCAGAAGGGGGCTCAGGACTTCACCTCGCAGTCCTGGCAGCCCGAGGGCAGTGGGCAGGCAGAGTGGGCTCTTCAAGGAGACACCGCTGGCCTCCTCCGAACTCGCACCTGGCTGGCGGGCACGAGGGTCTGCTGGTCCTCACAGAAGTCCAGGAATCTCCGCCAGAGAGGGCAACAACGCAGGAGGCGGTGGTCTCCTGCGGAGATTGAGGGAGGGGAGAGGAGTCCATGGTAGACCTCAGCCCTGCCAAAGCCCTCCCCACCCCCAGCCGAGCAGCCACACCCCCAGGAGGAGCACCCCCCAGCCCTCCCCACCCCCAGCTGAGCAGCCACACCCCCAGGAGAAGCCCCCGCCCCAGCCCTTCCCACCCCCAGCTGAGCAGCCACACCCCCAGGAGAAGCCCCGCCCCAGCCCTCCCCACCCCCAGACCAGCAGCCACACCCCCAGGAGGAGCACCCCCCCCAGCCCTCCCCTCCCCCAGCCGAGCAGCCACACCCCCCAGGAGAAGCCCCGCCCCAGCCCTCCCCACCCCCAGCTGAGCAGCCACACCCCCAGGAGAAGCCCCGCCCCAGCCCTCCCCTCCCCCAGACCAGCAGCCACACCCCCAGGAGAAGCCCCGCCCCAGCCCTCCCCACCCCCAGACCAGCAGCCACACCCCCAGGAGGAGCACCCCCCAGCCCTCCCCACCCCCAGCTGAGCAGCCACACCCCCAGGAGAAGCCCCGCCCCAGCCCTCCCCACCCCCAGACCAGCAGCCACACCCCCAGGAGGAGCACCCCCCCAGCCCTCCCCACCCCCAGCTGAGCAGCCACACCCCCAGGAGAAGCCCCGCCCCAGCCCTCCCCACCCCCAGACCAGCAGCCACACCCCCCAGGAGGAACCCCGCCCACCCCTCCCCACCCCCAGCCGAGCGGTCCTACCGATGAAGCAGAGTCCCTCTTTGGCCCGGGTGATGGCCACATTGACTTGATTGGGGTCCACCACAAAGCCCAGGAACTTCTTAAGCCAGCTCTTAGTCGGCCGCTGGTCCAGGTCACTCTCCTGGCACGTGCGGACGGTGCTCACCAGCACGTAGCGCCACTCACTTCCTGCGCAGTTGGGCAGGCATGATGAGGCCCCAGCCATGCCACCTGCCCCCACCCTGTGACTGCTGGCCCACGAGCCCCCTGCCCCAGAGCCGCACTCACCCTGGCTCTTGGTGATGGAGCACACGGTCACTCCAGTGACACCCTCTCGCCCAAGACTCTTGCTGATCTCCGCAGCCTGAGCATTGTAGGGAGTGAGAATGGCGACGTCTTTGGGATCCACTGTCCTGCCCAGGGTCAGCTGCTTGGCAATGCGGACCTGAGGGACCACGGGGGTGCTGTTGAAGCTGGCCCTGGTACCTCTCCTGCCCTGGATCTGTCCCCCCAGTTCCTCCACCTCCTCCTCCAGGAAGCCCTCCCTGACCAAGAGGCACCTGGGAAAGTCTCACTGACACTCACCACCTCTGCCACCTCCTCCGGGTTGGCCTTGGAGTTTTCATTCCCTTCATCTGTGGACACCAGAAGGCTCTGCTCACGGCCCTGCACGTGGCCAAAGATGACAGAGCAGCTCTCCTTGCCGACGTGGCCAAGGATGCTGGGCGGCCGCTTCAGGCCCCACCAGGTCTTCAGCTTCTTCTTGTAGAACTCCATGGAGGGGAAGGTACAGATGCCCTCGTGCTGCAAGGCAGGGCATGCGCCGGGGCAGGTCACCTATCTGCTGGGGGTCTTGGGGGCCAGGGTGGACACAGGAGGTCGGGGTGTGGGCAGCAACACCTCTGGCATGCCCGGCCTCAGAGCACACCTCGGGCTGGAAGAGGCTGGGACTGGCTTACCATGCGGTACTGAGTGTCCAGCAGGTAGGCGTCCATGTGATACCTCTCGAAGAGAGACCGATCCAGCCCCAGATTTTGCAGCTGCTCGTTCTTGACCACAGGCCGCAGCTGCTTGTGGTCCCCAAGAAGAACCACCTGGAGGGACAGGCAGGCACAGTCCTGACACCTGCCGATGAGGCCCCCAGCTCCATGGCCACGGCCACTCCACCACGACCACAAAGCTGCCCTCCCAGGCAAAAGGCCACACCCACTGACACCTGCCTGGGGCTCCCAGCTCCCCGCCCAGCTCACTCACCTTCTCCGCCTTCGAGAAGGTCACCAGGGGGATGAGGGTCTCGGGCTCTGTGGCCATCCCTGCCTCATCGATGAGGATCTGCCGGACAGCCAGCCTCTTGAGACTAGCTGAGGCCGCACACGAGCACGTGCACAGGATGACCCTGTGCTGCTTCAGCTCGAACTTCCGCGCCTTCCCCAGGACCTGCTTGTACCTGCCCGGGGACACCGTATGGTCATATACCGCCCCCCATATACCTCCACGGCAACGGACAACTCCACGACCCCAACTGCTTACTGGCTGAGGTCGTCCTTGGAAAAGACCTCCCCTTTCTGCAAACGGGCATCGAACTCCCTGATGTCCCGTGCATAGGGGTTGGAGGGCTGCCGGATCCTGTGGTGCAGGGTGATGCTCCTGGGGTGGGGGGGACATCCATAAAGCCCTGTGTTACCCCTCGCCCAAGACAGGACTGTGGGGCCTTTTGCCTCCACCCATAGACAGACAGCCGACAGACTGCACCTGAGGGCCTGGTTGGGCCTCCCCTCCCGAGGGGTCTTCTTGGGCAGGCCGCTGCTGCCCACACCCAGCATCGGGAATTCGGTGGCCTCGGCCTGCTCGCTGTACACTCGCAGCGGCTTCAACTCTTCTCTCCTGCTCAGCAGCAGTCCTGGGGGCAACGGGGCATGAGAGACTGTCCCCGGGGCCAGCACCCCCAGGCAAAGCCCCCACACAGCCAGCCCAGCGCACCTGCCAGGACATCCACCGACTTGTTAGAGGGGCCGCAGTACAAGATGCAGGGGCCCCCCAGTGGCTTCTCCTCACCGGGGGCGACGTAGGCCTTCACCCACTCCTCGTTTGACTTGTGAAACCAGAACACAATGTGGAAGCCCACCACCGTCTTCCCCGTGCCTGCAGGCAGACAGCACCATGAACAGAGACCCCGGCCGCCTGCGCGGGCAGCCCCGGGCACCCCACCCCCGCAGCTCGGGCCCCACCTGGCGGGCCCTGGATCACCGTGAACTGCTTCTGCAGGGCCGCCCTGACAGCCCGGTTCTGGCTGGAGTTCAGCGTGTGGTAGTCTCCAGGGAGGTCGAACGTCTGTCTCTCCAGGAGCCTGCCGTACGTCCCTAAGGAAGGGTCAGGCCTGCCTGAGCAGGGGCGCAGGGCAGGGCCCAGGCAGGATGAAGGGACTGGGGGGGTGGCGCTGGAGGGTCCCTCGACCTACCTCTGTGGAGGGTCTGCTGGGAAGGAAGACCGCAGGCCGGAGGGATGGGCCGGCCCAGGGCAATGCTGACGACCAGCGGGGACGCACACTCCAACCTACGCACGGCTTCTTCCTTGCGACTGGGGGCGGGTGGCAGTGAAGATGGACCCTGGGACGTCCACAGGACTCCCCCCGGGAGGACACCCAGGGAGTTCTCGCCCCACCCCGCCCACCAGCTTCTCCCTGGCTTCTCCCTGTGGAGGCCACTCACATGTCAGGAAGCTGCTTGGGCAGCACCTCAATGGTGAATCGGGTGCCAGGTCTCAGCACCTCTTCTGGAACCTTCTCCATGGCCATGTGCTGGATGAAGAAGTGCATCTGCCTGGGGGTCTCCTGCCAGTCAGCAGAGCCCTCCTTCCGGTCCCAGGGCTCCATCAGCCCGTGGGCCACCCATGTGTACGTGTCAGGGTCGATGCTCAGGAGGGGCCCGCAGGGCGGGGCGGCCAGGGGAGGCTGGCCAGGGCCAGCCGGGGGGCACAGCTCCCCTGCAGCGGGCATGGCCGGCAGCCCCTCGAGCCGGATGCAGAGGTAGCAGTGGCCGAAGTTGAGGTCAATGCCGTGCTCACTGAGGAAGGAAGGTTCCAGGCAGAAGGAGCCCCACAGCTGGCCCTGGGCCACCTGCTCCGCATCCCAGGATATGCTCACGTGCTGCAGCGTAATGGAGTCACCCTCGGAGACCGCGCTGGTGGCCGACTCCAGGGAGCAGAACGACCCCCACACACGGGAGTACTCGCCCAGGTCGAGACAGCGGTCCCGCGCCGCGCGGGGCATCTGGTCCAGGAAGCAGGCGCCTGGCCGGTCCACGTGCTCCAGGCAGAGGGTGAGGCCAGGCACCACGGTGCACAGCTGCAGACTCGGTACCAGGAACCCCCGCTGCAGGACGGCACTGAGCTGCACCTGCAGCGTGTCCCCGCTGCCCAGCTCCCGGGCCACCTCCACAAAGTGGCCGCAGCGGCTCCGCCACACGCGGCCCAGCTCCAGCGGCTTGGGCTCTGCCGCGCCCTGCTCCCGCACTAGGGCGGCCGCCTCGGGCCACCGCCCCTCCTGCACCAGCTCCAGCAGCTGCTGCCACAGGGCGGCCTCAAGCTGCCGGCAGTGTGGGTCCAGCAGGATGCCGGGCACCAGGGAGGGCCGCCTGTCCGCCTGCACCGAGTAGATTCGGCGCCGCCACCCCAGCCGCAGGCCCGGCCGCCTCACCAGGTCGCTGGGGTGCTCCGCCATCTGCAGGGAGCGGTAGTGGACGGGGCAGGGGTCAGGCAGGGTGTCGGGGTCGGCTGGGAAGAGCAGCCGGAAGCCGCGGGCGCCCGCCTCCACGCCCACCACGAAGCCCAGCTTGCTCCGCGGCTGGACCTTGAGCCGCGTGGCCAGACGCAGGCTTCGGGCCTGGCGCTGATAGCTCTGGGCGCGCCCGTGCTGGTAGCTGAACTCCTGGCAGAGCCCATCGATGTCCCTGGCGGAGTAGGGGGAGCCCCCGTGGCCCAGCGCCAGCAGGACCTGCCGCTGCAGCACCACGTCCAGGTACCGGCGGATGGGCGAGGTGGCCCACGTGTACCAGTCCACCTGCAGCGCGTAGTGGCCGGCCGCCTGCCGTGCCCCTTGGCGGGAGCGGCCAAACACCGAGCGGCCCAGCGCCTTGCGGAAGTCGAGGCCCACGGGAGCCAGAGAGGGGTGCATGTCATCCGTGGTGATGAGGTCGGCCAGCCGGTCGCGGTCCCCGGCGCAGGCTGCGCGCTGCAGGAGCCCCCACAGGGAGCCCAGGAGGCGGACCCGTGTGCCGGGGGGGCCGCGGCCCTGCAGGCGGTGACGCAGGTGCAGGGACAGGGGCACCAGCTCTCGGTGCTTCTCACACAAGGCCCCGAGCTGGCGCTCGCTGGGCGCGGGCTGCCACCGCAGCGGCGTGACGGTCCGCGTGCGCTCGCTGCTCACCAGGAGCTCGGCCACCAGGCTGTTGAACTGGATCATGTACTCTTTGACCATGACGTGGGCCGCGCGGAAGCCCAGCGCACAGTCCTCACTGGGCTGCTCGTAGTGGGCGTCGGTCTGCAGGCGGGCTCGGCGCAGCACCCGGGAGAAGTGGCATGCGGCCACGACACAGGCGTCCACAGAGTCCAGGCGGGCTGGCAGCTCATGGCCAGCGCCCGGGTGCCGCTTGATCACATGCTCGGCTTCCTCGTAGGACAGCTGACGGTCAGAGCAGACCACAGAGGGCGCGAAGCGCAGGCCTTGGAGCTGGTCACTGCCCTTCTCAACGGTGAGGAAGAGGGAGATGGCCAAGCGGTCCTGGCCGGGCAGGAGGCTGAGTGCGTCCTGGCAGAGGCCGGCTGGCAGCATAGGCACAGGCTCCCGGTCAGGGGCGTAGAACGTGATGCCCTGTCTGCGGGCCTCCAGGTCCAGAGGCCCGTCCCTGGGGACAGCGCTGGCCACGTCGGCGATGTGCACGGCCACCTCGTACCTGGAGCCCAGATCTCGGACGCTGAGGGCATCATCCAGGTAGCAGGCGCCCTGGGGGTCCACGGTGAAAGTCAGGAAGCCGCGGCAGTCCTCCCGGCGGTCAGGGGCCCGGCCGAGCTCCGCCCGGTACTTCTGCAGCGCTTTGCTGACGGAGGCCGGCTCCAGCGAGGGCTTCCTCAGGCCGTGCTCCAGCTCCAGGATGCGGGCGCCCTGCTCCCAGGTGGTGGCCTCGGGCAGCACCTCCAGGATGATGCCCAGGGGATAGTAGAAGCGCTGCCGCCACAGGACAATGCGCACCCAGAAGAGCCGACTGCTGCGGGCCTCGGCGGGGAGCCGCTCGTACCCCACGCGCTGCACGCGGCCCTGCTGGACACGGTGCACGGGCACCTGCAGCGGGTCCTTCAGCTCGGCCACGAAGATCTTGGTCACGGAGCCGTCGATGGGGGTCATGAGGCGAGGGTCCCACTCGTCCAGGCGGCACACAAACACCAGCTCGCGGCGTTTCCTCTTGAGCACGCCCACCACGCGGCCCTGCAGCCTCCCGGAGGAGCCCTGGTCCCCGCCCAGGACCCTCACCAGCACCTCGTCCCCGCTGAAGGCCATCCCACAGTGCAAGCGGCCCCTGATCTGGATGGGGCCGGAATCCGTGTCGTCCAGCGGGTTGGCCACCGCCCGCTCAAAGGTCTCCTGCACGAAGGCGCAGTGGCGGTACAGCTCAGGCTCCGCGCACAGCAGCTTCCGCAGCGTGGCCCGCGGCAGGTTCCTGTACTGCTGCGCCTGGTGTGGGGACTTGGGCCTGACAACGGTGTCCAGCAGCCCATCTTCCCGGACGGTCACCATCACATTCCGGGCTTCGTCCAGGAGCTCCTGCAGGATGGAGTCGTCAGCGTTGAGCTCCGTGTCAGAAGGCCAGAAGTCCGACTCAGAGTCCTCGGGGTCCTCGGGTTCCCCATTTTCCGTGGCCATCGGCCCTGCCACCGCCTTCCCGGGGGCCTTGTTCCCCATCGACAAGTTCCCTGCTGATGGCGTGTCCTCCGCCTCCGTGGGCAGCCTGGCGGGCTCCCCCACCGCTGCGCAGCCCCCGGCCACGGACCCCAATGCCGCGTCCCCAGCCTCTGTCCTCTGTGCGGCTGCGTCCCCTCCCGCTGCCGAGGGCTTGGACAGGGATGTCGTCCCTTCAGCCTTGGCCGCTGGACCCACCCTCTCCGTGGCTGCATGCTCTGTGGCCGGAGCCCCTGCAGCCCCCTCCTCTGGGACAGTGTCCTGGGCCACGGCTGCCACAGACCCCTCTGCTTGCAGGGCCCAGCGCTGCCTTCGGACCACGTCCTGCTCTATGTGCTCCAGGGACAGAGTCTCGGGGCAGATGCTGCGGTGCTTCACACACTCGCGGATGAAGCTCTTCCAGAGCTTGCTGCAGGCCCCGAAGGAGCAGAGGGCCACAGCGTTGCCCACGGCCACCACCTGGGACTGGGCGCGGGTCATGACGGTGTTGAGCACACGGGCGTCGGTGAAGAACCCCAGGGCAGGTGCCCCCGAGCTCAGCAGGCTGTGGTGGTTATGGACGGTGCTCAGCACCACAACGCGGAATTCCCGCCCTGCAAGTGGGCACGGTCAGGCCGGGCGGGGGCGGGGGCGGGGGCGGGGCGGGCCGCCCACCCGCCCTCACCCCAGCACTGATCACCCACCTGGCAGGATCTCAAAGCTGCCCACAGACACCTGGCCCAGGTCCCTCTTCCTCAGCTCCTGCCTTAGCACGCTCACCTGCAGACACACACGGCCGGAGCAGCAGGACGGGGTGAGCGCCGGCGTGGGACACCGGCCCCCACCGCCTGGTGCCCCGGCGCCAGCGGCGGGGTTCGAGCCCTCATCACGCCCTGGCAGATTATTTCCTCAGTCCCTCTCTCAGGAGGGGAAACTGAGGCCGAGGAGGCCCCCCAGACCACGGAGGGGCCGGTGCCCTCCTCTGGGCGCCCCGTCGGAAGCGGGGCGGGCAGGCTATCGCCGCGGCTGGGGCTTACCTGGGCGCCATGGGAAACGGCGCAGATGTGCCTCTGCTCCCGGCCGCCCCAGCAGGGGGGCCAGCTGTGGTAGATGTCCTGCACCTTCTCGACCACCTCCACGACCTCCGCCGTGTTCAGCCAGGACGTGCCCGACATGTCTCGCTCGGGGTTGCCCGCCACGTGGCAGAACATGAGCGGGTAGCGCTCGGGGTGGCCAGGCACCTTGCCGCTGGCGTGGATGGGGCTGCCCTTGGCCACATAGAAGTGCCGCGAGACGAAGCTGAGGATGGCCCCGGTGGAGCGGTAGTTCTCGTGGAAGACGATGCGGCTGCGCCGGGCGACCTCGTGCGCCTCCTGCTGGTAGCGGTGGAAGAGGCGGCAGAGCAGGGTGTGCCCCGCGGCCTGGGCGCCCGCCACACTGAAGAGCCTGGGCGTGACCTGCATGTGGTCCCCCGCCAGCACCACGCGGGTGCTGGGCGAGGCGTAGCGCAGCGGGGTGAGCGCCTCGCACTCCAGCATCTGGGCGGCCTCGTCGATGAGGATGTGCGAGAAGAAGCCGGCCGGCACCCGGAGCTCGCGGGCCTGGGAGGTGGTGGCGACCACGATGCGGTGCTGCTCCAGCTCGGCCCGCGTCGGGGGGCGGAAGGCCCGGCGGTCCTCCGTCAGGAGGCAGTACTGCAGCGTGGCCGCGTCCGTCTGGCTGGGCGGGCGGTCCGCGTACATCACCCGCAGCGGAGAGGCCTCGGGATGGCCGCTGCTCACGTAGCGGTGGAAATGCTCCTCGATGTAGATGTCGGCCGCGCTGAGGGGGGGAGGGCACACGGGGCCTCGGCAGCTGTCCGCTAAAGCACCCCGTGAGCCCAGCCGGCCCGGATGCCAGGGATTCAGCGGAGGCAGACAGACCTGTGTCCCGCCCCCGCAGAGCTTAAACACCAGCAGAGGACAGAGGAAGGGGCGGGGGGGGGGGGGTCAGAGCCGGAGGAGAAGTGGCAGCAGCACAGAGGGCCTGGGTGGTCAGGGAGCGCTCCCTAGAGGAGGAGGTGAAGGAGCTGGCCATGCAGAGAGGCAGACAGGGGAACCATAGGGGCCCCTGCCTGAGGCAGCCAGGGCGGCCAGAGGCTATGGTGACGGCAGGCGGGCAGTGATGGCAGGTGGGCAGTGACGGCGGGTGGGTGGGCAGTGACGGCGGGTGGGCAGTGACGTGGGTGGGCGGGCAGTGACGGCGGGTGGGCAGTGACGGCGGGCGGGCAGTGACGGCGGGAGGGTGGGCAGTGACGGCGGGTGGGCGGGCAGTGACGGCAGGTGGGCAGTGACGGCGGGAGGGCGGGCAGTGACGGCGGGAAGGCGGGCAGTGACGGCGGGAGGGTGGGCAGTGACGGCGGGAGGGCAAGCACCCACATGCACCCAGGTGAGAAGCACCGAGGCCAGCCCCTCACACCCAGGGCCAGCGCATCCTGGGGACATGCCAGGGCCCCTGGGCATCTCTGCAGGGACCTGCTCCCCAGGACCCCAGGGATCCCCAGGCCCAGCTTGGGAGAGAGCCCTGCCCGGGCAGCAGGAAGTATTGGGGCTAAGAAAACCATACTGACCAAAAGGGATCAACTGAGAGAGACTGAGGGAAGACAACACCAGAGTCTCACCCCGGGAAACGCTGGGCGGCCATGCCAGACCCCCACCCACAACTCTGTCTGGTCTAGGGCCCCTGTGGAGGCACCCACAGCCCCGCCCCCGGACAGCAGACCCTGACCCCCGGGGCACCCCGCACTGGGCCCGAGGCACACATGTCCCGTCTCTTTTAGCCCAGGGCTGATCAGCTATCAGAGAGAGTCCCAAGGATCAGCGTGACCCTGACCGCCCCATGGGCTGCACCGTCCCCGCCCCCGTGTCCACGGCGCAGCCAGAGGATGCAGGCCCGGCCCAGACCCGGCTCTGCCGATGGCCAGGCAACCCTGGCAGTCCACTCTGGCGCGAGCTGCCCAGGCCTCCAGTGACCCTGGGAACCCCAAGCCCCCCTTCTTCTCTGGCAGTGACCCCCCCCTCAGCGGCACACTCGCCCCGGCCCAGGAAGCAGGGGGCAGCCCCGGGCTCACCTGTTGGTGTGTGTGCAGATGAGCACCCTGGTGTGGGGCTGCCGGATGACCTCCAGGGAGGCCATCGCCAGCGTGTAGGTCTTGCCCGTGCCGAAAGGGCCGTAGATGAGCAGGGGGGCAATGGGCTGCATGCCCCTGGGGCAGCTGCCCGCAATGAACGCCACAGCCAACCTCTGCTTGTGGTTGCCGTGCACTGTGGGCGGGGTGGGCAAAGGCACAGGCAGGCCACACGTCGGCAGGTCCGGCACCACCAGGCGCTCCTCGGGCAGCGCGTCCACTGCCTGGTGCCAGAAGCGGAAGGTCAGCGGGTCGATCTGGAACTGCACCTCCAAGATGGGGCTGGTTTCGGGCTGCAGCCCCAGGGCCAAGCAGCAGTGGGTGGGCAAGAGGAGCCACAGGGCCTGCTCCGAGATGGCCCGGGTTTCTAGCCGCACCTCAAACACCCTGTGGTCAGGTGCGGGAACAGGGGCCACAAGGGCTGTGCTGACCGCCCGGCCCAGCAGAAAGCCCTCGTGTGTGTCCGGCATCAGAGAGGAGGGGGTGGGGACCTCGGCATAGAGGGCTCCTGCCGGCGGGAAGAGCATGCCCAGGGCCGGCGTCTGCAGGGTTGTCCTCAGGGACACCGGGCCCCGGAAGTTCAGCCTGGTGGGGAGAATAGGGTCAGCGGACCGGGGCCGGAGTTCTGCGGTCAGCAGTCCAGCAGACCCCGTGGGCCCAGGAGCCCCCACTCACTTGGCCACCAGCTGCTGCTGAGCAGCTTCCTCCTCATAGAGAAACTGGTGCATCCTCTGCCGGTAGTTGGTGCGGGTGATAGGACCCGGCGCCGGGCCCCCGTGGCTGAAGTCCAGCGCCAGGGCGGGCACCTTGTACTTGGCCACCAGGGCCACCTGCTCGGCCGTCCGCTCCATGGCAGGCACCACGAGGCGGTTGCCCGTGTGCCAGCGCTCCAGCTCCTCGGGGTGGTCGCCTGCCGCCACCCGCCGGAGCCCCGGGCAGCGCACCTGGCCCAGCTGCAGCCCCAGCTTCCGCAGCAGCACTGGCCTGCGGCCGAAGTCGAAGACCACCCACTGCTCGAAGAAGCCGAAGGAGGCGCTCTGCACGCGCACCTCCACCCGGAACCTGGCTGGAGAGGCTCGCGCTCGGAAGCGCTCCCCCTCGGCATAGAGCCGGCCTGGCGGAAGGCAGGGGGCCACCAGCGAGAAGTCTGCTCCCAGCTCCTGCTTGAGCAGGGCCACGTGTAGCAGGGGCTCCTGGGGGAGAGACTGGATGGTGAGGCGGCCCCAGACCCTGCCCGCCCATCAGGGTCCAGGCTGACCCACGCGCCCCTCCCCACCATACTGAGCTTCCTGGCTGTGAGCCCAGAAGGCTGCTCGGCCTGTCTGAACCTTGGGGTTCCCCGCTGCAAATGGGATCGCAGAGCAGCCCCCGTGGAGCCTGGGATGCTCAGGGCACACGAGGTAACTAGCCTGGTCCTCACTCTCTGTGCCGGCCGCTCCACAGAATAACGCCACAGGGCTCGACACAGGACTCGGGCATGCTTCAGATCACACAAGCACCGCAAGAGGACGCACAGGCAGCTCCAGACCCCAAACCCCAACCACCCCGGGGCTTGCTGACTGCTCACCTCAGAGTGGATGTCAAATATCCAGCTGTGCTGAGTCTTCTTCTCATGGGCCTGATGCACCAAGGGCTGGCTGCAGGTGACGGACACGCCATCAACGGTCTCAGCCACCTGCACAGGAAGCCCGGCCGTCAGCAGGGGGGCTCCGGCCCCGGCAATCCCCTGCCCACTCACTTGGTCCCCACTTACCACCAGGACCTCACTTCTGCTGCGCTGGTACTCAGCCAGCAGCCGCGCCTGGTAAGACACCAGCCCCTCCTGCCAGGCGGCCTGCTCCCGCAGCTTCAGGGTCTGAGCCCGTTGTATCCACTCCTGCAGCTCCTGCTCGGAATGCGCCTTGGTGCACACGTCCCCGTACTCACAGAGGCTGGGTCTGGGAAACGGGAGGTCGGCAAGCAGAGCAGGGGTAAGCCCTCTCAGCCAATACTGGTCTGTGGCGGGAGGCAGGGTGGAATCCGGGCCTGGGGGCAGGGCAGGGCGGGAACAGGGACCTCCTCCATCCTGTGCCCACAAGAAGAGGCCTCAGTGAACCTCCCTTAACCACCCCCCAGAGGCCAGGGCGGGAGCCAGCCGATAACAGAGGGGACCGAGAACCCCTGGTTCCAGCTGAAGGGAGGGTTCATCCCCCACCCCACCCCTGCACCCCACTGTCCTTACTGTGGGCAGAGCTCAAACGTGGGGAGCCCCATGGGTGGGCTGCGGTGCTCCCAGGACTCGGCCTGGTCCAGGGCCACCATCTGTGCATGCTCCAGGGAAGAGCAGTGGTTCTCAAAGGCCTCCTGGGAGTGGCAGGTGACCAGGCAGGCGTGGCAGTACAGGCCGGCCGCCGCGGGCTGGCCGTGGGGGACCGCGCGCTCACCCTCCCCGGGGGCGGTGGGCGAGAGCAGGTCCCGCCGCTGGAGCCCGTCCAGCTGCTCGGCCTCCCACACGGCCATCTCCACCGCGCTGTGAGCGTACTGACAGCGGGATGCCCCGTGCCGGCACGGCCGCCCGCGCCCCACGTACATGCAGTAGGCCAGGGGCTGGCCGTACTGCGGCTGCGGCCGCACCTCCACGACCTGCTGCTTGCGGCGGCCCTCGGTGGTCACGTGGGTCAGGAGCGCAGGGCAGGCTCCGTGCTTGGGGCAGCGCCCCTGGGGGTCCACGGGGCAGAGGCGTGGAGGACAGCACCGGAAGCAGTGGGAACACAGCAGCTGGAAGTGGCCACCGTACTCCGCACGGATGGCATCCACCGGGCCGTGCAGCTCGCCCCGGGCCTCACCCTGCAGCTCAGTCTTGAGCCACAGACGCCGGACATTGTGCTCACGCTCGAAGGTCCAGACCAGCGCCTCCTCCGGACTGCGGGCAAAGGTGCACTGGTTATGATGGCGCTGGCAGCCGACGCCCGGCCTGTAGTACCAGCAGACTTCATAGCGGGCAGGCCGGGGGAAGCTGGGCCGGCGGTCCACCTTGTGCCAGAAGCGGCTCCTGGGGGCTCGCTTGAAGCGGGCCAGCAGGATCTCTCGGGGACAACTGTGCTCTACCCTGCGCAGGAGGTAGGTACTTTCATTGAGCCGCTGACTGCAGCGGGGGCAGGCCAGGCACAGGTCCAGCTGGGCGCGCAGCCCGGCCAGAGACAGCTCCTTGGTGGCCACGGGGCTGCTGGGTGATGAGCCGGCCCCTGGGGGCGCCATCCCTGGCTTGGCTCTGCGGAGTGCCATCTGGGGCTCACGGCTTCAGAGGGTCCTCCGGGGCTGCTCACCCATGGTGAGAAGTCTGGAATGGGAACAGCAAGGAGCAAGGTCAGATCCTGAGGCCAGGAGGTCCACGTGCACCCAGGTGGGGGCTCAGACACACTCTCCCTCAGGCCAGGGACAGTTCTGTCCACCAGACAGGAGGAGGGGGCCCCACTGACCTTGACCCAACCAAGACCCCTCCCACTTCTGAAGGGTCTCTGGGTGCTGCTCAAAAGGAGCCAGGGGGCCAGCCAGGGGGAGGAAGGCTGCCCTGGCAACAGGAGCCCTGGGGGCCCATGGACTCTTGGGGCTCCCGAGGAGCCTCCCTCTCTGATCCCCCCCAGCACTGACTCCCCCAAACACACAGCAGCCCCTGCTGGGGGGGGGGCGGCGAGGCAGTGGGGGGGCCAGCAGGACAGCATCAGAGCTCCGGGAGGAAGTGGGGAAGCCCCGTCTGCATGGAACTTGCAGGGGAAACTTTGAGCACAGCGCGGAGAGATGTTTTGAAAGGAAATGGTTGCAGCCTCAGCCTTGAGGGGGAAAGCCCTCCCCGCTCCGAAGTGAACCTTCGGTCCAGCTGCAGAGGGACCAGGGCAGAGCCCAAGCCGGGTGGATATTCAGAAACAGGACGACACTAAGGGTTCTGGACTCGGGGTGCAGAGATCGCGGCCCCTCCCCAGGCGGGGCCGGGGCGGGAGCCGGGGTCGCGGCGACCGGGCTGCGCAGCTTCCCGGGGCCGGGGGCTCGCAGGTGGCTTCCGGGTACCCTCCCCCCGCCTCCACACCAGCACCCCCCTCCCGCGGGGCGCGGCCGCCCCCTCCGCTCCCTCTCGCCTGGGGGTCCCAGGGAGCCCGCCCCGGGACGGCGGCCGAGACCCCGGGCCCTCGCCGGGCGCTTACCCTGCGCGCGGAGCCGCCCCCCGCCGCCCGGCGCCGCCAGCACCCGCACCCGCCCCGCGCCGAGCGATCACTTTCGATTCTGCCCCCGGGTGACTCAAAGTGCTGACGCCCGATCGCGGAAATTACCTCACCGCCCCCCCGCCCCGCCCCCACCTCCGCCCTTCCCGCCCCCGGCGCCGCCCCCCCCCAGCCGCCCCTGCGAGGCCCGCGAGCAGCCCGCGACCCCCGCCCCTCGGCCGCGGGGGGAGGGCCCCGAGGTCCACCCCCGCCCCAGGTGCCCCGCGCACACACAGACCCGCGGGGCGCCTCGGCTGCCGGGAGGATGGGATCCTCCGCAGTTTGCAAAAGGGGCCATGCCCGCGGGGGGGTGAGAAAAACCAGAAGACAGAGCAGAGGGGAAAGGTGCTCCCTCCAGAGCCCGCTTGGGAGCCCGCAGGCGCCCCTTCGCTCTAGAGCTGCGCTGGCAGCAGATGGACCTGGGGGACTGGGGGACCCCCGCAGGAGGACTGGGAAGGGGAGGGGCTGAGAGCTGGGGGAGCTGGCAGGGGGAGGCTTTCCTAAATGGCTCCATCCCGTCTAGGTCAGAGGGGACCTGCCTACCCTCTTATCTGGGGAGGTTCTTACCTGAGGATGCTCTGGAGTTATAGCCAACCCCTTAAAAGGGAGAGCAGGAAGGTCAGGAGCATTTTGCAGCTTGATTGCATTTGACCCCCCAACTTTCCTGCACATGTGCCATCCTTAGTTACCCTTGAGGAAACTGAGGCACTACACTCACTGGCTGAGGCTCAGCAGCTAGCTAGCCAGCAAAGCACCCAGTCACCCCACCACTACCTGATGTAACCCCAAGGATCCTGACTTCCCAGATTCATAACCCTCCTTGTAGAGTCCCCTTGAGCTAACAGCTGGGCCATAGGACACTGCTTCTTCCCAGCTCTCTCAGGCTGACTGTGGGGGACGCCAGCCACCATGGTGAGAGGGTGCTCAAGCAGCACGTCCCACAGTCCCCCATGCCAGGAGGGACTGAGGCCTCCTGCCAAACCCCATCACCAATTTTCTGGAATGTATGTGAGGCATTCTGCAAGAGGACCCTCCAGGTAAGTGCAGCCCTAGCTTGACTGCAACCTCGCCAGAGACCCCACGCCTGAGCCACCAGCTAAGCCACTTCCAACTATGAGATGATACATGTTTAATAGTGTTTTAGGCAAATAAGTCTTGGGGTGATTTCTCACACAGCAATAGATAGCTGATGTACCGAAACTGTTCCTCAGTGAGATGCACCTGTATCCAGACAAGGTCAGCATCATGTGGGGAAGGGCAATAATGGAAGCTGCCCGTCTAATTCAGGAAGTTGGCTGGGTGCACCATTAGCCTCAAGATACACAAGCATCAAGTTCGAGGACATAATAAAGTCTTCCATAAATAATAGCAGCAACAGAAGGCCTAGGGATGAGCTTAACAAGAAACATGCTAGAAACCTGAAATGTTCCTGAGAGACACAACAGAACACCGAAAACGGAATGGAATACTATGTTCATGGATAAGGAGACTTAACATTACATAAAGATACTAATTCTTCCTAAACTTATCTATGAACTTAATACAATCCTCAAAAAAATACTAAGAAGAATTGGGGGATAGACAAGCTGATTTTAAAATTAATTGAGAAAAGCGTCACACAAACAAGCAAGAATGGGCAGGAAAATTATTACAAGAAGAGTAACAGAAAACTGAAAAGAGATCACTCCCAAACTCATCTTACAAGCCCAGCATTACCCTGATCCCAAAGCCAGATAAGAATACCACAATAGGGGTGCCTGGGTGGCTCAGTTGTTAAACGTCTGCCTTCAGCTCAGATCATGATCTCAGGGTCTTGGGATTGAGTCCCGCATCGGGCTCCCTGCTCCGCGGGAAGCCTGCTTCTCCCTCTCCCACTCCCCCTGCTTGTGTTCCTGCTCTTGCTATCTTTCTCTCTGTCAAATAAATATAATAATCTAAAATTAAATAATATAAAAATAAATTATAAGATAATCTAAAAATAATCTAAAAAAAAAAAAGAATACCACAATAAAAGAAAATTAAAGACTGGGACGTCTGGGTGGCTCAGTCAGTTAAGCATCTACCTTTGGCTCAGGTCATGATCTCAGGGTCCTGGGCTCGAGCCCCACTTCGGGCCCTTGCTCATCGGGAAGCCTGCTTCTCCCTCTGCCTCTGCCTGATGCTCCCCCTGTTTGTGGTCTCTCTCTCTTTCTAACAAGTAAATAAATAAAATCCTTAAAAAAAGAAGAAGAAGAAAATTAAAGACTAATAGCCCTGATGAATATAAATGCAAAAATTCTCACGAAAATATCAGCAAACCAAACTCAACAGTACATTTAAAGGATCATCCACCATGACCAAGTGGGATTTATCCCTGGGATGCAAGGATGGTTCAACATCTGCAAATCAATAAAAGTGATACATGACATTAATAGAATGAAGGATAGGGACACCCAGGTGGTGCAGTTGGTTAAGTGACCAACTTTTGGTTTCGGCTCAGGTCATGATCTCAGAGTCATGAGATTTAGCCCCATGTCTGGCTCTGTGCTCAGCACGGAGTCAGCTTGAGATTCTCTCTACCTTTCCCTCTGCCCTCCCACTTGTATGCGCTCTCTCTCTCCCTCAAATAAATAAATAAATCCTTTTAAAAAACAGAATGAAAGGGGCGCCTGGGTGGTTCAGTCGTTAAGCATCTGCCTTCGGCTCAGGTCATGATCCCGGGGTCCTGGGATCGAGCCCCACCTTGGGCTCCCTGCTCCTCCCTCTCCCACTCCCCCTGCTTGTGTTCCCTCTCTCACTGTGTCTCTCTCTGTCAAATAAATAAATAAAAAATCTTAAAAAAAAAACAGAATGAGGGATAAAAATCATGATCATCTTAATAGATGCAGAAAAAGCATTTGACAAAATATAGCATCCTTTCATGATAAAAACACTCAACAAACTGGATAAGGAGGAATGCTCCTCGCATAATAAATACCATGTATGACAAGCCCACAGCTAACATCCTACTCAGTGGTGAAAAGTTAAAAGCCTTTCTTCTAAGATCAGGAACAAGACAGGGATACCCACTCTCATCATTCCTATTCGACATAGCACTGGAATTCCTAGGCACAGCAATTAGGGAAGAAAGAGAAATAAAAAGCATCCATATCAGAAAGGAAGAAGTAAAACTATTTCTGTTTGCAGGTGACATGATCTTATATATAAAAAACCCTAAAGACTCCACTAAAAAAACTGTAAGAACTGATAAGTGAATTCAGTAAAGTTGCGGGACACAAAATCAACATACAGAAATTGGTTGCATTTCTATACACTAACGACAAACTATCTGAAAAAGAAATAAAGAAATAATTATACTTACAATAATATCAAAATAATATCAAAAACAAGATCAAGTAATATAGGAATAAACTTAAGAAAGGAGGTGAAAGACCTGTATACTGAAAACTGTAAGATACTGATGAAGAAATTGAAAAAGACACACACACAAAAAAATGGCAAGATATTCTGTGCTCATGGATTGGAAGAATTCATGTGAAAATGTCCATACTACCCAAATCGATCTACAGATTCAATGCAATCTCAATCAAAAGTCCAATGGCATTTTCCATAGAAATAGAAAAAACTATCCTAAAATTTATTTAGAACCACAAAAGACCCCAAATAGCCAAAGTCACAATGAGAAAAAAGAACAAAGCTGGAAGCATCACACTTCCTGATTTCAAGCTATAATACAAAGCTACTGAAACCCAAACAGTAAGGTCTTAGCACGAATACAGGCACACAGACCAGAGGAACAGAATAGAGAGCCCAGACATAAACCCACACATACATAGCCAGCTAATTTTTTAGAAGGGTGCCAAGAACACACGATGGGGAAAGGACAATCTCTTCAATGGATGGTGTTGGGAATACTGGATATCTACCTGCAGAAGAACGAAACTGGCCCCCATCTTATATCACTCACAAAAATTAACTCAAAATGGATCAAAGATTAAATGTAAGACCCAAAACCATAAAACTCCCAGAAAAAAAAGAAAAAAAAAAAAAACCATGGGGAGAAAGATCCTTGACATTTGTCTTGGCAAAGTTTCCTGCATGGGACACCAAAACCCAGGCAGCCAACACCATAGCAAACAAGTAGGACAACATCAGACTAAAGAGCTCAGCTAAGGAAACTGTCAATAAATTGAAAAGATGCCTACAGAATGCAAAAAAATATATCTGCAAACCATATATCTGATGAGGGGTGAATATCCAAAATACATAAGGAACACATACAACTCAATTGCAAAAAAATAAATAATCCAATTTAAAAATGGGCAAAGGACCTGAACAGACACATTTCCAAAGATGACATCCAAATGGCCAACAGACACATGAAAAAATGCTCCACATCACTCGGCATCAGGGAAATACAAATCAAAACCACGATGAGATACCACCTCACACCTGTCAGAATGGCTAAAATTAACAAGTCAGGAAACAGCAGGTGTTGGGAGGATGTGGAGAAAGGGGAACCCTCTTACACTGTTGGTGGGAATGCAAGCTGGGGCAGCCACTCTGGAAAACAGTATGGAGGTTCCTCAAGACGTTGAAAATAGAGCTACCCTACGACCCAGCAACTGCTGGGTATTTACCCCAAAGACAACAAATGTAGTGATCTGAAGGGGCACCTGCACCCCAATGCCCATCACTGAGGGCTGCCCCTCCTTCACTGGCACCCCCTCCCCTGTACCCCGAATGACTCTGAGGCCATAAAAGAGGAGGCATCTGAAATATGTGAAATGCAGTTTTTGCCAAGATACCTTGTTAAAGAAGAAAATTGAAGTGACCACAATGCACCTTGGGTTTTTAAAAAAAGAATTGAAAAGTCTATAAAGTTCAGGGGTTCCTGGATAGCACAGTCAAACGAGCATCTGACTCTTGATTTCAGCTCAGGTCATGATCTCAGGGCTGTGGGATCAAGCCTCTCTCTCTCATATATATATATGAGAGAGAGGGTTCAAAACTCAGTTACAGAAATCAGAAGAACCAGAACTGTACAGCCAGGACGGGAGGAAGACTTACTTTTTTTCCTCTACCTTCTTGTACGTTGAGTTTGTACTAAGTACTTATATTCCTTATTCAAATACAAATGAAAAGTGTAAAAGGCATCAGGTACTGAATCGTGAACTCTTGCAGGGTGTTCTCCTCCCTTTTCCAGTGGCTCATAAGCCAGGATGACAGCCCTTCACTTTCTGGCCTTGCAAATCCTTCAGATGCTGATGGTGACAACTTTGTCATCTTCTGCAGGGATCCCTCCCTGAAACCCAGACTCACAGCTCACACTGCACTGGCCCAAACCTTCTCCTCCTGCTCTCCCAACAGCCTCCCAGTTCAATAGATGAGCACCCCATCCTCCCAGGTGCCCAGGCATCCTGGACCCTCCTCACATTCCACCTCCAACCATTAGCATGCCCAGCTCCAAACCCAAGCAGCCCCAGAAAGCAGAGAGCCCTACGGCAGCCTCCTCACCCCCGCATCCACATCCCTCCCTGCTAGGAACATAGCAGTCCTTTCGAAAGTCTGCTTGGCTATCCCAACCAGTAAATGCAGAGGGATAAGGTTTGGAAAGGGATGATGTTTGCAACCATCACAGTAATAACTGAGACGGGATATTCATGCAGCCTCAAGGCACGTCCCCTGGGATACCTCTTGCCGTGGAGAAACTGTCAGACCTCTCCTGGCCTTGGGATCAGGGCTCACATCAGCAGCAACAGGACAGACTGACATCATGCACCCCAGGCACTGCGCTTGGAGGACACACCCCACCCCCGTGGTTCCAGCCCAAAATGCAAAACCTCACACCAATCCCAAGGAAGCATCACAGACTCTACAAAATGACCACCTCCGCAAACATGTCCAGACCACAAAAGACCACGAAAGGTTGGGGCATCGCAGATTCTCAGACTAAAAACCACATATGCAAAAATGTGGAATTGGGAGACAGTTAAAGGAGAAATGTGGATGTGGGCTATCAATAACACGGCATCAAGGCCACGTCTCCTGTTTTAATGAGTCACAAAGGACATGTTCTAGGAAGCAGACACTAAGGGGTCAGGGGTAAAGGGCTCAACATCTGCAACTTGCTCCCAGACAGCTCAGACCTAAGTTTAGTTATACAATAAACCAAACGGGACAAGATGTTAGAAATTGGTGAATCTAGATGAAGAGTATATAGAAGTCTTTTGCACTATGTTTCCAACTTTAGTGTAAGTTTGTTTGAAATTACATCCGATGAAAAAGTAAATGAAGCATGCAGCCAACACCTCCCCCAGTTAACCAGGCCTTCCTCACCCAGAGAATTTCCTAGTGGCTAAAGCTCGGCCCGTCGCCCTCTGCCATCTCCAGAACCGCTGGGAAAGTCCCAGAAACCCCTTACTGGCACCCCTTCAGAGTGTGGAGCCCCACTGGAGGTCCCTGGTCTGGTCTCCGCTAGTCCTAGCAGGCTCCGGTTAAGATCCACCTAGAGAGGGGCGCCTGGGTGGCTCAGTCGTTAAGCATCTGCCTTCGGCTCAGGTCATGATCCCAGGGTCCTGGGATCAAGCCCCGCATCAGGCTCCCTGATTGGCGGGAAGCCTGCTTCTCCCTCTCCCACTCCCCCTGCTGGTGTTCCCTCTCTTGCTATGTCTCTCCCTGTCAAATAAATAAATAAATTCTTAAAAAAAAAAAAAAAAAAAAAGGGCGCCTGGGTGGCTCAGTTGGTTGGGCGACTGCCTTCGGCTCAGGTCATGATCCTGGAGTCCCAGAATCGAGTCCCGCATCGGGCTCCCTGCTCGGCGGGGAGTCTGCTTCTCCCTCTGACCTCCCCTCTCTCATGCTTTCTCTCTCTCAAATAAATAAATAAAATCTTAAAAAAAAAAAAAAAGATCCACCTAGAGAGAACTTAACACCCAGGTACAGGCCCCCAAGGACCCTCCCAGGACCCACCCAGGGGCCCTCCTAGCCAGCCAGAAGTCACACCCTGGCCTGGGAGCAAGGAGGCGATTGAGTCTATGAGTGGGAGGGTCCCAGTTTCACCTGGGGGCAGGGGCACAGCCTTGAGGGTCCTGGGGCCATCCAGGGCACACCAGGTCCTTTAGGGTGACACGTTGGGGGCAGGGCGCTTCCCCGCAGGTGGAGGGCGTGTCTGCACTTCCGATAAAGGGAGGCGCCACTCCCGTTGGGGGCCTGGAGCTTCTGGGCTGCCACAGACTTGGCCAACGATCCCCAGCACCTGACCTCTCTATACGGCTGGACACCTGGCGTGCTGTCAGGTGGGCTGTACCCACCTTGAGCCCCAACCCACTGGAGCAGAGGAAAGCCCAGGCTAAGGGCACCATCTGCGGCCGAGCAGGATGCAGGTTGAAGGATGGGAGGCGGGTCCTCAGAGGCCAGAGTCCTAGATCTCCTCTGTAGAAACACAGACGTGGCCAGAGGCTCAAGTCCACGTGCCTGACCTCTGGGCCTCCCTCCTCAGCATGCAGCCAGCCTGCCCTGTCACCTCCCAGGCGAGGTCCAGTCCCCAGCCACCCGTTGCCTCCAGGACCTGGTGTGGTCAGAGGGGTTGGTCCTGGAAAGGGCAAGTTCAGGACAAGGAACGCTGACTGCATGGCAGGCACTGGGCAGGCTGGGGGGATATGGGAAGCCCTCTGCAATCCAGAAGTGTGGGCTACTGGCCACCATGTCCCTGCAAAGGTCAGGAGAGCACCCAGGACTGACCCACAGCCAGGCCCCTCAAAAGGGGAGGCTTTCCAGCTGCTGGTGCGGGGGCAGGAGGACAGACAGCTGAGCACAGAATGGACCTCAGCCCTGCTTCACACCACACAAAACTAACTCCCCGTGGATCATCTCAGGGTCAAAGCCCAACTGTAAGGCTTCTACAAGAAAACAGAAGAAATCATCACAGCCTCGGGGTAGGCAATCATTCCTTTACAAGAACATGAGGGGCACCTGGATGGCTCAGTCAGTGAAGCGTCTGCCTTCGGCTCGGGTCATGATCCCAGAGTCCTGAGATCGAGCCCCGCATCGGGCTCCCTGCTCCTCGGGGAGTCTGCTTCTCCCTCTGCCCCTCCCCCTGCTCGTGCTCTCTCTCTCTCTCTGATAAAATAAATAAAATCTTTTTTTTTTAAGATTATTTATTTATTTGACAGAGAGAGACACAGCGAGAGAGGGAACACAAGCAGGGAGAGTGGGGGAGGGAGAAGCAGGCTTTCCGCCGAGCAGGGAGCCCGATGCGGGGCTCAATCCCAGGACCCTGGGATCATGACCTGAGCCGAAGGCAGATGCTCAACGACTGAGCCACCCAGGCGTCCCATAAATAAAATCTTCTTTAAAAAAGAAAAGAAAAAAGTTGATAAACTGGATTTCATAAGTATCAAAAATCTCTATTCTTCCAAAGACACCAATGAGAAAAATGAAAAAGCAAGCCATTGACTGAAAGAAAATATTCAAAATACACATATCTGATGAAGAGCTGCATGCAGATTACTTTTTTAATCTTAAAATTCGGTATTTTTAAAGCACTCTTCTGGGCGCCTGGGTGGCTCAGTTGGTTAAGCGACTGCCTTCAGCTCAGGTCATGATCCTGGAGTCCCGGGATCGAGTGCCACATCAGGCTCCCTGCTCAGCAGGGAGTCTGCTTCTCCCTCTGACCCTCCTCCCTCTCATGCTCTCTGTCTCTCATTGTCTCTCTCGCAAATAAATAAAATCTTAAAAAAAAATAAAATAAAATAAAGCACTCTTCTTAAAAATGAAGAAAATAGGGGCGCCTGGGTGGCTCAGTCGGTGAAGCGTCAGCCTTCGGCTCAGGTCATGATCCCAGGGTGCTGGGATCGAGCCCCGCGTCGGGCTCCCTGCGCAGAGGGGAGTCTGCTTCTCACTCTGCCTTTGCTCATGCTCTATCAAATAAATAAATAAAATATTTTTTAAAATGAACAAAATATTTGAACACACACTTCATACAGGAAAAGATGCAAATAACCACAAGCACATTAGAAAGGTGCCCAGCATCACTGGTCACCAGGGAAATGCAAATCAAGTGAGACGCCGCTGGGAGCACAGGACGGCCAGTCTGAGAACACTGGAAATCCGTGGCGCTGGTGAAGCTGTGGAGAGACCTCCGCCGGCCCTCTGACAGCGCTGGAGGGAGCGTGAGGTGGTACCGCCACTTTGGAAGACAGTTGGGCGGATTCTGATACAGTTAAATGAGCACCTACTTATGAGCCAGCAATTCTGCTCCTAGGTGTCTACCCAAGAGAGAGCAACCTGCATCTTCACTCTCGTGTGCGTGTGCATGTGCGCATGGGGGGCGGCGGGGGGAGGGAGAGAAAGAATCTCAAGCCGACCCCATGCCCAGCATGTAGCCTGATGCGCGGCTCCATCTCACGACCCTGAGATCAGGACCTAAACGGAAACCAGGAGCTGGATGCTCAACCGACCGTGTCCCACATCTTCGTTCTTTACGAAGCCTGGGTCGGCGGAGCACCTGCAGCCAGCAGGGGGTGGTGGCTGTCCTTGTACTGGGGCCTGCGGGTTCCCCGCGGCTTTCTTCGTTGTAGTCAAAAACTGGAAACAACGCAAACGTTCACGGTCAGGCCACAGCATAAACAGACTGTGGCGTGTGTGCATAATGACCTGCCGCTCAGGGAGCCAAGGCACTGCCCCGATGCTCACGAGAGCACGGATGGACCCCAAGTACGCTCTGCTGAGCGAAAGCAGCCAACCCCAAAGAGTAGTTAATGCATGACTCCATGTAGATGAAGTTCAAGAACAGAGAAGTTCTTACAATACCAGGTCAGTGGCAGACGAATTCATCCTCCTCTCGTGGTGTGGGCACCCTAAGCAGGGAGAAGTCATGTGGAATCTGACCTGGATATCCACAGGTCCTGGCCAGGGCCACGGCAAAACTGTCTTGCAGAAGAGTGTCCAGCTCAGCCGTTCCGGCAGACAGGAAACCACAGGATGGCCCCTTCCCCAGGTCTGGCCCCTCCGGCCACCAAAAAGAGAGTAGGACCCAGACGTGGCTCAGATGGAGAGAAGCTGATGAAGACACAGTACGTCCCAGGGAATGCGGCTGCATAACAAATGACCCCCAAACTCAGTGAAATAAAACAACCATTTATTATGCTCACGAGGTCTGCAGCTCAGGACCTGGACCAGGGGCCAGCTCCATAACACCCAGAGCCTCGGCCAGGAGATTCATGTTCTGTGGCTGGGGTCATCTGGGGCCCCGCCCTCCAGGTCTGGCACATGGGCTGGGGGCTGGAACTGCAGCGGCCCCTAGGCCCCGTCCTGGTCGTTCAAAGTGAGTCCCTAAGGCCAGCCCACAGCAAGGGGAGGGAAGTCCGACTCCAACTTCTGTGGGAGGAGTTGCTATTGTAGTAATTACTGTTTTTCTTCTCATCATAGTCTGCAGAATTGGAACGAAAGCCCTATCCACCGCCGGAGATGTGAAGCATATCTACACAGCGCAGCGGTCTCAAACTACTTGCTGCCGCTTTAAAGAAACAGAAAGCGGGAGATGTTGTTGTTAATGTAGAGCAGGAAATCAGCCATAATACCTGGCTTGCTAAAATGTAACACGAGGCCACTGGGGGCAGGGAAGGTTTCGGAGAAGGCGTGGGCCTTTGGAATGCTGAGGCCTGCTTGACCACTCTGCCATTGGAATACCGTGGGGAGTTGCCTTCCCGGAAGCTTTCTCAGCCGGAACAGCCGCCCTGGGATCAAAGAGATGTGTGCATTGTCCCCTAGGCTATGTTTAGCAGAACTCATAGAACACACATATTTGCTAATCCTCCCAGTTCAAGACCCCTTGTCACACATCACGTGCTTGAGAAACACTGATAAGGATTTGTGATTATCCTGAAGGACCAATAAAAGTGGCAGCAAAGAAGAGCAAAGGGTCTTCGTCTCTGAGCGTTGACCCCCTTGCCCGCTCCTCTCTTTCACGGCAAAGTTTGGAGTCACCTTTCATCTGTCAGTACAGGGATTGCTGGCCATTCCCGGCAAGTGGTGACCCTGGCGTGACAGTGGTGTGTTTTAAAGCCACCACACAGAAGAGAGCTGAGTTATCCACACGGGAGGGAAAAGGAAGGAAAGAAAAGGGAGAGCCAACCCAGAAGGAAGCAAAAGTCAAAACAACTCCTCACAAACACTTCAGCCCCTAAGACAACTTGGTAAGAGACTGAATCCAAATGTACCAGTAATTACAATAAACGTAAAGGGACTACATTCTATTAAGAGATTGAGAATCTGAGATTGGATTTTGAAAGGAGAGTAATGCAACTATTTGCTACTTACCAGAGATGCACCAAAACACAAAAGCACAATATGGTCAAAGATGAAAAAGGAAAAAGGTATGCCAGGCATCTACCCACCAAAAATAAATAAATGAAGGCTGACATAGCAATATTAATTTCAGACGATCTAGGATTTAAGGTGAAAAGAAAAGAAAAAAGAAAAGAAAACCACCCACAGAATAAATAGATATAGGAAGGAACATTACTTAACAAAAGAGGGAATCCAGCACAAAGGGTGTTTTTCAAGCTTTTTTGACTGGGATTTGCAACCAGGGTTTTACTTTGTGTGGTCCTCGGGATGGGGCCAGGCGTTGAACCGCAGGTGCAGGGCGGACGGCCTTGGGGCAGTGCAAACAGTGAGACACCGCGGTGATCGAGTAAAATGCGTCTTTATATTTGTCCAAATCCACGGGAGCTACAACACCGAGTGACCCTCCTGCCCAGTTTCCGGCAGTGGTCTCTCCAGGTCGCTCAGCCGAGCACTGATGCTGCCTGGACCCCCTCTTGTCCCCTCTGCCCCGGGGGAGGGCTGTGCCCCTCATTAATATCCCCATGACACTTCTAGTGGGGTGGCGCCCAAGCCACAGGACAGAGAGCCCGAGCAGGAGCCTCCAAGCTCAGCAGTGCTCAATTAGCAGATGTCCCCGGGGCAGACTCCTGCCCCCGCTGCTCCCCAGCTGAGCACGCAGGAGTGGGCAGCCGCTGCCCACTGGGCTTGCAGTGCTCCGGGGGGGGGCGGTTTGCACAAAGGGGGGGTGGCTGCAGAGCCACCCCACATGCCTCACCAGGAACAAGGGTGAGGAGGGGCCCTTGGTACGGGGGGGGCTGGTTTCCTCCTGAGAGGAGTGGGGAGCCTTCAAAGCATCTTTAGCAGGGGGCACGGTGGTCCAGGGACTCCTAGAAAGGGCTGTGGCGGGCAAGAGATCGAGGACACAAATGAGCCCCTCAGACCCATTGCAGAGGATGCCCCGCTTCCGGGGAGCCCACACAGGCCTTCCCTCTCCCCGCAGGCCTCCCCAGCTGCCTGGGGGGGGCGCCTCTGCGCCTCCTTGTCCCAGCAGCAGCTCCCAACCAGGGGCAGGGAGCCCGGATCACAGCCTGGCTCTGCCACCCTCTCTTGGCAAGTGGTTCAACCTCCCGCATGGGAAAGGGCAGGGGGGCCGCTCCACTTTCGCATGGTGGCCCTGCATTCCCACCCGGGAACCCCTCGCACGCGGGGCCCCGAGGCTCCTGCACGTGGGCTGCTGCAGTGCTGCACGTGACGAGCTAACCCTGACCACCTTCGTAGGTGCGGACTCGCACACACTCTGAGGGCAGGGCCCACCAGTCATGGGCGTCAACGCTGCACAGGGTGGAGGCGGGGAGGAAGGCCGGCACCTGGTGCTGACGTGAAGACAGTTTTGACCTCAGGACAGAGGAAGGGCCTGGGGGCCCCCGAGCACCCGCTCAGAGCGCCGTCTGCAGCGGGCACAGGCCCACACGAACTTGACCCCCCCACAAGCTTTCATCACAAGACTCAGACACACATTATGAAAAATGTTTTTACTGTAAATCAAAGTACCAAGCAGATACTTGCAAAACAACATACAAAGTAGAACCCGGATGCTTCCCTTCCCCAGGCTGCCTGAGCCGGCGCTCGGCACCGCAAGAAAAACCCAATCCAGTCCTGCTCCCCAGAAGCCGCCGCGGACCCGCCCCGGGGGACTGGAAGGCGCGGGCGCACTGACAGAGCCCCAGGAACCCTCCCCAGCTTGGGGCCCTGCCAGGCACAGGTGTCTGCCCCCCAGCCCGGGCGGAAGTGGGGGGTGCTGCAGTTATTTCGGGGCTGTGGCTTCTGTTTCTATGGCTCTGACATGCACTTCCCCCCAGCACCCCTGCGGTCTGAGGGCAGGGCAGCGGCTGACTGTGACAAAGGCTCCAAGGACAAGACACGGTTTTATCAGCCACGTGGTTTCTCCTATGGTCTGAGCTGGTGCAGACGGACAGGACGGGCCAGGCGGGGCGGCGCCCACCCCCGGGGATCACACTGCCGCGGGCATCAGGACACCGTGAAGATGAGCACGTACACCAGCAAGTAAACATCATGCTGAAACCAGCTGACCCATGAGAACAGCAAACAAGTACGCAACAGAAAGAAAACAGAGAAAGACCACCTCGGTCGGTGGCTTGACTCGGGGGGCGAGGCCCGCCCCGGTAGGTCTGGGGCACCTGACGGATGGAAGGACGGACACACGGAACCCAGTTCCCTTCAAAGCACAAAGTGGGGCAGCGTCTTATCTCTGAAGCCCCCTCCCCTTCTCCCAGAGAAGGGTGTTCAGCAAGCAACAGAACTGGCAGGTCTGAGGGGGCCTGCCACTCAAGGGCTCGGACGGGCCTTGGGGCCCTGCTGGAGACGGCTCCAAGCCTTCAGGGGACCCCTGCCTGTTCTCCCTCCTGCGTCCGAAATCAGAGCTGCACGTGGCCCACGGATGGCCCCACCCTGACTGGCCCTGGCCCAGACTACTGGGCCGTCACCCCAAATACACCTCCACCTCCAAGTAGGGGGCATAGGGAGTTCGGGGGGCTAAGTGCTAAGGCTGTTATGATGGCCCCGCCCACAGGCTGAGCACAGGGGTTGACAATGAGCCCTCGGCCCATGCAGATCCTCCTCAGTTCCTGGCTTGTTCTGTTCACCCCCCAACCCCGGAACCAAAGCCCCAGGGGCACACCCACCGTCACACTCCCCTGGGTGGCCTGCCGGTGCCAAGAGCTCACGGCCAGAGCAGAAGGAACCACGAGCACACACAGTCCCCCGCGGGCCGTCCTGACAACTGCTTGTACAAAGCACTCTGGAACCCAGAGCAAGTTCGGGGAGCCTAGGCACTCAGCGTTGCTTAGGTTGAAAATGCTATAAATCTGACTCTTCCTAGAAGCCTACTAAACAATTCACCTAAAGACACCCACGGTGCGTGTGCGACGGCCCCTGCTGGGTGGAAGGAGGTGAGCAGACGGCAAACTCATGCCACTGGGGCCCCCTGGCCCTCTGCTCAGGCGGGTGCCCTGGAGGCTGCACTCCAACCCCCGTGTGCCCGGGAGCCCCAGCCCAGAGCCGCATGTGGACCAGCGGCAGCACCGAGGCCTGTTCCAGAGATGGGAGAACAGGGTGCCGGGCCACACTAAACCTACAGAAAACTGTGGGAAGAAACCAAATCCATAGGATCCATGGGTTTCCACACTTGGGGACGGTTCCCAAGACATGTGTTAGTGACACCCCCTCCCCCAGCCGGCTCAGGCCCCCCCAGGGGCCCCTCGCACCCACGGGGTCCGGGCCCCACTCCCGGCTCTGCCTCCTCGCCCTCTGCCTGGCTCCTGATCAGGCCCAACGTGTAAACAGTCAATAAGCAACAGATGGAAAAATGTATTTCCTAAGAAAGAAGGGGGAGGGAGTGCGAGTGCGAGGCTGGCTGCACAGGTCTGTCGTCTGAGATCCCTTCTGCTCCTCGTCTGTTTTGGTGTTTCCTCTCTTTGGTTCAGCCCAACGTGACCCGCGGGGCGCCGGGGCTGTGTGCTCCCGCTCAGCCGCGGCTTGAGGAGAGGCGGCCAGCCCTGTGCCCACGAGGGGCCTCGCCCTCCACCAGCGTCTACTTGTGCTCATGGCCCTCCGCCATGGCAGCCACCTCAATGGTGGCCGTGTGCTCCTCGGGCCCCGAGGCGGCCATGGCGCTCTCGACGGCCCCCGTGGGCACTGTCACGATGGTGCTGCCCCCAGGTGACACCTGGGCCACGTTCTGCAGGGTGGGGCCCAGGCCCGGCAAGGTGAGCAGCTGCAGGGGGCTCACCACCTTGACCACAGTGCTGCCGTCCTGCATGGCGGCCGTGCTCAGGACCGTGAGGCTGGACGCGTCCGGGTGGATCTCCACCGTGCCAGGGAAGGTGGCGCCCGACGAGGCCAGCACCGTGTAGCCCCCCAGCAGTGGCGAGGCAGGGGAGCTGGCAGGAGCAGCCGGGGGGGGGCCCTTGCCCAGCACGGGGGAGGGCAGGGTGGACACCACTTTGCCGAGCGGCACGCCGGTCAGCTGGGAGACGGGCACGCCGGGGCTGAGGGCGATCTGGGCAGACTGGGTGAGCACCTGCGAGGCTATGGCAGCCGGCCCGGACGTGGCCCTTGCCAGCCGGGGCCGCTTCGTGGGGGGCGGCAGGGAGACGGGCGTCAGCGTCATGAGCACGTTGCTGAGGTGCTGAGATTTGTGCTTGAGCTCCTTGGCCCGACGGCGGTGCTCATCACACTGCTGCTCCAGGGCTGTGGGGGGGACGAGGGGCAGAGCGTCACCGTGGGAACAGGGGGGACAGGGGAAGAGCGTCACCGCAGGGACAGGGGGGATGGGGGGCAGAGCATCACCGCAGGGACGGGGGGACGGGGGGCAGAGTGTCACTGTGGGGATGGGGACGGGGGACCCCGGGGGGCAGAGCGTCACTGTGGGGACAGGGGGGACGGGGGGCAGAGCGTCACTGTGGGGACAGGGGGGATGGGGGGACAGAGCGTCACCGCGGGGATGGGGGGACGGGGGGTTGGGGGGCAGAGCATCACCGCGGGGACGGGGGGGACAGAGAGCATCAGACCCCACGCCCCCTGATGCGGGGCCTGTGCCGGCACAGCAGTGACACTCTGTCCCTGTCCCACCCCGTCCCCCCCAGTGACGCTCTCTGGGGGCCTGTGTGGACTGCCCCTCCAAGGAGGCAGAAATGCCGTCTCAAAGGCGGTCTCCGAGCCTCCAGACGAGGGCACACGCTCCCCATTCTAACTTTCCAATCCTCCTAATCCCCGCAGAAAAGTTGCTCTCGTGATGTGTTAAAAAGGAGGTCGAAACCACACGTGTACGCACCTGCTGCGCACACATACCCTGCGAGTACGGATGCCGAGGGGGCGCCCAGAAAGAAAAGCACCAACATCCCAGAGGTGAGTCTGGGGGCCACGCTGGCTCCCGGTCACCCCTCCCACTTCTCTCCTGTAAACTACTGCGGAGGAGTTCCACACTCGGGACCCACGGGCGGGCTGCCTAGGCCCCACGTCACGGCTTCCCGCTTCCCTGCGTGACAGCGCTAGTCTCTCCTGGTCCCTCCCGACTCTGGACTCCACCGCCAGGGCTCTCTCAGGAGCAGTGTCCACGGGGCTGTGCGCAGGGGCGGGCCCCGGGCACCGGGCGCACCTGCCAGGTCTCGGGCGTACTGCTCCCGCGAGCGGTCCATCTGGCACTTGTGGCTGGCCAGCACCTTCTTCACCAGGTCCAGCATGCCGAAGTTCTGCACGATGTTGTTGAGGAGCACGGCATCTTAAAGGAGCGAGCACACAGTGAGAACGCCCCCCCCCCAGCAGAGACACAGTGAGACCCCGCGAGGCGTACGGCCTCTGCATGGCCCTCTTCCACCACCAGAAGCTCAGCCACAGCACAGCTGGGTCTACGACTCGGCTTCACCCCAGAAGCGCGGCGGGGTGGGGGGAGCACCCAAGCACCCCTGCTCCTGCCCAGAGCAGGAAGGAGCCCGGGGGGGGGCGGTGCCCACCGATGCCAGGCAGACATCGAGCCCTCACCTCGGAGCTGCAGGGGGGGGTCCTGGACCCGCTGCTGCAGGCCTTTCATGGTCTCCATCAGCTCCTGGTGGAACTCCTGTATGACCTCGTCCAGCAGACCCGCGTCCTTGAGCCCTCGCCAGAAGGAAAAGGTGTCATCTGTGAGAGGCGGAGCAGGTCAGAGAGCAGGAAGAATCCACAGAGCAGCCGCAGCAGGCTGCTCGCCACAGGCAGGCGCAGAGAGCTGCCCAGGGGCCTGGGGGCCAGCGTGCACACGGTTCCAGACGGGGGCCTGGGCCCGGGCAGATCTCTACCCTCTGCACCGGCACTTCCTCCAGGAGGCCCCTCGGGCCGCCCAGCACGTCCTGCCCCCTGCCCACGAGGGGCCCCCCCAGAAGGACCCGTACCTCCGATGGCCGTGGTCCAGTCACCGGGATCCTCGCAGGTCTCTATGGTGATGGTAGCGGGAGACCCGTTCACTGCAACCCAGACACGGCCACCATGAGCCTCGCCAGCCAGGGAGCGACCCTCCCAGCCCGCCATCCAAACACAGGCTCCAAAGCTCTCCTTTGCACCAATTTTCACAAGATCCACAAACACGTGTACCAGTGCAACCAAGGGATTTAGTTGCTTCTGTGGTACGTCTATTTTTAAACTTCTTAATCACACACGTCCTCAAATACACACAAAGGAGAAAGAATGAAGTCTCCCTGACCCAACCACCAGTTCCAACAGTTCCCAACGTCACACTCTTCTTCTGGCATTTACCATCTCCCCAGCACGCTGTCGATGAAAACAGCAATCCAGCTAGACTCCCTCAGTGAGGAAGGAGGCGGCTGCAGAACACCGTAGGCCCAGAGGGGAGGCCAGGCTGCCCACGAGTGGCGTGCAGAGGCCCACCTCCGTGGCCGCAGGTGGGGTGGGACTGGGTCAAGCCGCCGGCGAGAGCAAAGGCTCCGAGCCAGCACGTACCGTCGGCCGTGGCAGGCGTGAGTGGAATGTACTCGGCCGAGGTGGGGCTGCTCAGGGACACGCGGGCGCCTGAGAGGTCGATCTTGGTGCTGCGGCAGGTGTTGGAGCAGACCTTGTCGTGCTGGTAAAAGTCCAGCTCCCCGGAGTCCATGATCTTCCTGCGGCAAAGGAGACCAGAGACGGAGGACACGTCCAGGCACAGGTGTGCACGGCTGGACCCCAAGGCGCCTCGCTCCCCTCCCGTCCCCCACCGTCGAGCGTCCTCAGGTCCTGATGGCAAGGCAGGGAGGTGGCAGCTGCAGAGTGGCCAAGCACAGGGCGGGAGGTGGGTGCCACGGAGGCTCCAGACAGGCCTCTCCACCGACCCCGGCCAACGCTCTGGGCCAGTGAGCTTCCAGCACAAGTGGGAAGTCCGTGGGGACCGCGACCACAGTGGCTGGCACCCAGAAGGAGAGATGAGGACCCTGGCAGGAAGTCATCCCAGAGGGCCCTCCGGGGATGTTCTGCCGCCCGCCGGCCCGGGGGAGCAGGCCCACGGCTAACAGAAGTGGCTGAGGGCGCCCCCATAAGGAGACTGTGAGGCAGAGCGGGACGAGAAACCCTCCAGGAGCAGCCTGGCCCTCTGCGCACACAGGAAAGCAGGACAGTGGTGGCGCCTCTGGCTGCTCGCCCTGCACTCAGGTGGCTCGCTGCCCATCCTCGGCTTGATCAGGACGGCACAGCACGTCCCCACCTGCCAGGACAGGCCTCCCAGGGTGGCCCTTTACTACAGCCCTTGGAGAGGCTGGGTTTCACTGTGCGGACGTCTCGACTCACCCCCCTCCACCCACGACCTCCACGCTGCTGGGCCTCCGCAGTGTACCTGTGCTGACCTCAGGACGTGCGGCTGACCCATGGTGCCCCTCCCCTGCAGCGCTCTTCCAGGAAAACGGCAGTTGCCTTCTCACAGCGAGGCCACCAAGACACTTTCTAGAAAGTCAGGGGCCTGCTTCATGGGTGGGGCTTAGAGAGGAGCCTGAGCACTGCAGGATGGGATGCAGGGCCAACGGTGGGGCACAAGCGGCAGGCACGCCCCGGGAACACAGGTGTAGCAGGCCGGCTGGGCCTCTGGCTGTGGGCATCTGCCCATGTCGGGCCCAGACCGTGGCTCACAGGGACAGTGAACGGGGCCGTAATCCAGGACTCACCAAGGGTCACAGCACTCCCCCGGCAGCAAACCCGAGCCCAAGAACAGTACCAAGCCACTTCTCCCGAAAACAGCACACAAACAGCAGCTGTCTCTGGACCGGCGTGCGGGAGGGGCCGTGGAGTGAGCACATGGAGGGGTGGGGGCCGACAGAGAGAGGTGCCCTCTGCCTCATCAGGAGGGGTGAGCTGTCACCACCAAAGCAGGAATGTGAAAACATGAAGATCGGGAATCGACATTCTGGGCGTACAAACTGAAAACCTAGTCTGTCCTCAGGCTTCCCAGAAGGGGCATTACCATTTCTGTTTCACAGGTGACGGGAAAGGGACAGAAGGCCATCGGGGACAGGTCACACACACACAGGGTGGCTAGCAGAGCGGACGCTGGCCTTCCCACCAGCCTGAGAACCGGCCCACGCAAACGAGCGACAGGCCCCTTGGGACGCTGGCACGGCCGACTGAGAGACGGAGGCACAAACTCCGATTGTCTCTCTTCTGGGATTTCATGTCGGTGAAGAAGCTGAGAGCTAGCCCAAAACTTCCTACAAGTTCCGGATTAATGTCAAAGGGAAAAGGAGGTCTGTGAGGAGCAAGTGGGCACCCAACCAAGAGCACACCACCATCGACAGCCAGAGATGGGGCGTCAACCCAGCACCACCTGATCTCCTGACAGGTGAGGTCAGGGATCTGGACGAAGACCCTCTGGAAACCCACTGGCCTGTATCCTGAAAGCAACAAGGTGGAGAGAAGGTCCAAGAGACAGACACATGGCCACTGAACACAGACGTGGTCGGGATAGGACCCTCACCAGGCAGACGGGCCCTGCCAGAAAGGGACAGATAGCCAGATGGACACGCACCCCAGGTTCGAGACCTGCGCCCGTGCCCAGGCACTCCAGGGTTCAGTGGCTGTGGTGGGAGATGCAGGAGCACGTTCTCTAACACGGGGATGCACAGGGAGGCCGAACGAGGACAACAAAGTCCCACAAATCTGATGATCTGATGGTGCCGCACGCCGGCAGGGCTGTGGGCGGAAGCCATTCCCGGGATGCTGTCAGTGCTCGTGTTTAGAATGGGCCTCATCTTAAAAAACTCAACAACAAATGAAAAAGCAACGGAAGGGGCGCCTGGGTGGCTCAGTCCTTAAGCGGCTGCCTTCGGCTCAGGTCATGATCTCAGGGTCCTGGGATCGAGCCCCACATCGGGCTCTCTGCTCCGCGGGAAGCCTGCTTCTCCCTCTCCCACTCCCCTGCTTGTGTTCCCTCTCTTGCTGTGGGTCTCTCTCTGTCAAATAAATAAAATCTTTAAAAAAAAAAAAAAAAAGAAAAAGCAACGGAAGGACGCCTGGCACGGTCACTTGACTTGTGCTGCAGAGGGCTCGCTGTGCACGCAGACACCCACCTGAGCATGATGCCGTTCATGCGGATGGCCCTCTTCCAGTCCTTCAGGGTGGACTTGCCGGCCAGGTGCACAAACTCCTTTGGGCTGATCACATGCTCGTCATACTGTGGAGGGAAGCACAGCAGAGCTGGGTCGGGACGGCCCTCTGTGACCCACCTCTCCTGCCTGACCGTTTGCCAGAGCCCAGCCAGGGAGAGGGGTGTGGGGAGGCCAACAGCCACAGGCTCGCTCTCGGTCTGACATTTCAGATCCAACCAGCAGCAACCATCACTGGGGGAAAGGAACAGTTCAGGTAACACAAGACACGGCCATCCTGCACAGGGGCTGGGGTGGGGGGCTGGCTTCCTGCTGCCAGCAGCCTGTGGCCGGCACTGCCCCCCAGCCCAGGGAGGGAGGCCAGCGAAACAGATGGTGCGCCTGAGCCAGGGAGAGCGGAGGTGACCAGAGCGCTCAGAAAGGCACTCTCTCCCTCCAGATGGGACTCAGCAAACCCACTTACGCGTGACTTACTCCATTAATAACACCTACATACGTGACATCAAAATAACCCAAGACAGTGTGTAGGGTAAGCTGTGATTTGTCCCCTTCACCCACCCCAACACACCCCTAACACCCCCTCACAGCACGCATCTCGTGCACCAGTGCACACATATCCATTTCAATGTCAGGGTTTTGGGGCCAGTTTCACCCAATGTTGGAGCTCAGATGGCTTGAGAAGCTAAAATATCCTATTCAATTGTGTTAAACAAGTCATTACTGGAACCGAAGAATCAAAATAAAACTGCATTTACTTAGGAAACAAGCAGGCAGGAGACAGATGAGTCACCAGGTCTCAGCAGACGGGGAGACAGAGGTGCCGCTGGGCCTCCCCTCCCAGGATGCGCCCCCCCGCTGTCTGGGCTCAGGTCTGGCTGGGGTCCTCCAGCGTGTCCTGCTCGGAGCACAGAGCGCCAAGCACTGCTAACTGCAGCAGACTCAGGTCACAGCAAGTGCAAGCAGCTGGGGGTCCCTGGTGGTGGGAGTCGTCTTCCTAATGTCCCGAGCACCCACACACATGCTCTCACCGAGTCCAGGAAGCCACTCGACCCCTCACTCAGCTGGTCGGGGAGACGGGCTGTGAGCCCAAGCAGCGGAAGCACAACACCTCCCCACTCGCCCAGACATGACATCATCTCTCCCCCTCCCCACCAGGCATGACACCATCTCTGCCCCTCCCCCAGAATGACATCCTCTCTCCCCCTCCCCCTGGGTGTGACGCCATCTGGGCCGCAGTCCCTGGCCCACCCCAGCCAGCTACACCCGACGGATCCAGCTCTCCCGAGTCTCACACTTCACTCCACTTCCATCTGCAGAAAGGCACTCTCTCCCTCCAGACTGCTGCCACCATCTGGGCTGACCACCACTCTCGGAGTTCCAGAGTTTGCTTAGTGGTTGGCACATCACACTCTACTCTTAGGCTGGGTGCTGCACCTACCTGGGCTGTCAGAGTCCAGAGCTAAGTGACCCCACGGCCAGGGGCCACAGGTTTTATCTGGTCTGCATTCCCCCTCGACTGGAAAGATGACTTCGCTGTGTGCAGCCCTTCTCCCTCAGCACGGCACACAGCTCCTTCGCCCTCCGGCTGCTACGGCACTTTCGGGAACCCCACCACCAGCAGGTCCCCTGCTCCTGAGGAGCTGTCGGCTACGTGGGGCCTTCTCTGCTTCTCACAATTCCATTAGGATGCTGTCTGTGGGAAACCTGTTTTTGTTTCTCACTCTTTATTTCGTTATTATTTCGAACTTACAGAGTAAGTGGAAGACTAGCTCCCCAACTGCCTGCCCGGGGCCCTTCCGCTCCCTGCTTCCCCGTCGACTGCTCCACACCGCTGAGACAAGTGCAGACTCAGACCCCGTCCTCCGCACTCAGTATCTATTTCCTCAGGAAAAGGTTCTGCTATGCAACCACAACTCTCGAGTTCAGGCAATCCCCATTAATGTGTACCATCTAATCAACGGGCAATATGCAGAGTTCACGAACTGCCCCAAGAACAGCGTCTGCAGCAATCCACCTCCAGGGCAGGACCCAGCCCAGACAGCACACCACACCTGCTCCCTGAGTAGTCCACCTTCCTCTTCCTGACCTTGACGTTTCTGAAGCACCCAAGCGAATTTCTTGTCGGCTGTCCCTCCCGTCTTCTCAGGACGAGAGTCAGGCTAGGCCCTTCTGGCAGGAAGGCCACGATTTCCCGCCCATTCAGTCGGGGGACCCGTGACGGAGGTCTGTCCCGACACTAACGTCATCACTTAGTTAGGGAGCCCCCTGCCAGAGGCGCTGTCGTCCCTCCACAATTAACACCAAACGGACGCGGGATATTCTGAGGCTGGCGCACACCTTGCTCCCCGCTAGCTCTCAGCAGCCAGTCGGTACGGTCTTGGAGCCCAGGCTCCCTCACCCCTCCCACGACTACCAGCTGGCATTCCAACATAAAAGCTTTACTTCTATTTGATATAAACACCATGGAACACACAGCGATAAACAAAGACCTGTGGACTCTTACTGCACTTGAGTTATAATCCAGACTATCGTTAATTATTTCAGTGTTAAACTGTTCCGGATGGAGCCAGTCCTTCGAGCTGCCTCCCAAAGCTGTTTAAAATGTGGTTGGTTTCTTGTACTCATTCAGTTTGGGATTTGCTGGATGTCTTGAACTGTGCACGGTTATCTTCCCTCCATTATGAACTTTCTCAGACCCTTCTTCTCTCCTAGAACTCAACTGATGCATTAGCCTTTCTCGAGCCTCTATCCCCTCTTTATTCCTGTGGATTGTGTTCTGGATAATTTCTTTACTCCTACCTTCCAGTTTACAAATTATCTCTTCGACTGTGTCTAATCTGCTATAAAACCTAGCCACTAAGTGTTCTATTTTAATTCTATTTTTCATTCCTAGTTTGTTTTTCTGAATATGTTTATGCTTTTCTCATGTCAAGCCTCTCTTTTATTGAGATAAATTAAACATAATTATTTTATATTCCCGGTCTCAAAATCCCAAGGCCTGAAGCACTGTGAGTCTCGTTCTCTCCGTGGTCTGTGCGCGGTCTCCTCCCACACTCATTCTGCTTGCTTTACAATGAGCCGCTTCTTCCTTGGAACTCTGTCTGCTGACGTCACTCAGAACCTCCGATAAAGAGGAGTTCCTCCATATGCTTCGGTCAGATTCCTGGGGGAACTACCAGCCAGGAACCGCTTACGATTTTCTGACTGTACACCTCCCACGCGAATCCTCCTCAAGAGGGTCCCTCTTCCCCTCAGTGCTAAGATGGGTGGCAGGAGGCTCCCTGTCCCAGGGGACAGGGTGGGGCTGGAAGTGTGTTGTTAGTGGTCCACCCTGACACCGAGGGGACAGACCTTTACAAGTAAGAGCATTACGGGGGATAATCCCTGCCTCCCAGCACACAGCTCAGGGAAGCCCTGGGCTGCACCTTCTCAACTCCAGCCCTGCAAGGCAGAGAAAGCCGGTGGCAGGCAAAGGCTCTGCAAGCCAAAGCTGGAGGTGGTGCTCGGCCTCCTCCACAACCCACCTTTACTCGGGCCCTCAGCTTGAGTATTTCAACCATTTTTGCCAGCTTACGGAGGCACCTAGAAAATGCTTTAGGAAAGTACCTTAACCAGCGATTTTGGCTACTTTCAGCACAAGGTGAGTCTGGGTACTTAATCTACCTTGGCAAAAAGAGAACACCTCTCCCATTCACCTTACTCATGGCTACTAAATGAGTCTTTCCAAAGCACACACCTCATTCAATCTACCAAAAAAAGCAGCTCCTGGCTTGGCGACTATGGCTGCCCAGCATGAACAGGGCGACTTCCCAGCCTCTCCCCACAGCTGCACTCCAGAACCAAGGACTCGCTACCTCCTGACACTCTCCCCTCTGCCGTCAGCAGCAACCCCGTCCATCCCTGAAGGCTCACCCCTTTCTCCTCTGTCCTCCCAAGCACATGCGACCCCCCCCTGCACCCCCCCAGGCTGCCCCAGGCTGCCGTGCCCCGAGGGCCTCCCACCGACGCAGCTGGCACACAGCCGCGCTCATGCTGGAGCCTCACCTGGACACACTTCACATTGATGCCAGGGCACACGAACTTCCTCCAGATCAGGTTGGCTCTGCTGTCTCCGCAGGTAATGGGGTACACGATTTCAGCCTCCAGGCTCTCCTCTTCTTCAGCCACCTTCACTTCTCACAAGGTGTGGTGACAGGAGAAGGGTAAAAACAAAACCAGTTACAACCTTTCCAAAGTACTGCCTGCAAAAGCGCGAACACAGCCACCAACCAGAAACCAGAAATTAAGATCCGAGAAGAACTGAGATAGGGCAGGGCCATTACTCATCGGTCCCAGGTTAGAGGTTCAGGTAAAGTCACAAAAATCAATTTTATGATAGTCTTACCATAATCACATTAAGCTGTGGTTCAACGGAAAAACCACTTAAGGAAATAAAATCAAGCTTTCCTGGGATGGTTCTAGAGAAGCTTGTTCCCACTGTTCTGAGGGGTCCTGAGGCCAGCACTGACGGTTTTACAACCACCGGTCGGCCCCCCACGGGGAGAGGCGGAGTGGCCCCCGGGGACTCCCGGCCTTACGGGACGACCCTGCGGCCTGAGCCAGCGGGCGGCCCCTCCTTGCTGGAGGCCCATCCTGCAGGGGCATGGAGAGGGGAGGCAGGCTCCCTACCTAACACGGCCTCCTTGAGCTGCGAGGACGCTGTGAAAGCAGCCGCCGCAGCCGCTGCTGCGTTTTCCGTCTCCATGCTGTCCTCCGCCAGCTCGCCCCTAAGGGAGGGAGACATCAGCTCGCCCCGCCCCCACGAGCCTGGCACACCCGCCTGCCAGAACGCACCCTCTCCTGCTGTGCTCCGGGGTCCCAGCCGTGGCTGTGCAGGTCAGGGACCTTGTGGGGACACCGCACTGCAGCTCCTAGCAGGCGATTCCCTGAGCGTCGCCGGTGCCCACGGCCCGACATGTGCAGCCAGCAGGACACATCTGTGCAATGACACTCATGTGGGACTTTTAAACCCCTTCTTCTTTTCTTTTCTAAGATTTTACTTATTTGAGAGAGAGAGAGGGAACGCACACGAGCAGGGGCGAGAGGCAGAGGGAGAAACAGACTCCCCGCCAAGCAGGGAGCCTGACGCGGGGCTCAATCCCAGACCCCTGGGATCATGACCTGAGCCGAAGGCAGATGCTTCACCGACTGAGCCACCCAGGCGCCCCCTCTTTAATAAATTTTTTTTATTTCAGGGCACCTGGGTGGCTCAGTCAGTGAAGCATCTGACTCTTGATTTTGGCTCAGGTCATGATCTCAGGGTGGGGAGATCGAGCCCCACATCAGGCTCTGCACTGAGCATGGAGCCTGCTTGGGATTCTCTCTCTCCCTCTGTCCCTCTCCCCATCCTGCTCACATGCCTGTGTGCTAAAACTTAAAAAATTTAAAAAAATAATAAAGTTTTTTATTTCTATTACAATGATTTCAGATGGTTATAGAACTATCAAAAAATATAAAATGTTAGGGGAAAAAAAATCACCCATGGCCTAACCTCATATCAAAACAAATTACATACAAGTCAAATGTAAAAATAAAAACTAAACCACAAAAGTGTTAAAAGGAGGAAAAAAGAAAAAAATTTTAATAGTTTTGAAGTGGTGAAAGGTTTTCTTAAATAATACAAAACCCAGGGCGCCTGGGTGGCTCAGTCAGTTAAGTGTCCAACTCTTGATTTCAACTCAGGTCAGGATCTCGGGGTCGTGGGATCGAGCCCCATGTTGGGCTATGTGTTCAGCGTGGAGTCTGCTTGAGGACTTCTCTCTCTCTCTGCCCCGAGCCCCCACCTGCCTGTGCGTGTGGTGTGTGCTCTCTCTCAAAAAATAATAATACGAAACCCAGAAATAAAAGAGATGATAAATTTCCCTTAAAAAAACAAAAATAAGGCTCTCTGCTCCTCCCCGTTTGAAAGAGAGCCGCATCTTCTGATGCAGTCCCAGTCGTGTCCCCGAGACAGGATGGTGAAGGTCGGAGTAAACAGATTTGGCCGTCTTGGACACCTGGTCACCAGGGCTGCTTTTAGCTCTAAGTGGATATTGTCGCCATCAACGACCCCTTCATTGACTTCAACTACATGATCTGCGTGTTCCAGTATGACTCCACTCACAGCAAATTCTACGGCACAGGCAAGGCTGAGAACAGGAAACTTGTCGTCAGTGGAAAGCCCGCCTCCTTCTTCCAGGAGCAAGATCCCGCCAACATCAAATGGGGTGATGCTGGTGCTGAGTACATTATGGAGTCCACTGGGGTCTTCACCACCATGGAGAAAGCTGGGGCTCACTTGAAGGTGAGGCCAAGAGGGTCACGATGCCCCCATGTTTGTGATGGGCATGAATCATGAGAAGTAGGACAACTCCCTCAAGACTGTCAGCAACGCCCCCTGCACCACCAACTGCTTGCCCCTCTGGCCAAGGTCATCCATGACACAACTTGAGCACCATGGATGGACTCACGGCCACAGCACATGCCATCAGTGCCACCCAGAAGACCGTGGACAGTCCCTCTGGGAAGCTGTGGCATGATGGCCGAGGGCTGCCCAGAACATCTTTATTTCTTCTGGCACCACCAGGCTACAGCCAAGGTCGTCCCTGAGCTGAATGGGAAGCTCACTGGCGTGGCCCTTCCATGTCTCCATCCCCAACATGTCAGCCGTGGATCTGACCCGCCGCCTGCAGAAAGCTGCCGAATACGATGACCTCAAGAAGGTGGTGAAGCAGGCATTGGAGGGCCCCCTCAAGGGCACCCTGTGCTCCACTGAGGACCAGGTTGTCTCCTGCGACTGTAACAGCGACATCCACTCTTCCTTCCTCAATGCCGGGGCTGGCACTGCTCTCAGTGACCACTCTGTCAAGTCCCTTTCCTGGTACGACAATGAGTTTGACCACAGCAACCAAGTGGTCTCCAAGAAGTAAGAGCCCCTGGACCACCAGCCCCAGCCAGAGGAAGAGAGAGGTCCTCAGCTTCTGGGGAGTCCTTGCCCAACTCATCCCCCCACACACTGAGAAATCGCCTGACCTCCACACGGTTTCCATCCTAGACCGCCTGAAAAAGGGGAAGGGTTGGGGAGCCCTACCTCATCATGTACCACCAATAAAGTATACTGTACCCAGCCAAAAACGAATAAAATAAAACAATAAAAAAAAACCAAGAACTTTCTGTATGGGGGGAAAAACCCATAAACAATTATTTTAAAAGACAGAGTTGGGGGAAAGGCGTACGGTACAAGGAAGACAGCTTGTTTCCAATGTTACCTAAGGAGCCCTGAGATCAACAGGACAGCCCCGAGGAAAACAGGCCAAGACCGAGGGCAGAGACCTGACCCACGTCCAGCGCACTTGAGCCAGAGACATCTCCAGGGCCTGGCAGGCAGGTGGCATAGGTGGACAGCATGCACCCACTTCTAGGGACTAACCCAACAGATAACGTACCCTCACCCTTGCAAAGCACCGTGGGGGAAGCAGGTGTGGGGCCTGGACAGGACTCCCCAGGTGTACCCCCTCACGACCACTGAGGGCCAGTCACGCACTTCTCTGTGGGAAGAGGTTTGGTCACACCCAAAGGAGCAGTCAGGAATGGCTCATGGGCAGCCACTCACTCCCCCAGCAAACTGCCCAAGCCGTGGCCCCTCTCATGGTGTCTGTCAGCGTCTAGAGCCTGGCCGGGCCTCTCAGAGCATGCCGGGTCCAAGGCTCTGCCCACCCAAGCCCTCCCATCCCTCCTTCCTCCCACAAGGTCAGACCGCCTCCCCTGCACCCTCCTTGGGTCTCCCTGCGGTGGTCCCCGCGGACGGCTTGCTGCATGTGTGCACACGACACATCTCATTCCACCTGCTCCCCGGAGGGCCTGAACTGACACAGTGAGCAACACCCACAGGGGGCTCCCCTGCTTGCTGACGACCGCTCCTGCAGCAGAGGCTCCCCAGGCCCACAGCACCATAGACGGTGCCCAGGCAAGGCCACTCTCCAAGTCTCCCAGGCCTTATTCGACCGCCAGCCAGGTCAGACGTGAGAGCTGACAAGAAACACAGACTTGGAGTCTGGTCTTTGGGGCCCATTAGGAGCGACTGCTACGTGAAGAAGCACTGAGTGAGAACATGAGCTCTCCAATGAGGGCGCACAAACCCAAAGGGCAAGTTGTCTTTCCCAGCCAGACGTGGGAAGCAGAAGGGACGATGATGAAGCAGGGAGCGTGACCCTTCACCCAGGAGACTCCCTAAGAAAAGGGAGTCTGGAGTGGGCCACAGGAAGGCGCCAACCTGAGAGCCAGAGCCACGGCCCCAGCACAGGTCGTGTGCACACAGGCAGCAAGCCGTCCACGGGGACCACCCCGGGAAAACCCGGCCGTGGCCCCACCGTGACCAAAGGGCGTCCAGGAAGGCAGACACGGGGGACAGACTGCCCTCCTCTGTGCCTGCCCACTGCACGCACACCAGGAATGAATCCCCCACTGCTCTCAGAAGTCAATTAATTGGCATTTGTTCAAATTTCATTTGAAAAACATCCACTTTACTTAAAGTAAATGTTGGCAGAAGCTGCTATCTACAAAATGCTACCTTCTTCTTCCCAGCCTTGGCCACACTTGCCCGTCACCGTGGCAAAGCAGTGGGTGGGAGGCAGTCCTGGCGGGCTTTCACACATGAGGAACCCTCCCAAGCTCTCCCCCCGAACACCCAGCCAGAGAAGAAATCGGCATAAAGCAGTGAAATGGCCTCTTCACCATACCCTTTTTTTAAACAAACAGCAAGAGTGAATCTCAGCTTCCAACTAGTAGGAGAGTAGGTAAAATCTCTCCCAGAAAAAGAAGAGAAATATCTGTAGATCCCTTAAGATAAAGCTGCCTCCCCTACCACAGCGTGGGCTCTCCTTCCCAGGGACACGGCACATGCAGCCTCTCCTTTCCTCCATAAATGACCAACCAACACGGGCAGTGGGATGCAGCTCCCACGCCTGCTGCTGGAACCTTCCACCATGAAGACAGCCAGGAAGCGGTCCTCAGCAGAGAGCTTCAGCCATCCCAGCTGGTGAGGGCACGCTAGACCACCCGGCAGGACCCAGCAGCGCAGGCCCAGGCTAGAAACAGGCCGGCCAGCCTGGTCCTAGCAAACAACAAACTCACGCTGCAGTGAGCCCCTGCGCTTGGGGCGGCCATGCAGCAAACCTAACAAACTGTCCCAGAAGCGGGCTGCTATCACAAAATCCTGGGAGAAAGCACCGAGATGGTGAGCGGGGGTAGGCCGAGGACAGGAGTGGCGGCAGCAGGCTTGGAGAAGGGACCCCATGCCATACAGCAGAGGAAAACCTGGCAAAATGTGAGCCACAGTCACGGAGAAGGTGGAAAAGACCCTAAAGGACTTGTGTGTGGCTCTCCTAAGGAAAATCTCAGAAAGCAGAAAGCGACAGCCAGCTTCTTGGAGCGCAGACAATGATGTGTGAAAAAGGGAGACAGTCATCTTGGGGGGTGCAGAATTTACAGGGAACACAGGGGTCCACCTGCTTCACGTCCCTAATTTTCCACCTGGCAAAAGATTTTAAAGTAAGAAATGGCCTCAGGATAAAGACCAAGTCAAAGACTGGCTAGACGGTCCTCTGTTCAAACCCCAGGTTTTTGGGCCAGGCCTAGCCAAAGGGCTTCTGAGAATCTTCAGGGCACTGTCCCCAGCAGCCGGCCTCCCAAAGCAAGAGAGGGGCCCACCTCAAGGAACCCACGATGAGCACGAACAGAGTAGAAGAGATGAAAACGTGTCAACATGGAAAAGTGGAGATCCCTGATTAACAGAAAACAAAACCAGAACACAAAGCAGCACTTACAGTATGATCAATCTCATCTGTGGGATTGGAAGGGCGCGTGCGGGGGCTTTGGGGGGCTGGAAACATCGCTTTCTCTATGCACACTATACTGAATAACAAAAAGGCTCAGAGAAAGACAGACACGTGCGTGTCGGCATGCGAGCAAGGGCGCCTGGGAGGGCCTACTCCAGAGTGCTAGCTGCAGGAATGCCCGGGTGGTAGCAACACAACCTGCTTTAATATTTGCTCATCAGTATTTTTTAATTTTCTACCATATATTTTATAATAATAAATTGTTATTTTTAATTTTTAAGAACCTGTTGTAAACTTCCCGGTAAAATGGCAAATAAAGGTGGGAAGAGACGCTCCACACCCAGAGGCTTGGGCACCAGCTGCCTCTGGAAGCAAGAGTGAAGGACAACTAGGAGAGGACACGGCTGAGGCCGGGAAAGCCCGTCCGAGACACCGTGCCAGCCTCGCCCAGCACAAGGCCCTAGGAGGAGAAAGGAGCCACCCCCCGCCCCCGCTGACATGGCCCCTGTACTTGGGGCACGGAGAGAACCCAAGCACCCTGGACTGTGAGACCCTCCTGCCCGCAGCCCAGCCCCCAGAACACCGAACGCAGAGACAGTCACCCTCCAGGAAAGCGTGGTAGCATGTTGCCCTGGACTGAACTGGGTCCTCCCCCAAACTCCTCTGGTGAGGCCCCCATCCCCAATGTGACTCCCCAATGTGGACAGAGGGCCTTTAGGAGGTAATTAAGGTTAAATGAGGTCATAAGGACTGTGACCTTATAAGAAGGGGAAGGGAGAGGACTCTCTCTGTCCACCATGTGGGGACACGGTGAGAAGGTGTCCCTGGCAAGCCAGGGAGCCAGAGCTGATCTTGGACTTCCCGGCCGCCGGAACCGCAAGCAGCTCAGTTTCTTTGGCGTCAGCCGTCCTGCCTGTGGTAGGCTGCTATGGCCCCAGAGCTGATGAAGACGTATGTGGTCTGGGGAATCTGAGCAGCCCAAGGAGACAGCCCTGGACACGCTTAACACTGGCAGCTCCGAATCACGTCGCCCCACGGCAGCTGGCACAGTGCTGGGCGCCGCTCAGAAGACTCCAATGTGGGGTCAGATCCACCCAAGTCTCCCTCCCTGCCTGGATGGGGGGACACGAAGCTGGGCTTGACCAGGACCAGAGCACCTCCGCGAGAATGGCTGTGGGTGAGGGCTCCTTACAGCATGCAGGGCGCCGGGCGGAGGCAGCTCAGCCTTTTCCACCTGAGTACCCGCTCCTGACACAGTGAATTATTCACCACAGGCCGTCCCAAATCCAAGAGAGGGGGCTTGGGCACCGCCCCCGGTGGGGAGGGGACACGCTGGTGTCACCACCTGGAAACCTGCCCACAGCAGGGACACAGACAACGCCAAGGTGGAGAACTTGGGTGGGAAATCCAGCTGGAAGGCCCTGCGCTTCCTGCCACGGTTCAGCACGCGGTCAGTGAAGCAGCTGAGCACATCCGTCGAACCCAGGACCTCAGCGGGAGCCAAGCCCCCCTCCATCCTGCCTGCAGGAGGGCGGGTTAGAAAGCTCAGTCGGGAAACGTAGCTCCAAGGTGGCGGAAATGAGGCAGGAAGCGTCTCCAGGCCCGCGGAGCACACAGCAGCTGCAAGGCAGCTGTGTGAAGGAATGAAAACCCAAGCGTCGTCTAGGCCGGCAATGGGGATCGGCGCTGAGGTCGGGTCCTGGTCTAGTACCTTCCTCTCAAAACTTCTATCAGACGGGAAAAGGCAAAAGCTCACCCCAGCTGCAGTGATGTGCAGAGGTCAGTGTGAACGTGCCACACACAGCAAAGACAACAGCGACAGGAAGACTGCCCCAGCCTAAAGCCCTGCGGGCAGGAAGCACGAGGGGAGCCAGCCCCCTGCCCAGGGTGACCCACTCCTTTAGGTCAGCCATTCCGCCCCTACGTGCTGGCAGTTCCATCAGGTCAAATGTGGACTTCTCTGCCAACTAATATGCTTTTCTTTTGAGAGAGAGCGGGGAAGGGGGGTGGGGGAGAATCCCAAGCAGGCTCCACACCCAGTGCAGAGCCTGACTCGGGGCTCGGTCTCCCCACCCTGAGATCATGACCTGAGCTGACATCAAGAGTCACACGCTTACCCGACTGAGCCACCCCGGCGGCCTTGCCAATTAATATTCTATGTGCTCGTCTATTACAAGAGATGAGGAAGAAAAAACTCCCAGCTTTTGCGAGGAATGTCAACTTCACTTTGAAAACAGTCCCCAATTGTTCCTACTGTCCATCTTATCTTCAGAGAAATTACCGCGTATCTTCAGAAATAAAGACCATGTGACCATGTTAACATGGGAGAAAAAAATAAAAATGAAGCATTATCTTTGCTTCCTGGCTGATGCAAGGTTTCTATTTTTCCTTCACATTCTCCATTGACACGGACACTTGAGTTCAGTTTCAAACATTTAAGTAAAGGGGATGCCTGGGTGGCTCAGTCAGCTGGGCGTCTGCCTTCGGCTCAGGTCATGATCCCAGGGTCCTGGGACCGAGCCCCGCATCGGGGTCCCTGCTCAGCGGGAAGCCTGCTTCTCCCTCTGCCTCTGCCCTCCCCCTGCTTGTGCTCTCTCTCTTATTCTCTCTCAAATAAATAAAAAATCTTAAAAAAAAAAAAGAAAAAAAAGTATGTAAGGAAGCTCCTGACGCCCCACACCCCCCGCCCCATGTGATGCCCAGGACACCCGCCAGAGCCCGAGTGGCCCTCACAGGACAGAGGCCCCGTCTCACCCGTGAGGAGCCAGGTTGGTCGTCACCAGCACAGTCTTCACCTCCTCCACGCCGCTCCCGTCCACTGCGGTGTCTGGCGTCGTGACCACCACCACCTCCTCCATGTGGACACTCACATCCGGGGTTGCCATGGCTCAGCTAAAGATGACGCCGGAACCAGGGGTGTCAGTCCGCCAGGGTCCCAAGCCCTAGAGGAAACCACAGGCAGGGCACAGGGTCTCAGGTGGTCTCTGGGGATGCACCTGCACCTTGAAGTACCTGCCAAGACCCATCCTTCAGTCTGAGCCTGCTGCTTTCTGCCAAAAACGACAGCAAGAGAAGGACTATTCCAGCGCTGCTGGTTCTGGTGAAGATGGGATGATCACAATCCACCCATCTTTCCACTGTGAGAACTAAAATCTCTGAACAGAACGCACGGAGCCCCGGCATGTGGGCCCGAAAACTCAGTGGTCACACAGCAGGGGATGGGACAGGAGACAAGGATCCAAGTGGACTCCTCTGGAGGTGAGTCCCCTGGCCTCATGGCAGGAAGCCTGCCTTCCAGAACTGCGCACAGTAAGCATCTGGAGACAAGTCCAGTCTCTGGTTTGCAGAAACGGAAGGGAAACCCACACAAGACAGAAGAGGGGGAAATGACCTTTTATTATTTTTTTCAGTGGTTCTGTCTCCTAGCAAGCCCCAGTCCCTGCCAAAATCCTGTGACGGTAGTGTCCCAGCAGGCGCCTAATACTGAGGGACTAGAGGCACACTGGTCCAAAGCCTGGGGGACCCCACTGCTCTCCACGCTGACACGTGCCCAAGGGAGACCCAGTGCTGAGGTGTCACGGCACAGAGGACACACGAGAGCTGCAGGTTTCTAGCCAGAGCAAGGGGACCCTGGGGCCAGAGAGTATGGGGGAGACTGTGCAGAGTAAGGAGGTATGGAAGGGGTGCCTGGGTCACCCCTCAACTGTCTGTGGGGGGGCCTGACCCTAAATGGCAAACCAAAGGTTTGGAGAATGGACCCTACAGGTCAGTTCCAAAGAGCACTGCGCAGGCTCTGAAGACGGAGCTGATGTCAGGACCGTGCCCAGAGGAGAAGCTCAAAACCTGCAGCCTGAACCTAACTGGGCTGCCTTCCTGCTCTAACAGAAATGCTACATTCCCTCTGAGATATGAACAGGACCCAGAGCCTCACAACACGATATTCAAAGCATCCAGAATACAACCCAAAATCTTTTGACATAAGAAGCAGCAGGAAAACGAACCATGAGAGACTATGGACTCTGAGAAACAAACTGAGGGTTCTAGAGGGGAGGGGGGTGGGGGGATGGGTTAGCCTGGTGATGGGTATTAAGGAGGGCACGTACTGCATGGAGCACTGGGTTTTATACGAGAACAATGAATCACAGAACACTACAGCAAAAACTAATGATGTAATGTACAGTGATTAACATAACATAATAAAATAATATTAAACAAAAAGCAGTAAAGTCTGGCCAATTCTCAAGAGAAAAAATAATCAAGAAAAGCCCACTCTGAAATGAATCGTCAGAGACTTTAAAGCAGCTGGTGTACCAGGCTTCAGGGACGAAGCCAGACACTCTTGAAACAAGTGGAATGATAAAAAGTCTCAGCACAGGAGTTACAGCCAAATGGAAATTTGAGAATTAAAAAGAAAAAATTAGGGGCGCCTGGCTGGCTCAGTCGGTTAAGCGTCCGCCTTCGGCTCAGGTCATGATCCCGGGGTCCTGGGGTCGAGCCCTGCATCAGGCTCCCTGCTCAGGGGGGAGCCTGCTTCTCCCTCTGCCACTTGCCCTGCTTGAGCTCTATCAAATAAATAAATGAAATCTTAAAAAAAAAAGAAAAATTATAACAAATAAAAAATTCACTGGATGGGCTCACCATCCGAATGGAGATGGGAGAAGATAGAGGTAGAGTAATAAAATGAACACAGATCAGTAGAAATTATCCAAACTGAACAACATACAAAAGGTGCAAAAACAAAATGAACAGAGCTTAGGGATGTGGAAGAATATAAAAAAGTGGGGCATCTGTATCACTGAAATCCCACAAGGAGAGAAGAAAAAAGTGTGAAGCTGAAAACATTTTTTTGAAGAAATAATAGCTGACCACTTCCCAAATCTAGTGTAAGGTGTAAACTTACACACCCAAGAAGCTCAGCAAACCTCAAACAGAATAAACTCAAAGAACTCCATGCCCAGATCATAATCAAATTGCTGAAAACCGAAGACAAAGTAAGAGCATTTCGAAAGCAGCCAGCCAAACAGAACAGACCACAGGCCTGAGAACCACCACCACGGGGCCCAGAACTCTCGCCAGACACCAGCGGGCCGGAGAGCAGGGACATCGGGAACACGCTGAAGGAAAGAGCTGTCCGCCCAGGATTCTATGAGACGAACAGATCCTACAGAAATAAAGGCAGAATAAAGACATCTTCAGGTGAAGGAAAAGTAAAAGAACTGGTCATGGGGAGACCCGCTCCAAAGGGATATTCTTCCGACAAAGGGAGAGGACAGCAGAGGAGACCTGCGACATCAGGGACAAACCAAGAGCACCCGAAATGATAAGTATCTGAGTAAATACACACTAAACCGTTTTCTTCTTTCTTTATACGACAGCCTGAAAGCAAGTTCGACCCTGCCTGGTAGGGTTTCCAAGGCGTACAGACAAGCCACGTCCACCCCGGGGCCAGGGGCGGCGTGGCCGTGCTGCCCTGCCCCACCTCAAGTGCAGAGCGCTGTTCTAAGCCGACTGGGAAGAACGGAGTCCTTCAAAAGGTGAAGGGACAAACAGATGTTTACGTTCCACACGATGGAATATCATTCAGGGATAAAAATCAGTGAGCTATGAAGACAGAAAAAGACACGGAGGAAGCTTAGCCGCACCCTGCTAAGTGGCCGCCAGTCTGAGAATCCAACTCTGTGGGCCCGGGGGAGATGACTGGTTGCCAGAGATGTGAGGGAGGGAGGCATGAAGAAGGCGGCACAGGGGGCGTCAGGCAGTGACAGGACACTGTAGGACACTACAACAGTGATAGAATTGTCAAAACCCCATAAAACATAAACCACAGATGTAGGGTAGTCGTGACGAGTGTAGGCTTGGCCTCGGTCATACATGCACCATTCTGGCGTGAGACGCTGATGGTGGGAGAGCCCACGTCCTGGGCCACACGGTCCTGGGGCAGGGCCTCCGGGGACTTGACGGCTGTCTTCGGATGCCTTTAATGAGGAAAGCTACGATGATGAATTCACTGACATGGACAGACATCCTGCCCATTTCTAAACTATAGCTTTTGTGTTCTAGGTTTAAGCTTTGAAACAAACCCCTTTAAACAAATGCATAAAAGTCTACTTTAAAACTGTACTGAAGGGGCACCTGGCCAGCTCCACCAGTGGAGCATGCAACTCTTGATCTCAGGATTTTGAGTTTGAGCCTCACAGTGAGGGTAGAGAGTACTTAAAAAAAATAAAATCCTTTAAAAATAATCAACAAAATTGTACTTGAAATAACATTGAACTTTGGTGATCTCTCAGGGTTTGCCTATCTCACCAAGTAAGGACCTCTGTTTCCACTGGGTGAGCTCCACAGGGCCACGAGAATCACACTTCAACCAAAAGCTGCAGCAAGGTAGGGATCCTCTCTACAGGCAGCTGTGCTCCCTCAAATTTCAGAACTTTGGGGAGCACAAAACTGAATTCCTGCCTCTCCGATGCCAACTGTATTAAGTTTTCACAACAACACACCTGAAAGTTACCTCACAGAATACAGTTCAGGTCCTTGACACGAGGATATTTACACACAGAACAAGCTCAACAACCAGAACCGCACTCCCCAGTGGGCGAGCGCGACCTTCGTGGCCCCGGGCTTGTGGTGAAGGGGACACGGAAGCCTGGGTCTCCATCCAGAGCTTGGGTTCCTGACCAGCATGAGTCAAGCCCCAATTAATTTTAAGGTAAATAAAATATTGGTATTGTTAAAGTATCATTCTTGAGCATACGTATATAAAAACGAGACAAAAATGTTCGTGTGTGGTCGGTACATCAGATTCAGATCTGGCCTTCCACGTCTCCTGCAAGATCCCAAGTGTTTTCCTTTACTAAAAACACTAAGAACACAGCAACAGCTGCATCCAGGGGCCCATAGGCACCATTTCTTGGATCTTCGCAGTTTCAAAACTTTTTAATTAGTTGCCAACTTTGTCAAAGTTCACAGGGTTCACATTTAAGTCCAGATTTCCAGCTTCTCTTGCCCCCCAGAGGCGACCCCTCTGGTCCTTCCTGCCTCCCCGGGACAATCGGGGCTGCACACCCGGCCAAGCTGGCCAGCCCTGCCGGCCTGCAGCCTCTCTGGCTCAGAGAAAGCACGGCAGTGGCTTCCTTTCTCAGTTCAGCCACCAAACGGGTTATTCTAAGCCTTAGATCTGAACACAGCTCCCCAGTGCCCTAAACTCCTAGGAACACTTCCACGTCGGCCCGGGACTACAGGTTCCTCCCCCTTCCGGCAGTCTTCCCCAACATTCAGGTCCCTCCTTTGAAGAAACCACTTGCGGACCAGCATTCTGCCTAGGCTCCGTCGTCACTCCTCCCTAAGACTGACACGGTCGCACGACGTGCGGCGCTGCGGCTCCGCTCCGAAGTCTGAAAACACGACCCCCCTCCGATCCAGCACTCCACTGTGCCTCCACACCCAGAGCACCCGGAGTCGGCGGCCCCGAGCGAGCTCTGCGCGCCATGGAGACGGCGGACGCGCGCCCACAGCGCGGCCTGAGAGCACATGGCAGGTGCACGACGGGCCACCGCCTGGTGACAGCGTGCTCGGGGAGACAGGCCACACGCAGGGCAGACACTAGCGGACACCACTTAGAGGAGGACCCCAAACACACCCGGGGGAGCAGGGAGCGAGGGTCGGGCGGCACCAAGTTCGCGGTGTGGATCGAGTCCTGGGGAGCCTGGATCCTGCAGCATCCACCTTAGAATATGCTGGAAGGTACACGTCTTCGTGCTCCATGCTGCTCTCACAAGACCGGAGGGTGGGAGGGGGCTGAGCTGAAGGGCAGGGTTAGGTAACCGGGGGTTCCCCGAGTGGCTTCCTCGGCAAACTCGCCGGGTTCTACTAAAGGCGCACAGCCTCGCCCACGCATGAGCACTCTGCTTCCGAGGAAAAGTCCACCGAACCGACCGAACAGCCAACCAAGTTCCTAGAAGGCTGGGACCCGCCTCGGGTCCCCGTCTACACAGTTTCTGCTAATGCATCTGCATCCGCACGACCCCCAACGAGGGCCCACAGGGGCTCGACCCACTGCGCGGGGAGGGAGGCCCGCGTGGTCGGGGCTCCCACCGGGCCAGGGGAAAGGGGGGCCCGTGTGGACCGGGTTCCCACCGGGCCAGAGGAGACGGGGGCCCGCGTGGACGAGGCTCCCACCGGGCCAGGGGAGACGGGGGCCCGCGTGGACCGGGTTCCCACCGGGCCAGAGGAGAGGGGGGCCTGTGTGGACGAGGCTCCCACCGGGCCAGAGGAGAGGGGGGCCTGTGTGGACGAGGCTCCCACCGGGCCAGGGGAAAGGGGGGCCCGCGTGGACGGGACTCCCACCGGGCCGGGGGAGGGCGGGGCCCGCGTGGATGGGGACAGGGGCCCCCGCGTGGATGGGACTCCCACCGGGCTGGGGAAGAGCGGGGGGGCCCGTGTGGACGGGGCTCCCACCGGGCCGGGGAGAGCGGGGCCCGCGTGGAAGGAGCTCCCACCGGGCCGGCGGAAGCGGGGGCGTCCACACGGTCCCCACACGGCCGGGGTCCGCGCCTAGCCCAAGGGCCATCCCCACCGCCCCCAGACGCCCGCCCGCCGCCTTCCGGCAAGATGGAGGCGGACGCCGCCGCCGACGCCGCCTGACGCGGGCCCGTGACGCCCGTGACGCCCGTGACGCCCGCCGCGCGCCGCCGCCCCTCCCCCGCTCCCCTCCCCCCGCCGTAACGTCCTGACGCTCCGCAGGGACCCCTGACTGGACGGCGGCGCGCGGCGGAGCGAGAGGCCTCGCCGCGGGGGGGCCGCGGGCGCTTACCTGGGCCGCGGCCGGGCCTGCGCGGGCGCCGGCGGGCGGGCGGCGGCGACGGCGTCAGGCGGGCGGCGGCGGCGGCGGCCGCGGGCTCCGCTCCTTGTTGGGGATTCGGCGGCGGCGGCGGCGGCGGCGGCGGCAACCCGGGCGCGCGCTTCCTAGTGACGCAGGCGGCGGGGCCGCGCACGCAGGGCGGGGGCGGGCCCGGAGACTTATTTGGCGCTCGGTGGGAAGGCGTGCTGCGCCGAGAAATAAGGCCCGGCGGGCCCCGGCGCGCGTGCGTGGGGGCAGGGGCGTGGCCCGGGGCGGACGCGGCGGCACCTTCGCCAGGCCCCGCCCGCCGGGGCACCTGCGGCTTCCGTCCGCTCTGCTGCCCGACGTGGAACACCCGCGCTGAAAGCTTGTGTAGGGAGACTTCGAAGGATTGAGGGGGGAGTGTGCGTGAACAGTAAGTGACAGAAGCTAGGTGTAGGTCCGCTTGTCGTCTGAAGCGTGTGAAAGGCTGCCCACCCAGAGACAGGCTCCAGAAGAGCGGCTGGCCTGGTCCGAGTCCTGCCGGGAGCGGGGTTTGCTTCTTGCAGCAGCCCTTGGAAAGGGCCTGGAACGTTCTGAGCCCGCGCTGTGCCGACCCTGTGCTGGCCGCCCCTCCCCCAGCCCGGCCGGGCTGTAGCCCCGGCCACATGTGCTCCTTCACGTTTCAGTTAATTAACATTCAAATTCAGTTCCTCAGCTGTCCCTGAGCCCCGAGAGACACCCGGATGCAGGGTTGGGAGCTCCGAGGATCGCCCGCGCTCGCTCCTTTCAATTACTCTTAATTATAGGTAAAGGCCTTGCGTTTCCAGAACGTAAGAAGTTCAGCATTACTCGGTTTTTACGGAGTGCCTTGGATTTGGGAGCCAGCTACCACCGTCCCTGTTGCTTGATTGGAAAGTGCGGCGGGACGCCCCGCCGTAGTGGTCGCAGAGCGTGGTCTGCCCTGTGCTGAGCTCCGGCCGGAGCACCCGGGGTCGGGCGTGGTGCTGGGCGGCGGGGGCGGTGCCCAGAGGGTGGCGGGGCGGCCCGCTCTCGGAACAGGGCAGGCACGCCCCAGCTGTCCTGACGCGGCTGATTCCTCTCCCTGCGAGCGGCCGGAGAAATGCAGCCCCCGGTGTGCGCGTGCTCCCAGCGAGGGCACCGAGAGGGCAAGAAACAAATACCTTGTTCAGGACCAAGCCCGGAACCCGTGTTCGTGCTTAAGTAGGAAGATACTGAAGACCCTTTCCCAAATGGGAAGTTTTCAAGCAGACTTCATTTCAGTGATGTTATAATTCATTCTGTTTTCAGTAATTTAGAGTGTACTTAAGCCAGCGATGGAAAAAGATTATTCTTTTTAAGGGAAACTATTGGGGCATCTGGGTGGCTCAGTCGTTAAGCATCTGACGTTGGCTCAGCTCAGGATCTCAGGGTCCAGGGATGGAGCCCTGATTTGGGCTCCCTGCTCAGCGGGGAGTCTGCCGCTCCCTCTGCCCCTCCCCCAACTCGTGCTCGCTCTGTCTCTCTCTCAAATAAGTAAATAAAATATTTTTTTTAAAGATTAAACTATTGAGCTTATGTTGGTGCTGCTATTTTATTACCTGGTAAATACGAGAATGGCAGTGCAGGATCTGTGTCTGTCGTTTATCTCATGTTCTTGAGATGATGCCAGTAGTCTAAGGGACGAGGCTCGGAAGGATGCTGGTGACGGAGACCAGGCCTGTGTGGCGCGGGAGCTGTGTCCGCATCAGCTGCCTGCCGCTGTGACCACCAGCCCAGAGGCTGCGGGCACCCAGACTACCTCGTCGCTGTTTCCACTGCTGCATGACCTCCACCTGTTTGTGTCATAGGACCTCAGGCCCAGCTTTGGAACGTGTGCTCACCTCTTCTGTCTGCCAAAGAGCGAAGTTCCAGCACTGGGCTCTGCTTGGCCGACGGGATGGATCAGTTTGTACTGGGGGCCAGAGGGGTGATTTCTCCCCAGGAACACCCATGTGAGATTCCCAGGCCCCCCCAAGTGTGTGCGGCGGAACACTGCGCACGCACCAGGAGCCGCAGAGCCACAGGCTGGTGCAAGGTGTGCACAAGCTCGAGACAGTGCCCTGATGGAAGAGTATGAAAGGCTCATTGGCATGATCTCAGATTCACGTTGCAACCACCTTCTAAGAAACTGCCCCACATCAAGCTTTGGTCCAATATTAAAGAACAATCTGTTAATACACACTTTCCTTCAACTATGGATCTGAGACCAGATTTTTTTCATCTGCTTCATCCATTCTCACTAACTTTTTTTTCTAAGAAGAGGTCACTCATTTTGGTTGTTGTTACTTATTTTTTTATTTTATTTTATTTTATTTGACAGAGGGAGAGCACAAGCAGGGGAAACAGCAGACAGAGGGAGAGGGAGAAGCAGACTCCCCACTGGGAGCCCAATGCGGGGCTCCATCCCAGAATCCTGGGATCATGACCTGAGCCAAAGGCAGACGCCCAACTGACTGAGCCACCCAGAAGCCCCTGGTTTTGTTTTTTTGTGGGTTTTTTTTAGATTTTTTTTTTTTTTTTGACAGGAGAGAGAGAGAGCACAAGCAGGGGTAGTGGCAGGCAGAGGGAGAGGGAGAAGCAGGCTCCGCACTCAGCGATGTGGGACTCGAACCCAGGACCCTGGGATCATGACCTGAGCCGAAGACAGATGCTTAACCGTCTGAGCCACCCAGGTGCCCCTGTGTTTTTTTTGTTTTTTTTTTTAAGCAAACATTTTTATTTTATTTTATTTTATTTTTTAAGCAAACATTTTTATTAGATGTTTGTGCCATGATATCATACATGTTTTCACCAGGTCACTGAAATCAAATCTACTTTTTCAGGGTCCAGTTAATATCCTAGAGACTTTGATTTTACTGTTGTTTTTCCACTTTGCTTTTACTTTACATCTTTTATACTTTTATTTCATTTTACTTTTCCATTCTGTCATTTTCCATCACATCTTACAGATCTAAAAATAAGGGTTTTTTTTAAATGGGATTATGATTTGCACTGATTTTTTTACATGAGTATAGTTGACACATGATATTATTTTTCATTTCAAAATGTTATGGGGCACCTGGGTGGCTCAGTCGGTGAAGCATCTGCCTTCAGCTCAGGTCATGATCTAAGGATCCTGGGATCGAGCCCCATGTTGGGCTTCCTCTCCTCCCCGCTCATGCTCTCTCCCTCTCTCTTTCTCAAATAAATAAATAAAATATTTTTTAAAAATGTTATATCAACATGTAATGGGTGTATCATTTTAAATGAATTGCTATTTTTTAAATTTCTGAGTTTTAATTCCTAATGTGGTAACTGTCAATCTATATAATCCACATAAGCAAAAAGTTTATGAAACCAAAAAGTTGGTGAAGTTTTCTCAAAAGCCCCAGTACATCCATAAAATAGATGACAGCTGACCACCCAGCCATTGAAGCCATGCTTATGACCTGGCCGAGTGCTAACCTGTTACGATGTGTAGTTCTCAGAGGTTTGAATGTTGGCTTCCCTCAACACTGCTGATGCGGCAAATCCTCTCTGCAGGAAAGGAGTTTTGGTGGATCGAGGTTTTCTTTCTTTGCACTTTGCAGTGATTCAGTGAGCATATATTACATGTATAACCAGAAAGAAATATTAATGTCATAAAAATAATGTCTACCCTGTTTTCCTCATAGTGCACACTTTGGAGATTAAAAACATTATAAAGTGCCTTGAATGCCTTGAAAACTCAAGTTACTGTGCACTTATTGACTAGCATGGGGGTTCTCACGGGGCAGGAGCTATGCTTTCAAATCAGCAACATTCTCTAGAGTGAGGGGCACATGTAGTAAGCACTCGCTAAAATACACCAATAAATGCATGAATGCTTTAAAGTTAATTATACTGGGGCACCTGACTGGCTCAGTCAGTGGAGCCTGCGACTCTTGAACTCAGGGTTCTAAGTTCAAGTCCCATGCTGTGTGTAGAGATTACTTTAAAAAAATAAAATAAAGCTATGAACTATATATCTACAGCTTCTGGTTTTGGTTGAATCATGTCCCCCAAAGATAACGTTGACATCTCAATTCCCAGTAACTCAGAATGAACCTTATTTGGAAATAGGGTTGTTGCAGGTATAATTAGCTAAAATGAGGTCATATTGGATTAGGGGGGCCCCAATCCAAGGACTGGTGTCCCACAGAGATAGACACACAAAAAGGGGAGGCGGCCATGTGACCACAGAGATTGGCATGACACATGAACAAGCCAACGGACGCCAAAGATTGCGAGTGTCCTGCAGAACACCAGCTCTGGTTCCCAATCCCAGGGGAGGACCCCTGCCAAGTGGAGGAGAGCAAAGCTCATCACAGCACCAGCCACCTGGGGTAAGAGTCCCAACACTTCTGCCCACTCCTGGCCTTGGAGTTGCCAAGGAAAATGTGAAACAGTCAAGTGCTGACAGAGCAGCTTTACTCATGCAAGGAAGAGACGCACAAGGTCTGCTTGGGCAGCTGGTCCCTGTGCACGCACCCCTCCTATGCTGCAATGGGGACAGCCAACCCCCTGGAGTCTGAGTACTGAAAGTTGGGGGGCATGCCTGGGGGTGCTCACTGGGGGTGCTCACCTGGGGGTGTTCACCTGGGGTGCTCACCAAGGATGCTTACCAGGGGTGCTCACCTGGGGTGCTCACCTGGGAGAACTCACCTGGGGTGCTCACCTAAGCTGCTCACCTGGGGGTGTTCACCTGGGGGTGCTCACCGAGGGTGCTCACCTAGGCCGCTTACCTGGGGGTGTTCACCTGGGGGTGTTCACCTGAGGGTGCTCACTGGGGTGCTCACCTGGGAGTACTCACCTGGGATGCTCACCTAGGCCGCTCACCTGGGGGTGCTCACCTAGGCCGCTCACCTGGGGGTGTTCACCTGGGGGTGCTCACCAAGGGTGCTCACCTAGGCCGCTCACCTGGGGGTGTTCACCTGGGGGTGTTCACCTGAGGGTGCTCACTGGGGTGCTCACCTGGGAGTACTCACCTGGGATGCTCACCTAGGCTGCTCACCTGGGGGTGCTCACCTAGGCCGCTCACCTGGGGGTGTTCACCTGGGGGTGCTCACCGAGGGTGCTCACCTAGGCCACTTACCTGGGGGTGTTCACCTGGGGGTGTTCACCTGAGGGTGCTCACTGGGGTGCTCACCTGGGAGTACTCACCTGGGATGCTCACCTAGGCCGCTCACCTGGGGGTCCTCACCTAGGCCGCTCACCTGGGGGTGTTCACCTGGGGGTGCTCACCGAGGGTGCTCACCTAGGCCGCTCACCTGGGTGTTCACCTGAGGGTGCTCACCGGGGTACTCACCCGGGGCACTCACCCAAGCAGGACAACAGGACAACAGATCGCTCATGCAGCTTACGGCAGGGAAGGATGTCCTGTACAAGTTCTGTGGGCTCCTTATTTGTTGGAAAGAAGGGTTCCAGGCCCGAAGCCCAGTGCTAAGTGGTTTTGTTTGGGGTGGAAAGACCACCTTTCCCGACAGCCAGAGTTAGGAGGCGCCAGGATGACCCTGTTGTACAGCCTTCAGAGGAGGCACGGCCTTGCGACACCTCGATTTGGGGCTTCTGGCCCCAGAACTGTGAGAGAACGCGTTGCTGATGTTTTAAGCCCCCCGTGTGTGGCAGTTGTCACAGCAGTCCTGGGACATGGCTAGAAATGTGGACTAGCAAAATGTCTTCAGCAAAGAGAGAGAGAACCTCAGCTGAGCCTGCCCGGCAGGAAGTGTGGGACAGACAGGGGGCCTGTGTGGGACAGACAGCTCTCTGGGCTACCATCTGGCCGGTGCCACTAGATGCCGTATTTGGGGGCTGGGGGCCCACTGCAGCCCCCAGACACTGAGTGAACACCAGCTGTGTCCAGAACACACAGGGTCACTCAAGGCAGCACGTCTGACGTGGTTTTAAAATATGCCCACGGATTCTTTTCATCCCTCCGCTTCACAGGTGGAGTCTGCCTCCTCTTGAGTGCTGGCTCTTCTCAGTGACGTGCTTCTGACACGGAGAATGCGTGGGACTCTGCCCCCTCTCCCTCTCTGACAGCTCGCCCTGGGGGGCCAGCAGCCACGTGCTGAGAACGCCCACGCAGCCCTGGGGAGCGTCCACGCGGGAGGACCGGAGGCCGCCTGCTGACTCCGTGTGGGTGAGCTGACTTGAGGATCCTCCACCCCAGTCCAGCCTTGGGGGGACCAGAGGCTTAGCCGACGTCCCGACTGCAACCTCGGGAGAGTCCCTGAGCCTGACTGCCCAGCTCCTGAATTCCTGATTTAAGGACGTGGTGAGATAAGGCGTGATGTTCTAAGCCACCGCTTGAGGTAATTTGTGACACAGCGTAGATAACACAGGATTGGCTCCCCAGAAGGACTCCCACCTTTGCTTTTTTGTTGTTAGGGAAAGTGTGATCTGTCTGTGAAGGGTTCCCCATCCTTGCCCAAGTCAGAGGCTCCACGTGGTGACTGTTAACAAATGCCGTCTGCCCCCTAATACCTGCTTAGGGTCCCCTAAGAGTAAGCCCTGGCCTGTGATCAGCCTGGTCCTCTGGGAACGCCAGGCGTGTGCTTGTATGTGGCGTGTGTCCATGTGCCCAGGATACCGGCATGCAGAACTCACGCCTCATAAAAACAACGCACTCCCTTTCTCTCCCACCTTTCTCACAGCTTTTCCTCTTGCAGGTTTCTGAGGTCTCTGTCTTTTGGGCGCTGTGTGTCCTGGATTCTGACTTTCCCACCTCTCCCTGGGCAGGGGAAGGAGGGGATATGGTGAGAGGTCCTTGGAGCCTGGGGAAGTAGCCAGGACCGCCTGCCCCAGGAGAGGTCGGTGAGTGTGGGGGAGAGCTGAGGGGTCTCTCTGGATCCTAGGGAGCAGGCACCTATCCAGGACCTGGACCTGAGGCCCATGTGGAGGCCTGAGCATAGCCTGCATGGACATCTACCAAACATGCCTCCTCCTTAGCCCAGGGGTCCCTGCTGGGCACCCCAACTGGCTATCTGGGTCCCATGGGACAGGCAGGCCACCAGCGTGAGTCAGGATGTCTGCTTATTCTCTCTTTGCCACTCTAGGTCCCCACCTTGGGGCCAGATCTGTGTCTGTGAATAATCAGCTGCCCAATGGGGGCCACAGAGCCACAGGTTACACCCCTGGGACCCGCTAGGACCCACTCCACATCTGAGCAAGACCCACAGGACACTGCAGTGAGAAGGACAAGCCTCGGATCTCGGACCCTCATGAGTTCTCCGTTAGCAGCAGCCTGGGGCCCAGGCCAGCAGGAGGGCTCAGGCCTGGGGAGAGCGGGGACAGCCCCACCTGCCTGTGGGCCCTGCCTCCTCCTCCCTCACACCCCCACTGTCTCCTGGGGCTCCAGAGGGGAAAACGGGCTTGTGTGTCATTTACACACTCATTCCTTAACGCCTCCATTGTCACTAGAACTATCGGCAATTGTGATAAGAACAAGCATGATAACCAGCTTCAGTCCCCAGCTATGTGCATAGCATTCACGCCCCCTCCAGCAGTGGCCTTGCAGCCTGATCCGACCCCACAGAGGCAGGATGTACACGGGGCAGCTCAGCCACTTCTGAAACACACAGGCTTTGGTTTTTTGTTTTTAATCATTCATTTGATTTAATTTTAAGTTCACTTTCACTACGTGGATGAGATGGGTACATATCACACTAGGCTTCCACTATGAGAGAGCTGCCGCTGCTGAAGGAAATCCAGCCCTCCATTCTCTTTCCGCGTCCCTTTCTGAGTCCCACAGGAGCGGCGTGTGGGACAGCTGGGTTCCAATCCTGGCTTGTCACTCCCCCGAGGCTGTGTGGGTGGGACGAGGAGAGTGGGCATGGGGCCCTCCTTCCCCCTAAGCCTGTGGTAGGGGATCAGCATCCACCTGTGCTCTCTGGCTGGGCCCTGGGAGTGCACTGGCATGTTTCTGTAGGATGGAAGCCAGGGGCCCCAGGGGGCTGCCACCCACCTGGTTTCTGAAGTGCTGGCTCTGGGTCCTGCAAGAACTTGCAGTCTGTCCCCTCATGCTTTCCACCCAGAGGATGGTCAGCAGGGACCCTGCCCTCAGTACTCAGCTTTGGGATGGGGCTGCCACGGGACAAGGGGAGGGTGCTGCCATGGCCCAAAGACTGAACACCCCCCATGGCCAGCAGCTGACAGTCCTCAAAGGCCGGTGCTGGGAATCTGGAGGAGGAGAAGGAGCCAGTCCAGGAAGGTCTTGGCAGGAGAGGCCTGGAGCCGGGAGGGGGGGAGCGGGGGGGGGGGCACAGGTCAAGAAAGTCAAGGATGGACTAGGCAGGAAGATGGTTGGGAATCCCAACCCCCAACATCTGAATCTGCAGGCAGCTGGTCCCCTACTCCCCCTGCTGTCTGCTCCCTGAGAAGCACCTGTGGCTGCCACTCACTCACACCTAGCCACACCTGTCCAGAGGTTAGCCTGAAAGCCCCATGGCCCGGAGCATCATGGGAGCATCTTTCTACCAGGGTGAGGGCACAAGAAGGGGCCCCCCAGCCTAAAAAGGGCTCTAAAGATGGAGTCCTCCAAGGGTCTGTAAAGCCTGGGGGGAGAAGAGGAGTGATGATGGAGGAGGGCTTTCCCCACATGGGTAGTGGGCCAGACGTTCTTAGGAGGCGGGCACTCCTGGGAGGAGGGGCCAGCAAGAGGTGTCCCTGCAGACCACAACCCGTAGACCATGGCAGAATGCCCACTCACCTGAAGACAGGCCAGGCCACATCCCACCCTCCCCCCCAAGACCAAGCTGCCCACTGCAGGCCAGGTGGTCTCGGAGGACCCCGACCCACCCATCCCAAAACAGTCCACGGCACAGATGGCACCCACGGCTGACCTGGCCACACTGCCCAGAGGCCGTTCTTCCTTCCTCCGCCCCCTCCCACCGAAGGCCTTGGAGGTGGCGTCACCTTTGCCTGTCAGTGGCAGGGAGCTGGCTCAGAGGACGTGCCCTAAGTACAAGGTGCTCACAGGACAAGCCAGCATAAGGACCCACATGTTCCTGCTACCACCACTGGATTTATTGAGGTTGTCACCACATCTGAGAGGGCCACCAACAGGGGACCCAGCCACTGCCTGGCCTGGTGCCTGAAGTGAGGGACTGTGTGCCACGCCCTGGCAGCTCCTGGATGGGGAGCCTGCGGAGGACTGGACGGCTCAGAGCGGAAAGAGAAGCGGGAGCTGGGAGTGCGGGGCAGGGAAGGGGCAGGAGCAAAGGTTGCATCTAGACAAAGTGGCACAAGACGAAACCAGAACCCGCATGTGTCGATGTCTCCTCTCAGGATCCAGGCGCCTCTGCTCCGCAGCCCCTTAGCCGGACATCTCCTCTCGCTGCTCCTTGTTCCTGCGCACCTCAGCTGCGTGCAGCTCCTGGGAGGACAGGTGGAGGTGGGCGGGGCCCTGCGCCCGCCGCGGCGGCTGGGGGGGCTGCCCCTTCCCCCACGCCCAGGCTTCAGGGACCCTCCTAAGTGCAGGAGAAGCGACCAATGGGACCCCTTAACGACCAGGACGGAGGAGCAACAGAGAACAGGGGGAGGCCCATGTCCTCCCCTCGAAGTGTGGCCTGAGCGCGGGGGCTGGCCCTCAGTGAGACAGGGTGGCACCCAAACCAGAGAGAGAGCCGTGACTCCAGGGAACTTCCTTGGGTTTGCAAGCTCCAGGGTACCCCCTGGCACCAACCTGGTCCCACCCCGCGGGCTGAAGCAGAGGCTATTCGTAGGGGGCTCCCGGCCTCGCCTCACTCTGGGCTGTCTCCATGCAGGACAGGGAGCAGCCGGGCTGCGAGAGCGCTGGTGGTGCAGTGGGAAGGTACCACCAAAGGACGGGGGCCCCCGGGGGCTTCCCTGGCCCCCCAGCCTAAAGCAGCTCCTCCCCTCTTCTAGCTCAAACCCGCGCCTTTCGCAGCACTTCAAAAGTAATGACTATCGGTTTATTACCGCGGTCACTGGCTGTGTCCCACCAGGACCGAATTGGGGGCCGAGGCCGAGACCGCAGGCGCGCAATAAACGCAGGCGAAAGCCCCACTTCCTGCTGCCCGGGATCCGCCCCGCCCCGGGCCCCGCCCCCCGCGCTGAGCCCCGCCCCTTGAGACCCACCGCTCCCGCCCTTCGCCCCGCCCCCTCCTCGATCCCGGTCCCGCGCTCTCCTCGCCAAGCCCCGCCCCGGCGCGCACCTTCTCGCGCAGCCGCTCGCGCAGCGCTGCCAGGTGCGCCTCGCGGATCTCCTTGCTGAGCTCCATCTTGTAGTTGAGCTTCTCCTCCGCCAGGCGACTGAAGTTGTTGTTCTCCTCCAGCGCCTTGTGCAGCACCTCGCGCTCGTGCTCGCGCCGCTCAGCCAGCTGCTTTAGCACCTGCGCCTCCTGCGTCTGTGCGGGCGGACGGGGGCGCGCGCGTGGGCGGCGGCCGGGCCCCTGCCCCCAGCCCCCCACGCAAGCCTGGCCTCCCCGCGCGCTGTCTCGGCTCCGGCCAGTGCCCGTTACCCTGCCCTGCTGCCCAGCCCGAGCCGGCTACCTGCTGCCCACTGGACCTCAGATCTACACTGCCCTGCCGTCGGCGAGGGTGTTCACCTGGTCCCAGTTTGCCTGGGACTTCCTGGGCTTTAGCACCGCAAGGTCCGCGTGCCAGGAGAACCCCCAGCCCCAGACAAACCGGAAGTTGCTCACCCTTTCTGCTCGTCGTCAGCCCGCAGAGCTGTCCCTCCTGCTAAGCTGAGGGCGCCCACGCAGCAAGACAGGCTCTGTCCCGCTCGCTGCCGCCTCCAAAGCCCGTGGTGCACTCAGGGAATGTTGGAGGAGCAGAGCAAATTCAAAACTTATGGGCTGTCATGGAACCTGCACCATCTCCTCCTCAAACGTCTGCCCGCTGAGCTCAAAGTAGGTGCTTGATATGCCCTGGGTTCTGAATTCCCTGAGGGGCGGGGGGCTGTGTAAGGGTGCCCAGGGCTGCTGGAGAAGGGACTAGTTGGAGCGAGGGGACTGGGACTGCCGGGACTGCTGCACTGTCCAGCCCTAGTGGGGGAGGGGCTGCCTGGAGGCCCGGAGGAGAGGTGAGGGTCAGAGACGCTAGGGCTTGCAGCTCCTTCACAAGGCTGCTGGGCCCACCCACATGCCAGTCACTGCTAGTTAACCCTAGGAGGCCTGGGTCCCCAGGTTTCACTGGGACATGCTGTAAGGGATTTGGAGCCAGTGCCCCTGCCCAATGGGCTTGGGCATCAGGACTGCACTCCTGAGAGGACTCCTTTTGTGTGTGTTTCAGTCTCCGTGGGGCTGGTGTGAGGGGAAGGAACAAGGAGGGAGCCTGGGGCACATGCCCCCCTTCTCCCAGGGGCCCCCTGAGCTCCCAGCAGATGTGGGCTTGCAGCCCCCAACACATGGGAGTCCCTTTCTTCTCACTCACTTCTCTACTCTGGAGAAGGATGCCAGCCCAGACTCATGTCCCAGGGCCCCCTCCTGGCCATGGCCAAGGACACCCCCTCCAACAGTATCTGGTTCCTGTGCCTCTCCAGCTGGCTGCCACTGGGGAACCCTTCACCTCCCTGTCCTATTCTGATCTCCCAAGAGGAGATCCAGGGAACCATGAGACCCTCTCCACTCCAGGCCAACAGCCAAGCAGGGGCTTGGAGCACCCTGTGCCTTGGGGACCCTGTCTGTGCCCAATGAGGCCTCTGGCCACCTTCGTCAGGATCTGGGGGCAGGACTGGGCTCCTCACCTTCCTTCGCTCCTCAGCTGCCTCCAGCCGCTTCTGCAGTTCCTCCAGGGAGGTGTCCTTCCTCTTGGGGGGAGAGGAGAGCACTGGGCTCTCGGGGGACAGGTCAGAAGGGGACTTGAGGATGACCTCGAAGCTCTGGCCAGAGGCCCTCTTGTCCAGCTGCTTCACCTCCATGTCTGCAAAACCAGATTGGGCTTCAGGAATCTGAGGGGTCATGTTCCCAGTACACATCCGAATCAAGGGCTGAGGGAGGGAGCACGGCTGCTCGTGTGGGACCCCCAGGCCTGAGCGCCCAAGGCTGTCTCCCATCAGAGGCTCCCTCTCCAGAAGCCAGCTGAGCCGAGGGAGGTGGTCAGAGAGGCCAGGGGAGCAGAGAGCAAGGAAGGGAGGAGGCAGGCACTGACCAAGCAGGACCTGGCAGCTGCCTGGGGCACACTCACCCCCATACTGGTAGATGGTGTTGGGGTGCGGCTGTGAGTAGAAACAGGAGCAGATGAGCGACAGCACTGACAACTCCTTCATCTTCTCCTTGTAGGCTGTGGGCATGAGGCCAGCATGAGAGGGCGCCGTGGCCACCTCCCGACCTCACCTCCCTGGCTGCCTCTGTCTTTCCCTCCCCAGTACTCCCCATGCTGTGTCTCTCTGGAAGCCTGTGTATCTCGCTCTCTTTTCTGTTCCCTTGGCTCTCTACAGCTCTCCTCTCCCTCTCCCCACTCCCAGAAGCTGACCTTGTCCCTGGGCACACCTTCCTGTGGGTTGTCCTGCATTGTTCTCCTAATACCCCCTTCCTTCTCCTTTTCTCTCTCGGCATTTCCGTCTCATTCCTTTACATCGCTGTGTTTGTTGGTCTCTGTCCATCCTTTTGTCTTCCTGGCTCAGTTCTCTCTCTCTGTCTTTGCATGTCTCCGTGACCCTTTGTCACTGTGTATTTTCCTGACCCACCATCCCTGGCCCTCCATGTCCTTCCCCTCCTTCCTGCCCTTTCCCTCTTACAGATATTAACCACCACACTCATGACCGGGCCAGCACAGATGTGGAACTTCTGCAGGCAGCACTTTCTTGGTCTGTACACCTGGGTGAAGCTGTCAGACTTCCTCCTGTGTGACCCCCTCCCCCATTTACCCTGATAGCATTGCAGCCACCCCAGGTGAAACCAGGCCATCACCAGGCACACACTCCCTGCCCATCCAGAGCCAAAAGGTAGGGAGCTGTCCGTTCAGCACCAAAGCCTGCCCTCTAGTCTTGCAGAGCAGGTGCCCACAGCCAGTGTGCCCCGTGTCCAACCAGAAAAGGACGTACACTTGTCTGCTGAGGCCCTGAGTCCTGTCAGGTGAAGGGGAGAAGCCCACTGTCAGAATGGAAATAACTGAGCTTTCTGTGGCCCATTCATGACAAGCCAGGCCCTAAGGTAGACACGCTGGCCCAGTGTCTCACTAATGCTTAACAATCTTCAAGCCCAAGACTGTCCCCGGGCTCAACTGAGATGACACTGGGCCCCAGTGGAAAGGGTGACTTGCCCAAAGCTCCTCAAGTGCAATCCCAGGTGGTCTGTGTTCTTTATACCACTCCATCGGGTCCCAAAGACTAGGAGACTCAGAGACCCATCCTCCCGCTGCCCTAGCTGGAGAAGCTGGTACAGATCTCCAGAGAGACACTCCAGAGAGGGAGTCTGGCTTCCATGAAGGGGTCTTCCAAGGAGCAGACACGAATTTGGACAAGAAACTTCCTGACTGGGGCGCCTGGGTGGCTCCGTCGGTTAAGCGTCTGCCTTCGGCTCAGGTCATGATCTCAGGGTCCTGGGATGGAGCCCCGCATCGGGCTCACTGCTTGGCGGGAGTCGGCTTCTCCCTCTCCCTCTGCTGCTTCCCCCTCCCCCGGCTTGTGCTCTCTGACTCTGTCAAAAAATAGATAAAATCTTAAAAAAAAAAAAAAAAAAGAAATTTCCTGATCAAATTTCACACAAGACAATGTTTTAAAATTGAGTTAATGTGAAGTTGGGGAAAGTGTTGGTGTAGAAACAGGACACAGGACAGAAATTATCAGGTCCTTGTCTGAGAGAGCAGCTCATGGTGAGCAGGGTTCTCCATCAACCAGTGCAGAGAATGATGTTATTGGATCTAAACGTCCCAATGACCCAGACTCTTCTGGAGAGAGCCCAGGAGACTGTAAAGGGAGCACAAAGGAATCCCAGGCAGGCAGCAAGGAGAGCCTTTAAGGGGCGTGGAGCGGTAGCAGGGCAGAGATATGCGCCTTGGTCATTGGCTTCAGGAGGCTGGGAGGGAAGTGGGCTGGATGTGTGCAGGCCTCAAAGGGGATTTTGGCTTGACATGTCAATTTTATTTTTTTTTACAAGCATAATCTATTTGTGCATTACTTGTGCTATTAAAAGTTAATTTTATTTATTTTTAGAATGATAGAGTTTTTCAAAAGTTTTTTAAAGATTTTATTTATTTGAAAGAGAGAGATTGAGAGAACAAGTTGGGGTAGCGGCAGAGGGAGAAGCAGACTCCCCGAAGAGCAGGGAGCCCAATGTGGGACTCGATCCCAGGACCCTTAGAGATCATGACCTGAGCTGAAGGCAGACACCCAACCGATTGAGCCACCCAGGCGTCCCCTAAAAGTTAATTTTAAAAAGGAGGGAGATGGGTACCTCACACTAATGTGCTGGGGAGTTAGAGGGTGTAAGACCGGGTAAAGCCAGCTCTTCAGAAGCACATGTGGAAACCTCCAAATGGGTTTACCATACATGCCAGGAGCTTGGGGCGTCACAGGTGCTCAAGCTCCTCTCTGCCTTGAGCCTGAAGTTCTCCCAGGAAAATGAGCTGCACATTTATTACAGAGGAAGAACAAGTTCATGGACAAATGTCAGGGGACTTCCTTCCAAGTACCTGTTGCCTGAGTAGGAAGGGAGGTTGGCAGCAATTTAGGGTGCAGGATGTGGAGCTTGGGCAGGTGTGAGCACCGCATTGTTAGGACACAGGGGAGAAGGATGGGGGGGATGCTGGAGACTAAAGTCAGAGCTCTCTGAGGGCATGGACCAGCCCAGGGGACCAGTGTCCAACTAGGAAGTGAGGGACTGACTATGTCTTGCAGCTGGTAATAGGGATGCAGCTCAGTGTTTGATGGTCATGGAGATTCTCCAGGTTGGTTTCTCTTGGGCTGATGGCCCATGAGGAGCTTCCTTCCCAGAAGACTCATCCTAAGTAGCCAAGTGGGAAGGGGCACCCCCCCAGAAGGGGGCTTGGGAGTGAGGCTTGCTGTGTGGTCTGGCTGCAAGTTGGAGGGAACTGGACAGCAGGTAGGGAAATTGGCAAATTTTCAGACAGTGAGCAAGGGGAAGCTCACACATGCGCTGGAGAGCAGGCCTGGGCCCAGCAGCTCACAACACAGGAGGTTACACCTGTGTCCTCAGAACTGGAGGGGCTTAAAGGTCATGTCTCACTGCAGAGGGAAGAGGTCGAGGCCCAGACCCATCTAGGCACCTCTCCATCGACAGAGCTCAAGCCAGGAAGCCCCTCTGCAGCTTGGGGGCATGCTGTTTCTCCCCCTCACCAGGACCCTTCTCTTCCTTCCCCATCACTGACTTCAGGGAGTCGTTATAAGCAAATCTCTGGCATGAGCTGGATTGCTTTCATCTCTCTCTTCCTCTTCATACTAAATGTTAAATATGCAAAAACACACATTGGCTTTTTGGATGCTTAGATCCTAGGTGAGCAAGAGTGAGAAGGCACCAGATCAGCCTACAGTGGCATGGTAACCATAATGGCAGCACCCCTGAGGTGGGTGCATTACATCCATACTCCCAACTGACCCTCAAGACCAGCCAGCCCTTGTCAGATTCATTTCTACTGAGGAAAAAAAAAAGAGAGAGAGAGAGAGCAAGGAGCCCACCCAGAGTCACACAGCATGACAGGATGGGACCCTGATCATGAGCCCAGCCTCTGGCTGCACTTTCCTGTTGGGAGCCTCATGGTGGTGGGGGTGGGGGGTTGTCTATCCAGAAATGGGAAGGCAGGGCGCCCACAGATGCCCACTCACCCCTAGAAGGGTCCTGGAGGCTGCTGCGAATTGCTTCCTGGCAGATGGAGCTCATTGCCCTCCAGGCTGCCCCTCTCACTAGTCAGAGTCACGTGCAACGTGCTGGGAGCCCAGCATGGCAGGACGCGCCAGTGGATTCACCTTCTCCGGGGAGGAAACTCTGGGAAATGTGGCTGCAATAGTCACACTGCCTGGCATGGACTGGGCACCCATCTCTTGTCAGGCACTAGGCCAAGCACCTTTCCTGGAATGCCCTGTTCATCTCAGAACAAGCCCACAGGAGGTGCTGTCACCATCACCTCCATGCACTTCAGGCCTGAGAGCTTAGGGAGCACGGGTGAGCCCTCTCAGCTCAGCGGAGTTGCATAAGGAGATAAATATAAGCAAGACTCTACAAAAGTGTGTGAAGAGCTGAGTGTGTGGGAAGGACACCAAGAGATGGCCACATCTCCCCAGGTGAGTCCCAGTGACATAGCCCATCAACAGATGCTCAAGGGAAAGGTGGTGGGAAAGTCAACAGAGGAAGAGAAAGCTAAGGTCAATCTTGTGACCACAAGGTCATAGCAGACAATGACTCTTCACCCTAGTCACCAAGACCAACGAAGCCCACCAGTGAGCTGGGGCAGACAGGCCACTGAGGCATGGAGCACCAGGGGCCGCTCCAATCAGAGACTTCTTTTAACCGAGAAGCCATAGCTGGGATTCACTTAAACTGATTTTGGCCACAATGACTGATCTGCTCACATAGCCACTTCTGGGCCAAGCCGCCTGCCTATCCAATTTTTATGAAGGTGGGCATAGGCATGCACACATGTGGGCTGCACTCTCTCCGGGGCAACCCTGACAGTAAAACAGGAAAGGCCCATCCCCGCGTGACTTTGTCAGGAGGCAGTTCTCCTGGCTGGCTCACGGCACATCTATGAGGCAGTGGCCGTGCTGATCAACGCTGATTGCGCTTATGGTTTCCCTTTTCACACCAACAGCAACCTGGACACCCAGAAAAATCCTGGGACCAAGCATGGGTCAGCAGCACCCCAAAGCCTGGAAAAGGGAGGGCTGGTGTCGGGGGTTTTAAGGTCAGCACATCTGCGCCCATCTGTGGTGGTCATCAACAGTGCAGCTTCGGCTGCATCCCTTCACCACCTAATCAGTCTGCTTACCTGTCAGATGAGATCTACTGAGCAGGGTTTTTACTAAGAGAAAAGGCTGAGAGCATCTCCCACCAGTGGTTGCTCATTGTCCCCCACTCGGGCACAGACCAGGGCCTGAAACCCCGCCTCAGTGTGGGACTGGACTAGCGCTCTGGCCGTGGGAAGGACAGACCATCCTCAGTTCCTGCCCAAAGCTGAGCCCAATATCTCTGAGGTCAACAAGACCGAGCAGGGGGCAGATGAAGGCCAGATGGACAAGACCCTCATGGACTGTGTGCAGGAGGGGTGTGGTCAGTGACACATGTGGTCCCCTCCTAGACAAGTGTAGAAGTCATCTGGGGCCTGGGACCCACAGGGCCTGAGAAGCTGGTCAGGGCAGGGCACATGTGAGTGCGTGGAGACCTGCCAAACTGTGTGCCACTCCAGAGAGAATCAGGCTAGCTAGGGAGAGGGGACCCACAGAATGGAGGGAAGGGTGGGCTGGGAGTAGAGTTCTGAGTCCAGGGGGAAATGGGGTGGAGGTGGGGAGCCGCTGCCCTGATGTCCCTGGCGACGGAGTGCAAAGATGAAGTTGGTCCTGGGGCGGCCAGACAGGCCAGAGCGTTCCTGGGGGGAGCAAGCCCCATGTCCTCGCGTCCAGGGTCACCCGCAGCTCTCTCACCGCCAGTAACTGCCCCATGTCCACCCCTCCGCCAGAGCCGCGCCTGGCTCAGGCGTGAGGGGAGGGTCGCAGCCTTGGGGGCAGTGGATCCGCAGCTTGGGAGGCGGGGCTGTGGGGGAGGGAGGGGCAGACCCCTCCTTGCTGGGAGGACTTGGAAACTGCAGCGGCCCCTCCTCCATCCAAACCCCGCTGCGCAAAGGGCGGTGGCTTTTTCGACCAGAGCAGGTGGTACCGTGTCGCAGAGAGCGGTCCCCAAGCCCGCAGCAGCGAGGGGAGGGGACGACCACGCTAGACGCGGGCGCGGCTCCGCTCGCCCCCGGCTCGGTTTCTCCTCCCTCGTCCGTCCGCAGCGTCCCTCCAGCCCCCGGGGTGCTCCACTGGCGCAGATACGGCCTGGGCTCGCTGGCTATGGGTCCTCCCCTCCTCATCCCCACCCTCGCGCAGGCGAGGTCGGACCGGGGTCCGCGGTAGACAGGCGCCTCGGGGGACGCTGTCTGCACCTCCCCAGCGCGCCCACCCGGGGCACGGTCCCGCCCCCGGACCCTCGGAGCCACCCTGCCACAGTCGCGCCTGGCCTGACACGGCGGCCACGGAAGGGGCAATGCGCCCTCGCCCCGGGTGCTCGCTTGGGCGCGGCCCCTGCCCAGCGGCCCACGCCCGCCGCACCCGCGCCGCAATCCTCGCCCTTGGGGCACCAGGTGTTCCCAACCCGTTGGCCCTGAACCTCGGTTCTTGCGGGTTCGGCCCGGCCGCGCCCCGCGCCCCTGCAGAGCGTGAGGTCTGAGATGTGAAAACGGAGTCCGCCACCGGCCCCAGCTTCAGGCGAGGCCAGACAATGGCCTCCGCTCAGACCCGCCACCGCCCCAGGAAGTCCGCGTCCCGGGCGCCTACCGGACAGGGTGCTGGCCATGGTGCTGGCGGCGCGGAGGCTGCGGAAGGCCGGGAGGCGCGGGCGGCGGCTGGAGCTGCAGTCGGCGAATGCGGCAGTGCTGGGGAGGGGAGGGAGCGAGGGCGGGCGGGAGGCGGGCGCAGAGAGGGAGAGGGAGAGAGGGGGAGAGAGCTAGCGGGAGAGCGGGAGAGCGAGAGAGCGAGAGAGAGAGCGCTCGAGCAAGAGCATGTGCAAACGCCTGGCTGGCTGGCTATGGCAGGGGCTTGCAGCCCTCAGAGGGAGAGGAGTAGAGGGAGGGGAGGATGGGAGGGAAGGAGGGGAGGGGAGAGGCCAGCCTGGGACACAGGGTGGAGCACTGCAGCCAGATGCCCACCCACCCATTGCTTACCTCTTGGACCCACTGCCCCAACTTGGCTTTGTGCAGGCTTGGGGGGATGGTGGAGACATGCCCCATTCCCCAGGGTGGGCATGGCAGGAGAGGAGGGGCCCCGACATCAGGGTGGGCTGGAGAGCTCTTCACTAAAGCCATCGAAGGCAGGGAGTGACTTCTGTGTGCCCAGGTCCGTGCTGAGGGGAAAGTGTGTCATAACGGTGGGGGTAGGGATTGGTCTGGAAGGCCTCCAAGGAGCATCCCAGAGGACGAGTCAATTCTGGGGCAGAAAAGAGAGTAAATGGGGGTGGTGAGGCCTAGGGACAAAGGCTTTGAAGTGTGATAGAGAGGAGTTCCAACCGCAGCTCTGACACCCACTTGCTGTGTGACTGGGAGCGAGTTTCTGACTTCTCTGTGGCTCTGTTTCTCAAGGGTAAGATACAGCAATAATGCCAGTCTCCAGATGGAGAAGAGAGGTGCAGTGGGTGAGTGTGTGGGGGTCATGCCTCCCCTCCTTTCTGGGCTTAGGGTTCGGGTTGATATCCCCAAAGGGAGAGCCTTGCAGAAATGGTGGGCCCTTTCCTGCAGTGACCATCTTGTCTCACTTTGGGCCTGGGAAGTCAAATGGATGAAGTGTCATTCCCATTTTAGGGACGGAGCTACGGAGGTCAAGAGAAGCACTTGCTCCACAAGCAACTAAATCTTAGAGTCGGGAATAAAACTGTGGGAAACCTCAGGAGCCTGCAGAGAGAGGAGGGAGGCTCAGAAAGGGGACAGACAGGGACAGACCTAAGGGTCAGAGTCCGCCTGAAGCAGGCCCAGCAGATGTGCATATACCTCGAGGTGCATACATGGGGAGTGTGGGACTGGTTAACATCTGTTCTGTGGTCCACATAGTGTCTGATCCACTGTAGGTAGCCCACAAACCTGTAAGAGCAGACTCTCAATTCAAATTCGTCGACTTGATCAAAATCCTGTGCCTGCTGAGTGGGGCTGGTTATGGCCAGCCTTGGTGTCCATTTCCTCTCATCTTTCACAATGAGGTTCAGCACATGGCATTTATAAGTTACAATTTATTGAAAGCTGGGCAGTCCCACGTGTGATGTGTGACCAGGCAGCTCATGCACCAGCTCAGGGTCTCAGGGTCCTCAGCTCCGGTTCCGACCCAGGTGGCCCTGAGTCTCTGGGTCCTGCCTTACCTTCCTGGGCCTTCTGGGAGCACAAACACCTCTGCTCTTAGAAGATGGGTGCTGTGGAAGTGAAGAGCAGGACTCCTGGCTGGAAGCGGCGCGCTTTAGGCAATCTACTAACCACCAACCCTGTACTTTGTAAAGTGTGGATAATCAAAGAACTTATCTCAGAGGCCGTCCATGCCTGCATGCGTGGTCCTGAAGGGGTGAGCTCTTCTCCAAGCTCCCTACTGAGAGTCTAAGACAAACCCTCTAGGCCCCCTCACCAGGTGGAACAGGTGGATGGGGTGGGTGCCAGCAAGCCACGGGCTTTCCGAAGCATGCTCGATCACACGTCTGGGCATTAAATAGAGCCCATGAGAAGCCCTGGGGTCGGCGTTGCCAGCCGGCTGTGGGCCGTCTCTGTCGGCCTTCTGGAACATGCTGGAGTCGTCTAGACAAGTATCTACCCCCTAAAGAGTTGTGCAGGCCCCAGACCCCCCTTTTGACTGCCAGCTGGTGCTAGGTGCCGGGACACTGGGTAGCAAGGCTCCTGGGCAGTAAGGAGAAAAGCAGCTGAGGCTCTCCAGGCCGCGGGCCTGAGCAGCCATTCGGAATCACGGGAAACCAATCCGAAGGTGTGTGCAATCGTCCGGGCCATCCAGGTGACTTGGCCCAGGGACGGGTGGTGGGATGGAGGCTCTGGCGGGCATGGCATCGAGGGAGGAGACGGCTCGAACCCCAGGTTTCTGCCCGCGGCCGATGGAGGTGCCGTTCTCCAGGCTCAGGGTCGACCGAAGGGGCAGGGTGCGGCCCGGAACCGAGTGCGCGGACCCCTCTGCTGCGGAATGGTTTCCGCCGGGAACCACGCGCAGCGGACCGGAATTGGGAGCGGAAGTGCAGCGCGTTCAGTGACGGCCGCGAAGTCCGAACCGGCTGAGGGCGGCGGAGACGCGGTGGCGGTGCCTTGACTAAACTGGGGTAGATTCTTGCGGACCCCCGGCGACGGAAGGCTGTCCGCGGAGAAAAGTGAGTCGTGAGTCGCAGAGACTCCGGAACTGGCACTCTGACCTGCGCGCGCCTCCCGACGCTGCAGCTCCCGGCAGGCCCCGCGCCGCCCCGGGCCCGCGCGCCGGTCTCTCTGCCGCGCTGCATTCTGGGGCCGGTGGTTTTCCTGTGCGCGTGGGCGGGGCCCCGGGCGCGGGGGGCGGGGGTGTCTCCCAGAGTGGCGGGGGTCTCCCGGCGGGGCGGGGCTCCCGGCGGGGGTCCGGGCGCGGGGGGCGGGGGTGTCTCCCGGCGGGGCGGGGGTCTCCCGGCGGGGCGGGCGTCCCGGCGACGCCGTTCTCCTCGTGGCCGGGCCGGGGGTCTGGCCCCCCAGGCTCCGGTGCAGGTCAGCGAACTGCTGCTGTGCGCGGCTCGGGCTCCTGTTACTGTGTGAGCGCAGCCGCCTCTCCCGAGCCCGGGGGAGCCGCTGGGGGCCCGAGAGCGAGGCGGGGCGCACGCGTGCGTTCTTCGTCCCCGGCTCCTCACGGCAGCCTCACAGACTTGCCTTCGGGCCTGGGGCGCGAGCCGGGCCGCCGGACGGGTGAAGGGGTGTGCCCGAGCGGCTGGCCGCAGACGGCCTTGTCCCGCTCTCCGTGCTGCAGGGCTTCCCGTGGGACGCTGGCATGTCCCCGCGCCGCCGGCTGGCGACACTCACCTGCAGCGGCTGAGGTCCCGAGATGCTCCGAGCGCGTTTTGTCCCGCACGCTCGCACAGCCTGCGTCTCCGCCAACCTGTGTGCGCCCCCGAGGAGCGGCCAGCATGCCCAGGATCGCCCTGAACGGTGTGACGGTGGACTTCCCTTTCCAGCCGTACCGATGCCAGGAGGAGTACATGAGCAGGGTCCTGGAGTGTCTGCAGAAGGTACGGCGGCTGTGGGGGGCGGTCAGCGTGGGCAGAGCTCCCGCCTAGGCCCGACGGGACCCGCTTCGACCGTTCCGCCTGCTGCGCCCTGCTGGGTAGCAGGCCTCCTGTTGGACGCGGGACTCCGTCCTAAATGGGGCCGGTGTTCTAGGGGAGACAGTAGACAAGCAGAAAAAGACATTCCTGCTCCGAAGGAGAGTCGTTAGGCCATAGGCTTGGGAGCACCCCGAGGGCCTCCCTGAGGAGGTGGCGCTTGAGCTGAGGCCAAGTGTGGGGGAGCAGTCCGCCATTTGAGGATCTGGAAGAAGCATTTCCACATGGAGGGATAGTCAGTGCCTAATCATTTTGGAAGGTCCTTAAATCTCAGGGGTGTGCAGGAAGGCAGAAGGGGCAGGTAGCTTTCTGCTGGCCTTCTTAGCGTGTTCTTTTGTACCCTGCTCAAGCTCCCAGCCCCTGAGCGCTGACTCTGCAGCTGGGCTCCTGGCTCCTGTTGTGGGCACAGACTAGACTCCTACAGGGAGGAGCCTGGCGCCCATTCCTGGGACCTGGGAGCACAGTTTTGCCGATTTGCTTATGTGTCTCCCCAGGTTTGCTGCTCAGGCTCCCATCTGAGATGTATGTAGCTCCTCAGGTTCTCCTCAGTATAAAACATCTGCATCCAAAGTTACGGAACAAGGTTCTGTTTGGCGAGTTGACGTCTAATTAGACGTCTTACTATTTACATTAGGCTGAAAAATACTGTTGAGTCCTGAGCGATGCTCTGCGAATTGTTTGCTAACGAGGGCTGAATTAACACATAGCTCCTGGTTTGAGAGTGGAAGCACTGGCAGATTACCCACCATTCCTCAGGCCTTTGCCGCCTGTGGGTGGGCTCTGCCTGAGCAGAACTGTCCCCTGGCCGGTGGGCTGTGTGCTCTGCAGTACCCTTCTCCTGCTTCCCCATGACCTTGTTCCTGACCCCACTCAGAAAGTAAACGGCCTCCTGGAGAGCCCCACTGGCACGGGAAAGACCTTGTGCCTCCTCTGCACCACGCTGGCCTGGCAGGAGCACCTCCGCGACGCCATCTCTGCCCGCAAGATTGCCGAGAGGGCCCAAGGGGAGCTTTTCCCCGATCGCACCTTGTCATCCTGGGGACTTGCCGCTTCAGATGGAGACACCACCGGTGAGGCTCCTTTCCGCCCCTCTGGGGTCTCCACAGAGAGGTAGCGAAGGGAGAGAGTGGGCTGGTGAGGCTCAGCACACCAGAACATCGTCTCCTGGAGCTGTGACCTGTTCTGCTTCCTTGTGCCTGGGCAGCTTGCTACGCAGACATCCCGAAGATCATTTATGCCTCCAGGACCCACTCACAGCTCACTCAGGTCATCAGCGAGCTTCGGAACACCTCCTATCGGTAGGTCAGCCGCTGCTCAGCCCTGCCTCTGAGTTAAGGGGGTTTGGCCTTGGCAAGGTGGTTGATGGTAGTGTTCTGCCCGGACCCCGCTCTGGATCCCAGAGACCCACACTGTCTGCTCCAGTGTGCAGGACTGCGGTGAGGCCAGGCTGTTTCTGCTGCCCACTGCTTCTCAGAAAGCAGCTCCCAGTTGATGTGTCAACCTCGGCTTAGCACCCTGAGCTCCTGGAAGGCGATGTAGGGGGCATGGAGTTAGCGGGGTCTCCTCCCATCTGCCTGTTTCCCCTGCCTCGTCTCCTTGTTCACGCTGGGCCATGCAGTAGAGAAAGCGCCTCCCAAGCCCAGGGCCCATTCTGGCCATGGCCACTCCCTCTGGCTACCTGGGTGCACATGTGAGCCATGTCTCCCGGTGCTCCCCGTGGGCTCCACACAGCCCATGCTTATGCTGCTGGATGGCACTGGGGCTATTGCTCTCTGGTTCTTGGACCCCATGGTTCTCTCTTCTGCCAGGCCTAGGGTATGTGTGCTGGGCTCCCGGGAACAGCTGTGTATCCACCCCGAGGTGAAGAAGCAGGAGAGTAACCACATGCAGGTGGGTTTCTGGGGCACGTGCCCCATCTTCTGTGGTTCTGTCAGAGCTCTCGCCTCTGCCCCCAGGGGACGGCCCAGTGAAGAGCTGGTGGGGGCAGGGCTGGAACAGGACTCAGTCTCCCCATGCTGGGCAGCACCATCTGCAGCGTGTCCACTGGCCGGCTCAGCGCTCTGCCCTTTCATGACCATTGTGCGAGCTGGGGCTGCTTCTTTTTCTCCCAGATTCATTTGTGCCGAAAGAAGGTAGCGAGTCGTTCCTGTCGTTTCTACAACAACGTAGAAGGTAAGAGAGGATCCGTGGAAGCCACTCCTGCCGGTTGGTCAGCATACAGCCAGGTGGGCTTGGAGCACGTGCTGCCTCTTAGGCCTCGTGGCCTGCTGGCTCTCCCCTTTGGGGCTCCAGAGTGGCCGCATCGGTTCAGCTAGGTGAGCTGGTGAGGTGAGGTGGTGTTGGGCACTGTCTCCTGACTGTGGACCTGTACTGGATTGTGTGCAGAAAGGCTCACATGCCAGGCAGGAAAGGCTGCTCTCTCAGAAGGACCCAGGCTGGCCTCGCCACTGTCTGGGAGCTTGGATTTCAGGGATTCACCGTCCCCTGAGAGGAGGGGCTCCCTGGGCCTAAACTGTTTGTGCAAACAACGTGGTTGACGCCGAGCAGCTCCTTCCCCCTGGGAGTCTGGAATTTGGGCACTCGCCAGCCAGGGGTGCTTACGTGACTGGCCCCCAGCAGAAGCCCTGGGCGCTGGGCCTCTGGCGAGCTTCCCGGGAGACAGCATTTCTCACGTGGCCTCAGCTGCTTCTGGGGCAATTAGCCTGGGGAGGGGGTTCTGGAAGCCATGTCTGGTCTCCCAGACTCCTCCGCAGGCTTTTCCTTTTACTGATTTTGCTGTGTGTCCTTGGGTTGCGATAGGGCACAGCGTGGGTGTGGCTCTCCCTGAGTCCGGGGGGTGCGCCAGCCTTTGGTGTTGTGGGGAGGACAACCTCTCCCAGAGGTGGCTGAAGTGACCAGCCCAGGGTCATGACAACAGCTGGCCCTAGTGTGGCTTGATGTGTGTGACCGTAGGTGCCCATGGCCCTTGATTCTTGCTGCTTAATTCCCTCAGGCCCAGAGTGGAGGGCTGGCCCCAGTGCCCTTGCCTCCAGATCTGTCGGGTCTTTGCTTTTCCACCGTGTGGCTGCCCCTCACATCTGTCGAGGACTCCTGGAGCCAGAAGCATGGCAGGGGCGCTTCTCTGGGCTGTGGTCTCTAGTTTCCTATCGCAGCTATGGCTCTGTGGCTTGGGGGAGTTGCGCTTCAGTGGGGTCGGGGTTCCCTCTTTCTTGCCTCGGGGTTGGGACGCAGATCCTGGCACAGGAGTGACAGAGGCCCTGGGGCACTCACAGGACACTAGTGCTGGGGTTTGGGGTGCCCGGCATGCCAGGGCAGTGCTTGCTCTCAGAGGCTTGAGCTGGGGCTCCCTCACCTCCCAGTAATAGGCCTCCCTGTGCCCTGTCCCTGGAGCTCACTCCTCACCACCTTCTTGTTGGCTGTGTGGTTTGGTCTGGTGGCACCGAGAATCCTCAGAACAGCAGTAAAAGGTACATGGGAAGCATCGGGCACCAGCCTGGCCCGCAGTGGCCCTGCACGAGGGCAGCTGCCAGCCCTGTGGCCTGGTGTTGGCTCTTGCTCTGGTCCGGAGACTGCTGACTGACTTGCTCTGCTTGCTCTGTGTTAGGCCCGTGGGTCTCGGGGTGGCTCTGAGGTGTTTTTCCCCTTTTGCTTTGTCTACCTGCTCACAGCCATCCCACCTCAGTCCTGCTTTCGTATGGGCCTTGGGGTCACGCCCGTGATGCTCAATGGAGTCCTCTCTTTTTTACCCCATTGTGGCCGCCTCTGTCCACATTCCTGGCAAAGGGGTGGGTTGCAGGTGTCCTGTTCACCCCATACCAGAGCCTTTGAGCTCCACCTGGTGGGAACTGCCCCAGCCACCTTTCCACAGCTGTTTGTGTTTCAGCTCTCTACTTTCCAGCCCTTACCTGCACTGCTGTTCACCTGCACTGTCCCTCACCTGCACTGTCCCCACACCTGCACTGCCTTCACCTGCACCGCCCTCACCTGCACCCTCACCTGCACCCTCACCTGCACTGCCCTCACCTGCACCTCACCTGCACAGCCCTCACCTGCACTGCCCTCACCTGCACCTCACCTGCACCCTCACCTGCACTGCCCTCACCTGCACCGCCCTCACCTGTACTGCTCTCACCTGCACCCTCACCTGCACTGCTCTCACCTGCACTCTCACCTGCACCCTCACCTGCACCCTCACCTGCACTGCCCTCACCTGCACCCTCACCTGCACCCTCACCTGCACAGCCCTCACCTGCACTGCTCTCACCTGCACCCTCACCTGCACCCTCACCTGCATCCTCACCTGCACAGCCCTCACCTGCACCCTCACCTGCACCGCCCTCACCTGCACCCTCACCTGTACCCTCACGTGCATCCTCACCTGCACAGCCCTCACCTGCACCCTCACCTGCACCGCCCTCACCTGCACCCTCACCTGCACCCTCACGTGCATCCTCACCTGCACTGCCCTCACCTGCACCCTCACCTGCACCGCCCTCACCTGCACCGCCCTCACCTGTACCGCCCTCACCTGCACTGCTCTCACCTACACTGCTCTCACTTGCACCCTCACCTGCACTGCCCTCACCTGCACCCTCACCTGCACCCTCACCTGCACTCTCACCTGCACTGCCCTCACCTGCACTGCCCTCACCTGCACTCTCACCTGCACTGCCCTCACCTGCACTCTTACCTGCACTGCCCTCACCTGCACTCTCACCTGCACTGCCCTCACCTGCACTCTTACCTGCACCCTCACCTGCACCCTCACCTGCACTCTCACCTGCACTGCCCTCACCTGCACCCTCACCTGCACTGCCCTCACCTGCACCCTCACCTGCACAGCCCTCACCTGCACTGTTCTCACCTGCACCCTCACCTGCACCCTCACCTGCACTCTCACCTGCGCTGCCCTCACCTGCACTGCTCTTACCTGCACCCTTACCTGCACTGCCCTTACCTGCACTCTCACCTGCACCCTCACCTGCACCCTCACCTGCACTCTCACCTGCACTGCCCTCACCTGCACTGCTCTTACCTGCACCCTCACCTGCACTGTTCTCACCTGCACCCTCACCTGCACCCTCACCTGCACTCTCACCTGCACTGCCCTCACCTGCACTGCCCTTACCTGCACTCTCACCTGCACTGTTCTCACCTGCACCCTCACCTGCACCCTCACCTGCACTCTCACCTGCACTCTCACCTGCACTGCCCTCACCTGCACCCTCACCTGCACTGCCCTCACCTGCACCCTCACCTGCACAGCCCTCACCTGCACTGTTCTCACCTGCACCCTCACCTGCACCCTCACCTGCACTCTCACCTGCGCTGCCCTCACCTGCACTGCTCTTACCTGCACCCTTACCTGCACTGCCCTTACCTGCACTCTCACCTGCACTCTCACCTGCACTGCCCTCACCTGCACTGCTCTTACCTGCACCCTTACCTGCACTGCCCTTACCTGCACTCTCACCTGCACTGTTCTCACCTGCACCCTCACCTGCACCCTCACCTGCACCCTCACCTGCACCGCCCTCACCTGCACTGTTCTCACCTGCACCCTCACCTGCACCCTTACCTGCACTCTCACCTGCGCTGCCCTCACCTGCACTGCTCTTACCTGCACCCTTACCTGCACTGCCCTTACCTGCACTCTCACCTGCACCCTCACCTGCACCCTCACCTGCACTCTCACCTGCACTGCCCTCACCTGCACTGCTCTTACCTGCACCCTCACCTGCACTCTCACCTGCACTCTCACCTGCACTGCCCTCACCTGCACCCTCACCTGCACTCTCACCTGCGCTGCCCTCACCTGCACTGCTCTTACCTGCACCCTTACCTGCACTGCCCTTACCTGCACTCTCACCTGCACTGTTCTCACCTGCACCCTCACCTGCACCCTCACCTGCACTCTCACCTGCACTGCCCTCACCTGCACTGCCGTCACCTGCACCCTCACCTGCACCGCCCTCACCTGCACTGCCCTCACCTGCACTGCCCTCACCTGCACCCTCACCTGCACCGCCCTCACCTGCACTGCTCTTACCTGCACCCTTACCTGCACTCTCACCTGCACCCTCACCTGCACCCTCACCTGCACTGCTCTTACCTGCACCCTTACCTGCACTCTCACCTGCACCCTCACCTGCACCCTCACCTGCACCCTCACCTGCACCCTCACCTGCACCGCCCTCACCTGCATCGCCCTCACCTGCACTGCTCTCACCTGCACTGCCCTCACCTGCAGCGTCTCTTACCTTACCTGGTGGGTGATGGGGGGCCAGGGAGGAGCCGGGATTCCAGAGGAGGAGTGGGAGCTGAGGGGCACTCTCAGCCCACAGTGGAGGTGATGCTGGAGCACGTGTGTGCTGGCCCCTGTGCTGCAGACCCCCCCAACTGCCCCAGGCCCCGTGTGGCGAAGTGAGGGTGCTGTTGCGGCTGTCCTGCTGGCTCCAGGCTTCATCGGTCTTCCCCTGTCCCCAGCCTCCCTGCTTTGCTCTGGCTCTCGCCGCATGTCCTGTCAGAGGTCCGCTGCACATCTTTCTGTGTCTTAGCCTCCTCTGCCCCCGTGCCATGGATGTGTGGGGGCCTCGGCAGCAGCTGCCCAGCCCTTGGGGAGAGTGAGCAGGGACCCCAGAAGGGGTCCAAGAGGAGGAGAGGCATGTGTGGGAGGAAGGAGGAAGGTGCAGAGCTAGAGTTCTGCCTGGCCTCTATGTGCGCACTACTTGCAGCATCTCCACGCTGGGGTCCCCACCCCCCTCCAGCCTCCGCTGCCCCTTCCTGTTGCCCCCTCCCCTCCAGGAAGGTTGCTGAGCTCCAGGCTGCCTCCCCACCGTGGATTGGCTGCGCTATTGCTATGGTACTGCAGAGCGCACAGTTCTTCTGCTCTCCCTGCTGTCCCTGGGGGCATTCTGGGTTCAGTCACGGCCCAGGTGTGTTCTGGGCCTGGTACCTGCCACAGTGGGGCCGGAGCCAAGAGCCTGTTTCCACAGGAGGCTGCCCTGGGGCTCTAGGGTGTGTGTTCGAGGAGAGCCCTGGTCCTGCCAGCCTGGGTGTGGGCTCCTGAGTGGCTGGGTTTAAAGCAGCTCCTCGGGGTTCCCGGGGCCCTAGTAGGGCCTGTGCCCCTTCTTGAGCACCTTTCTGCCCTGGGCCACCTGGGCAGCTAGCAGGGAGTGGTGCTTCTCGGGGGCTGCCATCGTGAGGCAGGGGCCCTGGGTCTGTCAGGCGTCAGGTGGGTTCTGCCTCGGGGCCCCCCACCTCTCCCATGTGCCCTGCCTCAGATCTGTGCTCCTGCACCGTTGACATCTGGGGGGAAGTGAAGAGAAAAAGCCACTTGCTGCCAGACTGAAGCCTAATTGTAGGACAGATGCTTCCAGGGCACGGCCTTGAGGACACCTGGGATGGTAGAGACGGGCTGAGGGGCTGCGCACCGCCCTCCAGTCCTGTTAATGCTCAGTCTCAGGGCAGCAGGCACCTCCTGAGGTATAGAGCAGGGCTCCCTGAGGATTAGTTCAGGCTTGGGGTCCTTCCAAGGTCACTCAGACTCACAGGGCAGGAATTCTGTCTGGTGAGTCCCCAGGTGGTTGGGTGCCCTAGTCCTGCCCGGAGGGAGAGTCACTGCCTGGGCATCCCTCTAGGGTCTGCAGGGACTCATTGGGCCTGAGGACATGTCTTTACTCTTGCCTGTATCCCCAGAGAAGAGCCTGCAGCAGGAGCTGGCTACCCCGATCCTGGACATCGAGGACCTGGTCAGAAGTGGGAACAAGCACGGGTAAGACCCTGCGGCCAGGCAGGAGCCGGCCGTGTCCTTCTAGGACAGCTTCTGCCACGATGAAGCCGGGCACCCCACTTCCTTTGCTTTGCTACCTTGACTAATCGTAAAACTAACGGCTGTTTGGTGTGAAAACAGAAGTGGTTTTGAATACGGGGGAAGCAGGGAAGCGTCCCTTGCTTCCCAAGGTGACCACTCTGCTGACGGGCAGCCCTGGCCTCCTGACGGACTTGCTTTGGCTTCCAGCAGCCAGCGGGCATAGTGCTGACCTTCTCCACTCGGCTGGTTTCCACAGAACACGCTTTTCTGACCTTTGTGTCGACCTCTCACGGCTTCAGGGCTTCGAGTTGGGCCAAGACAGGACTGAGCATTTTCTTTCTGATTGCCGCATTCCTCTACCCAGGAATAGGACTGGGGTTTTTTGTTTATGTAGATTTTTAAATAGGTGATCTCCTCCCATGGTTGAAAAGTGGTGGCGTGAACCGTAATGCAGTGAGCCCTCCCCTGGTCCCCAGGCCCCGGCTCCCGTCTGAGCCCCCATGCAGCGCGAGGCTGCTTCCTCTTGCTTGCCCGTCGGAGGGCCTGGCGTCCCACCTGGCCCCAGGGCCTCAGCCAGCGGAGCCCCGCCGGGGGCCTGGGCCTCCCTCCTGGCTCTGACGAGTGCCTCCTCTCCACAGACTGTGCCCCTACTACCTTTCTCGGAACCTGAAGCAGCAGGCTGACATCATCTTCATGCCTTACAACTACTTGTTGGACGCCAAGGTGAGGTCTTAGCCCACGGAGCTGATGATTCCTGGTATCAAGGGGCGTCCCTGGGTTTGTAAGGGGCTGTCAGAGCCTTTGTCGTTCAGTTCCTGAGATCAGACCCTCAGAGCAGCACGCATGGTGTGAGGACTCGGCCTCCCTCACTGGTCTGGGCACAGTTGTGGCCCGCGTGGGGCCATGGCTCTGTCATTCTGAGCTCTCTGGGAGCGGGTGGGCTCATGGACTGAGGAGACCCCATGGCTGTGTCCAGGGCCAGCCCCTGGCCTTGTCTAGCGGCTCAGCTCTCTCTTCCCAGCTGGGCACTGTGAGGCAGCCCCAAGAGTGTGCGCCTGCCCTCTCTCACAGTCGTGTCTCGGGATGCATGTGTACACCCGTCTTTGCACACCCCACATGTGCAGCGACTTGTCCTTCACGTCACGGTAACAGTGGACGACCCGCCGTCCAGGTCGTTCATCCATTCAGCACTACCGTGGGCTGGGCAGTTAGGAGCAAGCGCGTGCGTCGGCAGTGTTCAGCGGCGAGGGGAAAGGAGCGTGGAGGGTGGAGTCGGTGCCGTGGGGCAGGGAAGTCTCTGAGGAGCGGCAGCCTTCAGGGCCATGGGGCCTCAGGGCCACGGGGCCACAGAGCGAGCGAGTGGCCGGAGCAGGCAAGGGTGGCTCTGAGGCGGGCAGACTCCGGCGCAGAGAGTGGGGGTTTGTGGAGTGGTTGTACGTGATCTCTCAACCCGGCTGCCCGGGCCTGGGCCCCACCCCAGAACAGGTATGTTGTCCCTGATAAGGCGATTCTAAAACTGACCTGGAAATGCAAAAGATGGAAGGGGGCGAGGCAGTTTTGATGGAGGACAGAGTTGGAGGGCTCCAGGACTGGCTGCAGAGCGCAGACCGAGCTGCTGGCCGGGGTCGCACGAGAGTGCGGCCAAGACCCACCCACACGTGTGGCAGTTGGTTTCCAACAGACGTGCGTAGGTATTTCAGCGGGAAAAGGGAAGGTTTGGGGCCTTTTTCCCTAAAAACTGGTGCTGGAATCGTTGGATATCTATTTGGAAGAGAATGAATCTCAGCTGTTACTTCACATGGCATAACCCGGAATGTAAAAGCTGGAGACGTAAAGCTCCTCCAGGACAGAGCAGGGAGGGCAGGCCGAGCTTTCTTAGCTCAGACACACCATGCACCAGCCACAGAGAAAAACCAGTACGTCGGAGTTCACCGTGATTTCAAGCCTTGACTCTTAAAAAGAGTGGAAAATGAAGAAAATGACCACGAGTCACAAAGGGAGAGAGTTTTCGTGGTACATTTGTCTTTCAAAGGCCTGTGCCCGAGTCTGTGCGGCGTCTTCGTAACTCGACCGGCCGTCCCAGAGAACGGTAGCTGGGGCGGCCAGGTCAGCCCGTGCGTGGAGGACGTGCAGCACCACTAGTCTCGAGAAAATGCAGGTTAAAACCACAGGGGGTGACGCTGCGTTCCCACCAGCGTGTCCAGAAGTAAAGGATTCCGGTGACCGCGTCCGCTGAGGGTGCGGCTCAGCCTCTGCGGGTGACGTGTGGGGCGGTGCGCCTCTCTGGAAGCCCGCCCGAGCGAAGGAGCTGGGTCCGGAGCCTTGGCGGCTGTGGGCGGGTGGCTGTCCCTGAAACAGCGCCCCGAGCCCTGAAGAGGGTGAGCTGCAGCCACGCGCCAGTGACGCCCGTGGGTCTCGGAACGCGCTGCCCGCCGGCGGGACACACGAGCCGGGCTGCCCAGCTCAGTTCCCAGGACAGCCTAGACCTCACTAGGAGCAGGTCAGAGGTCACGGGTGGGGGGAGGGGGCAGGTCTTGTCTCCTCTTCTGGGTGCTGGCGACGCAGAGCTCACATCTGTCAGGACCCAACTGCACGTTAAAATGGGCACTTTATTTTATGAAAATTGAACCTCAAATGCAGTTGAAGCAAAGAAATACTAGAAATAGCCCTCCCCAAGTCAACACGAGGCTGAGCCCTGCTCTGGGCCTCCTGCGTCCCATGGCTGTGTGGCGTGCATGTGTGGGGTCACACACCTGCTCCCTGGGCTGTGTGAGCGTCGCCGGAAGGGGCAGCTGACGTCCAGCTCGGTGGTCGGTGCGTAGAGCCAGGTGGCCGTGGCACTGGGGGGGCTTCCCCTGCCTGCCTCTTGGCTCCAGCCCTGCACCCTTCCCCTCTTGCAGAGTCGCCGGGCACACGGCATTGACCTGAAGGGGACAGTTGTGATTTTCGACGAAGCTCACAATGTGGTGAGTGTCCAGGTGGCCTTTCCGCCACGCCTCCCCTCCCCTGCGTCCCTGCAGAGAGCAGTGCAGACCTTTCTGTCCAAGCCCTGGGTAAGCTACACTGGCTGGCCCTGTTCCCCATTTCCACCCAAAACCCTCACAGCCCCCCCTCAGTCTCGTTCTCTTTGTCCCTTGGTGGCCGCCTGACCTGATGCTTGCCCCCTGGTGACCACAGCCGGCCCCTCCCTATCACCTCGGCCCTGCCTCACCATTGCTATGGCCTCTGCTCAGGGCGCTGTGTTTCCAGGAATGGCTGGCCTTGAGCAGGGCAGGGCAGGAAGGCCCCTTGGGTGCTCTGGAGCCTAGTGTCCTGGGTCAGCAGCAGCCACCCTCCAGCTCCCACTGGGTCCCAGGCACTTGCCGTGGGGGACGATAGGTCCAGTGGGCCAGATCGGACTTTTGAGAAAAGCCAGGAATCTATTAAAAGTTTATTTTTTTTAGTAATGTCTATACCCAACTTGGGGCTCGGACTCATGACCCTGAGATCAAGAGTCGCATGCTTTTCTGACTGAGCTAGCCGGGCGCCTCCAGAAATCTATATTCTAATGGGAAATTTTCCAGTTATGAAATTTCGAACATTGGTGTGGTTGTTTGGCTATCTCTGGACCAGTTTGTGACCTGGCCTTAGAGACCATGGGATAGGGCTTCCTGTACCCTGCACCCCTACCCCCACCTCGGCTTCCTGGATCCCCGAGTCCTTGCCCCCGTTTGGCTGTAGCCTGGTGTGCTTGGTCTCCCAGGAGAAGATGTGCGAGGAGACAGCGTCCTTTGACCTGACTCCGCATGACTTGGCTTCTGGACTGGATGTCATAGACCAGGTTCTGGAGGAGCAGACCAAGGCGGCACAGCAGGACGGACTCCGCGTGGAGTTCAGTGCGGACGCTGCCAACTCAGGTGAGCCTACGGGTGGGAAAGGAGACAGGCTGCAAGGTGTTCTCGGGGGTCCTGGAGGCCTGCGTCTTCCCAGGGCCCCTCTTTCAGGTCATCATTTGGGGACAATATGAAGTTCTTGAAGAGTTTTCTTGGGGCCTCACAGACCAGGAAGGAGGTACCACCCAACCATTCAGGATTTTCTAAAGACCTTTTCATACTTTCCGAACCGATATAGACTTTATTGTATAAAAATGAAAACCAGGGGCGCCTGGGTGGCTCAATCGGTTAAGCAGCTGCCTTCGCGTCAGGCCATGATCCCAGGGTGCCGGGATTGAGCCCCACATCGGGCTCCCTGCTCAGTGTGGAGTGGTCCCTGCATTGTTGGGGATACCAACTTTGATCACTCCGTTATGTGATGACTGCCAGATTTTTCTGCTGTGAAGTTACTGTTCTTCCGTTTGTTAATTCCTAAGCAGTCTGTGGCATCCGTGAATGATTCGTCCCTGAGTTAGTGATTGCTATAATGTTTGCAAAGCGATGAGTCTTACCTCTCGATGCCTCTCATTTCTGAACCGGTCGGGAGCGGGCTTGCTCCTCTGCACAGCACGGGAGAGAACTGCCTGCTTGTGCAGGGTCGCGGCTCCTGCATGCACTCCCACTCTGTCCAGCGCCATGCGTCTCGCTCTCGCTCACTGCCCAGCCTCATCAGGGTTTCCGTCCTTCTGCTGGTGAGGATACCGGCTCCCACTTTCCTCAGGGTCTCCTGTCCTGGTTCGGCCCTGGAAGACTCAGGCAGCTGTTTGAGGGCAGCTCACCCACCCGTGCTGAAGGAAGCCTGCCTCCCAGAGCTGAGTGCTGGTTCCCTTCCTGTCGTTCGTCTGAGTGCTGGTCAGGAGACTGTGCTGGGGAGTCCTTGGTCGTCCCCCCTCCCCCCCCGCCCTCCACTGTGGCTTCGTTGTCATTTTAGGGTCATTTCTTCTTCCGTGTTTCTTCTCGTTGATTTTATTACTTGGGTTGTTCTCGGGTGTTTGAAACGTGACTGTGGTTCTGGACATCAAGGTACTCAAGAGAAGCATCTTGCTAGTTTCTGGTTTATTTTTGCTTGGCTTTATTCCCTCCCAGAAGGAGCAGACACAGGCATATTTTGTTCATTCTTCTTGGCTGCACACGGGGTCGTGCTGTTCCTCGTAGACGCACATTTGCCCCGCTGGGTTCATTCCTCGTGCGCCCTGCAAAGTCCTCCCTGCACAGAAGCCTCCCTTCCCCTCGGCTGCCTGCCTCCCTCCGGTGGACGTCCTGTGTCCGTTTGCACGGCATTTGGGTCGTCTCCAGCATTCTGTAATTACAAGCAGAGCTCTACAAGTGACCTGGGGCGGACGCACCTCAGGGTCAGTTCCAGGAATCGGGGCTGCTGGTCGGCAGGGAAGCATGCTGCTGTGCTCTTGAACCTCGGGCCCCACGTGGCGGGGGCACAGCCTTGCCAACAGAGTGCGACCTTAGGCTTTTCATCGTGTGCCAGTCTCATAGATGGAAATGCCTCTCAGTGTGGTTTTCATTTGCTTTTCTCTCAGAAGTGGAATGAAACATTTTTTTCAGTTTAAGGAACGTGTATTTTGTTTTGGAAATGGCCGTCCTAATGGGTGTGAAGTGGCTGATACCCTTCGTTTTCATGTGATGTCCTTGTTCTGTCCCAGGAAACCCCAGGGCAGTAGCCACCGCTCCTCAGCCTGCTCTGGTCTGAGTTTCTCACACTTCCCCTGTTCTTGGTAACCTTCACAGTTTGGAGGAGGCCCGGTAAGGCCTTTTGTGGGATGTGCCTTAATTGGGAGGTGTCTGCCTTTCCCACGGGTTTCCTGGGGCTCTGGGATTTGGGAGCAAGAGCACACGTACAGCACTTTCTCCTCAGACCCTGCCACGTGTCCAGCTGCCGACCCCGTGGCCGGACTGTCGGTGTTGCCTGGGCCCCGGGTGAGCCGTCTGCGTCGGGGTTCTTCACGGCGTCCTGTTTGCCCCCCTCCCCACCCGGTCCTGTTGGGAAGGGGCTCGCTCACCGCGGCATCGCTCTCTCTGGCTGTGCACGGGGCGGTGGCCTCACAGGTGACGCCGACGGGGGCGTCTGGCCGGCTGGTCGTGTTCTCGGGCCGTGAGTTCGAGCCCCGTGGTGGGGGTGGAGATGACTTAAATGAAGAAATAAAAGCTGAGAGAAAAGAAGAAATGCCGCCAGCTAACAAGCACAGAGGAGAAAAGGAAGAAACCGGCTGTTGTCACAAAGCTGTGGGCTTCGGAGGGCAGGCGCAGTCGGGAGGCAGAGGGACGGCCCAGAGGACGGCAGGGATTCCTCGTGGATCATGTGTCTGATACGGGATGTATCCAAAACACATAAGAAACTCTTACCACTCTGGGAAAAGACAACCCAATTAAAAATGGGCAAAAGATAGGGAGAGACGCTTCTTTAGAATAGACGTCCCAGTGGTCAGCATGCACATGGAGGCGTGAGTGCGAGCCACGGCGGGCGCAGCCCTGCAAACCCAGTGGGACGGCGGGTGCAGCCGAGGGGCAGGGACCGGTGTCGGCGAGGGTATGGGCCACCATAGCAGAAGACCGCAGACAGCGTGGCTTCTCCTGAGGCCTCTCCTCATGTGCCAGGCTCGAGCCGTGGTGTGTCTTCCCATCGGGAGGCGTGCTGGGGCTGGTTCTCGCTGTGTCCACGGGAATGTCATCGTGCTCTGTGCTGGGGGATGGAGAGAGGGTGATGTGCCAACTGTGTCGTTCAGTTTGCCGGGAGGAAAGTTTTATAAAGAGGCTCTGTGCCTCAGCTGTTGCTTGGTGATACCATTCTTAGGAAAAGCAGGATAGATGCTTGACTTTTTCCCAATTTTCCAATTTGGGAGTTAGAATTTATTCCTGACTTGTGATCAATCCCTTGTCTCCCTCAGGAGAAGAGTAGTTTTTAATGTCATCAGTAGTACTAATGTATAAACGCAGACAATGATCTCAGTCCGTTGTAAGCCTCGTTGTCATTGAACTCAAGGATCCCCTCTTCAGCTGTTCCCGTGGCCCTGCCAGCCGCTGATGGGGAGTCAGGATATTCCTCACTCACTCACGCCCTTCCTGCCCCACACCTGGCATCAGCCATGTCTCCAAGGAACCCTGGTTTCTTCTCTTGGGAGATGGTCTCTCAAGGCCCACCATGCGGGCACGGGGACCCTCTGTTGCTGGCTCAGTCATTGTCCTGGGTCTCCGGTGAGCAGGGCCAGGGAGTGCATGCACGTGCATGAGCAGTGTCCCTGAGCTTGAACTGCTGCCGCCGGCCCATGTTTGGGCTGTAGGGATCTCAGAGCCTTGTTTACTCGTCTGTGGTCACGTCTACTTGGGGGACAGGCAGGAATCCAGCCCGAATCCTGGCTCTTAGGGACGCAGTGGGGAGAAATAGACTGTGACCATGCATTTGCTGCTCCCCCAGGGCTGCACATGGAGCTGGAAGACATCGCAAAGCTCAAGAGTGAGTGCGGCCCTCCCCCACTGCTCGTGGCTGGGCGGGCAACACCTGACGACCCCTTGCCCCGCAGTGATCCTGCTTCGCCTGGAGGGGGCCATCGATGCTGTGGAGCTGCCTGGGGACCAGAGCGGTGTCACCAAGCCAGGGAGGTAAAGGACAGTGGGTGTGCCAGGCTCCCCTTCCGCTGGTCCATCTGCCCTGCCCCCATGCCTGTGTCTGTCTGGGTGTTGGAGGCCCAGGAGGGGCTGCCGTCTGTGCGCTAGGTCGTCTTGGGAGTCTTAGGACTACTGTGTAGGCAGGCACAGCTCCTGGCCCAGCCCTTTAGAGTGAGACGCTTGCTTCTTCATGCATCTTCCCACCAGCCGCCCCTCCCAGCCTCTGCAGGCCCGGACGGCTCTGACCAGGGCACAGGGCAGCTGGGTTTATTTCCCAGAGGCAGGCAAGGGATCATGGCCTGGGGCTGGTTGTAGCTTTCCTCAGGGCACAGCCCGTGGCTGTGCTGGGATCCAGGCTCAGGTTCTGGAGGTGTGGAATGTTCTAGAATGTGCTAAGCGCTGCTGCCTTTCTTCTTCCTGAGCCCGTCTGCTGCGCTGTGCTCAGAGCCTCACAGGGCTCCCACTTGCTTCCCAGATGAGCCAGGCTCCTTGACCAGCCCTGCCCACGCCTCCCGAGGCCCAGACGGCAGGACTCCCCTGCCTCCCAGAGCTGCCCTTGCGGGCCTTGCCTTTTCCTCGGCGCTCAGGGCTCCTGAGGGCACAGGCCTCTCTCACCTCTGGGTTTGTCCTCCAGAGTGTCTGAGGGAAGGGAACGTCAAAGGCCACTGGCTGTCAGCAGCTCCCTGAGCACAGCCTGGCGCCCCGCCTGAGCCTCTTCCCTTCACAGCTACATCTTCGAGCTGTTTGCCGAGGCCCAGATAACGTTTCAGACCAAAGGCTGCATCCTCGACTCCCTGGACCAGATCATCCAGCACCTGGCAGGACGTGAGTCCCACACTGGGCCTTGACTCAGGGCTGTAGCCTGCCACAGCCCCAGGCGGGAATGTCACCCCCGGAGCTCCCTTTCTGACTGCGACATCGGGGGGGGGGGGCATCAGTGCCGTTGGACGGGCGTGTGTTTTGTAAAGCACAGCCCAGCTTTACTGTTTCCTGGTCAGCCCCTTTAAAGGAAGAGCGGTGAGGGACCTGGTGGGTCCGTGAGCCGCGGGTCCCACCAGCCTCTCTCCTGAGCCCCCCTGTGCATCCTGTTTCCACCCTGAGGCTGCACTGCAGGCCCACTTCTGCTGGTTGGGGTCTCGTTCTCATCTCGGATGACCAGCCTTGCTGTGCTCCTGGGCCCTGGGGTTGGCCTGGCAGTCCCAGGCTTACTGACCACAGAGCCTCTTTTCTCATCCTGCCAACCCCCAAGGGCATGCTCCTCACCAACACTGGGTTGAGGCCGAGCTTGCTCGAGGCTCCTGAGGGTGGAGGGTCTGGTGCCTCCCCTGGTGGGGGCGTGGGATGACCAGTGTCTGCTGTTCCCACAGGTACGGGGCTGTTCACCAACACAGCGGGCTTGCAGAAGCTCTCGGACATCATCCAGGTAGGGACGGGCTTGTGGCAAAGACTGGGCATCTTTCTTCATGATGGAAGTTAAGGGGTGCATTCTTATCCTGGAGTTGTTACTGATTCCAGACTTGGGGCAAGACCAAGGCACCCACACCACGTGCTTCGAATCAACGGCCCCTGCAGCGCATTTCCTCTTGCCCTGAAGGCACACTGTCAGGCCTTGGGGGAGAGGGCCATGTTCGGCTGCTGTGGTCAGTCTTGTCCAGGGCAGGTGCTCAAGGGCCGGGTGGGATGAGGGCCTGGCAGAGTCCCCTGGTTTTCAGACAGGCTTAGTGGCTGCCGCCTCACCGTCTGCCCTCATCTTTTCTGAAGTTATTTCTTAAATCAGCTTTTCAGAGGAAAGTCAAAGGATGAGCCTATCAGAGAATGAACGGGCATAGACTCTGTCTTCCCAACCCCATATCTCGTCCCTGGGCCAGCCCACCCAGAGGGGCATTCAGACTTTTAGGGTGAATGCATTTGGGCAATGCCTATGAGCCCAGGTCGGGCCCATGGGGCTGGCGTTCAGAGTTCGCAGGCGTGGTCAGCATGTCCTCTGGGATCCACTTTGGGGTGGGGGGCAGCCCCCAGGGCTTGCTGAGCCCCTCCTGCCCCATGCAAACCCTCAGTTTCCCTGGCCAGGCAACCGGTGGGGTCAGGACACACCTCAGGGTCTGTGGACATGGCCACTTCCCGCCCCCAGTGTGCTGACCTGTGTCCAGCCGTCCTCGGGTCCAGCTGAGCCATTTTCTCAGTTCAAGTGGACGAGCCAGGCTCTGTTTCCCTCGGTTGGGTGGCTGGCGGGCCGGCTGCTGAGGGCCCTCTCTCGCCTTGCTAGGCCTTTCTGAAGAGGACTCTCAGCGGCCAGAGGTCCCCAGTGAAGCCAGGGCACAGGAGCCCCCTGTGCTCTGCGGTGCGAGAGACTGCCTCCGGGCACTCGTGCTCTTGCCGCGTGGCCAGGCCGGGGCGGCCCCGGCACTCAGAGTGCCCCTCGCTGTGTGAGGGCTCTGAGGGCTGGAGGGCCCTGGGTCCGTGTCCAGCCTTGTTTGTGGTGCAGCTGCCCTGTGTCTGTGCACCCCGGCGGGAGGTCTGCAGTGGGGCGGCAGGAGGGGTGACCCGGCAGCCCAGGGAGAGCCCGGCGCGCGTCCCACAGACCCGCCGAGGCCCCGCCAGCACTGTCCTCGAGTGTGAAGTGTGGACAGGTGTTGTCCCGAAGGTGCCGGGCTCTGCCTTGCCATCCTCCCAGCACTTCTGTGAGGGGACAGCAGGTGCCCCAGACCGCTGCTGCCTGGAGCCACGGCCCCTTGTGACTGTTGGGCCTCCGGCACCCTGGGCCCTGTCTGCGGCTCCTGCCAGGCAGGCCCTTCCCTCTGAGCTGCTCTCCGCCCGTGTTCCCCACTGTTCTCAGGGTCCCTGCAGATGAGGGGCCCTGGGCCACAACTGCTGTGCCCTCCCCAGGTGCCCTGCTCCAAGGCAGCCCTGCAGCCCCTGGCCCTCACTCCCAGTCCTGTGCAGCCCCCTCCCCTCCCCAGAGTGCCTGTTTATGGGGCAGGATCGTTTCTCACAGACTCACTGGAGCCCAAGCACCCCTCACCCCATTGGTTTGGAATTTCCTTTGGCACCTGCTCTAAGCAGGCCTCGCAGATGACTCAGTGTCCCTGCCTACCTGGTGCTGCCTGTGGGCCTGCTTCTTACTCTGCTGTGTCCCTTCCAGCTGGAGGGAGTGTGATTGGGTGGTTGCTCATCCCACAGCTGGCTCCTGTGGGAAGGTGGGTGCACTGGGCCAGCCTTGGGACCTCAGTGGGTCAGTGGGCTGGCCAGACAGGCAGCCTGTGGTGAATACACGAGGGGCTGCACCATGAGATCCCAGCTGGGCTGAAGAGCCTTGCACCTCTCCAAATTCAGATCCCTCAAGGTAGTGTGAGAAAGGGGGTCTGCAGCTGACCCAGACTGGAGACTGCAGGAGGCAGGCTGCGGGAGGGGCAGGGTGGGCGTGCGGGATGACGTAGGACCCGCTCACCCGCTGAGCTGGCCCCGACAGGAAGCCAGTGGTCCTCAGGGCTGCTGGTACGACCCCACCGCGGGCCCGGGCATCAGGCAGGACAGGGCACCCCCTCCTGATTTTTCTTTTGGTCTCCTGTGGTGCTATTTTACTCAATTTTTTTTTTAGCTCTAAAAGTTTGTCACCTGGTTTTGTCAGGATTCTAAGTAGAGCACGATGGTGTTTGTAACATGCAGCACTCGTGCGTTCTTCCCCAGGCCAGGATTTGCCCGATTGTTGCTTTTTCTCAGCTCGTTGCCTTGGCCGAGAGTGCAGCTCTGGTTCCTTGAGTTAAGGATCACTTTTATCCTTTTATTTCTGGGGGTGAACTAGGTCCTTCCCTGGCTCCCTGACTGCGCCAGGCCCCCTGCGCTCTGTGAGAGCATGTGGATCGGCTGCCGGGGGTGGGCGCCTGCAGGGATGGCTGTCTGCGGCACAGTGGGGCCTTCCGTGGGAGGGGACAGATGGGTGTGAGCCCCCGCCCCTCAGCCTGCAGTCCCCCGCTGGGGATGCTGTCAGCTCAGACCTGGGGCAGGGGACGACCACACCCTGAGCATCTGTCTCCCGTGTGTGGGGGTGGCCCGGCAGGAGTGGTGGCCTCCGCCGCGTCCTGCTGATGTTGTCTCCCACGTCTGCTTTCCAGATTGTGTTCAGTGCAGACCCCGCTGAGGGCATGCCCGGTTCCACGGTGGGGCTTGGGGTCTCTCAGTCCTACAAGGTAGGCGCTGCCTCCTGGGCAGGGAGCTCTGGGTGGGGGTCTCAGTCCTACAAGGTGGGCGCTGCCCCCAGGACATAAGATTCCTGGGCCAGGTGTCGGGGTACCGTTGTCCATCCTGCTCCTCCAGGTACATATCCACCCCGATGCCGGTCAGCAGAGGAGGGCTCAGCGGTCAGACGCCTGGAACACCACGGCAGCCAGAAAGCAAGGTACGGTGCCTGGCGGGGCGGGAACACACTCAGCGCAACCCCATGTCCCGCTGCGGGTTTCCAGGCCCCCTGCCCTGAGCGCAGCCGGCTCCAGGTGACCTCCCAGCTCACCGCCCGCCAGAACCCTTGGGGACAGACCTCAGAGCAGGCCGATGGCCCGGAGCCTACCCGGAGTCACCTGCTGGGCGTCCGCCGAGCTAGGGTACAGTGAGGTCGCCCGCCCCGCCGGGGACTCTTCCACAAGAGGTCCGCCCACAGGAAGGCCTGGGCGCGCTCACGTCAGCACAGGCGTGCTTGCTTGAACGCCGCCCCGCTGAGCAGAACGGGTGGGGCGGGCTTAGGCCCCAGACCACGTCTGAGAGGCCTGCTGTCTGATGGCCACCCAGCTTCCTTTGGTGCCAGTTCTGTTGCCCCCCAGTGAGGTCAGGCCTAGCCCCGCATCGCACTCTGTCCGTGTTACTGGTCTCACCGGCTTCTGCATGTCTTAGAGCCGGGGACGCTTGTGACGCAGGAGGATGGGGTCTGTGCCAGGCATCCTGTGGCTTTTGGTGTGAAGCTGGCCTCTCCTGGCCAAGGTGTGTGGCCCCATGGCACCCAGCCCTGGCAAGTGTCCTGGCCACCCCGGGCAGAGTTCAGCACCCATTGCAACTTGGCGTTTCGAGTGGGGTTTGCAGGACACATGTGGGGCGGTGGGTCCTAAGGTCAGGTGTGCTTCCTGTCCTGGCCACTCCTCAGCATGGCTGGTTGGCCCGGCCCTGCCTGCCTGTGTTCCGGGCCCAGCCCCCAGCCCCACCAGCACCCCCTTCCAGACTTGCCAGCCGCAGGTCCTCTTGGAGCCATGCCCTTCCACAGGAAAAGCAGGGCTGGGAACATGGACAAGGCCGGCGCCAACTGGGGAAGCTCACAGTGTGACCTTGGCAGGTCACCTGGCCTCTCAGAGCAGGAAGTAGCTTCCGTGAGAGGCGGGGAGGCCAGTGCCCCCCTCACATGTTGTGAGGTCACAGGAAGTGGTTCGCGCCAGCACCCGAGGCCTCCCCTCCCCGTCTGCATGCTCTCCCCATGGGACACTGACATGGGCAGGGTGTGCGGATACCAAGGGCAAGTGGGGCGTGGTGTTCCCTGTGTTCTGTGTACCTCAGAGAGCATGTAAGTTCTCAGAAATAGCCGCTCCCTGGGTTGGGTATTTGTAGGAAGTTGGTCCGTTGCTGACCTTACCGAGAAGTTAGGATGTGGGTGAGCACAGGGAGGGCCGGCCCTGTCCCCAGGCCTTGCACGGAGAAGGGACAGTTCCCAGCCCCCACGGCCCTCCCTGTCACAGGGCCGATCCCGACCCGAAGGTGGAAAAGGCTTTTCTGGCCCCAGAAAGTGGTTTGTTCCTTACTGGAAACATCCCTGCTGACCCGTGAGCTAGCCCGGACTTTAGACTTCTGTTTAAGTCTTTCTGCATGTTCTGTTGTAATGTCCTAAGCTTCCAGAGCCAGGTGGGGGCCAGTAGGAGGCAGGCTCCCTGTGAACCTTGTTGATGGTGATGTCCCTGCTGGCACCTGCCTCCGGGGGAATGTGGGTTCCTGCTGCCCCTTTTGTGAGCAGAGGTGGGTTCTGCTTCCTTCCCGTTGTGCCCTTTGGCCTGGGGCCCGTGGTGGCAGCCGCCATGCCTGCTCTGTGTGCCCTCGGCCACGTGTCAGTCTCTGTGCAAGTCTGGGTTGGGGTTGGCTGTCCTTTCTGGAGGTGACCCCGGTGTCTGCCCCCGGGGGCCCGCTCTGGATCTGCTTACACTCCCAGGACGTCTGAGGGAGGAAGGAGGGCCCCAGCCCAGACACTCAGATCAAGGCCCAGGCAGGCCCCCCCTTGCTCAGACTTGTGCATGTGGGGTGCAGGGCCCAGCAGCCGCCTGTGGCGGGCTGCCCCTGTGGCAGGCCTCACGTGTCTAGCCCAGCCTCACGCTCGTCCCCCTAGGGAAGGTACTGAGCTACTGGTGCTTCAGTCCCGGCCACAGCATGCAAGAGCTGGTCCGCCAGGGCGTCCGCACCGTCATCCTCACCAGCGGCACACTGGCTCCCGTGTCCTCCTTTGCCCTGGAGATGCAGATGTAAGGGCTGCCCCACGCCCTGTGGGGGTGGGGGTCCCAAGGCCAACCCCGGCTTGAGGATCCTGGGGTTCAGGACCTCACAGGAGCTGCCCTGCCGCCCGCAGCCCTTTCCCCGTCTGCCTAGAGAACCCACACGTCATCGACAAACAGCAGATCTGGGTGGGGATTGTCCCCAAAGGCCCCGATGGAGCCCAGCTGAGCTCTGCCTTTGACAAACGGTAGGGGGCCTGGCGGATGAGGAGGTGGGCTGGCTGTGTGCCACGTGCCGGGACCCTTGTGACCGTGGGCTCTCGGCTTTGTGCAGGTTTTCTGATGCATGCTTGTCCTCCCTGGGTAAGGCGCTAGGTGAGTGCCCGTGGGAAGCCCTGAGCTCCGTCTTGGGCTCCCACCCCGTTCCCGGGTGTCTGGGGATCCCTGCCGCGCCTGCTTTCCCTGGTGGGAACCATTGGCAGCCTCTGTGAACACCCCATCCTGCTGAGCACAGCCACGGCCCTTTTAGGCAACATCGCCCGCGTGGTCCCCCATGGGCTCCTGGTCTTCTTCCCTTCCTACCCCGTCATGGAGAAAAGCCTGGAGTTCTGGCGGGTGCGTCCCCCTTCTGTGTGTCCCAGGTGGGGAGGGGAGCCCCAAGCAGCCAACGGTCTGGCAGGGCCAGGGCACGGGCCTTTGTCTGAGATCTGACACGATGGGCGTCCCTTTCCCCATCTCTTCTCACAGGCCCATGACTTCGCCAGGAAGCTGGAGGCCCTGAAGCCTGTGTTTGTGGAGCCGAGGAGCAAAGGTGGCTTCTCAGAGGTCTGAGCTCTCGGGGCTCCACTGCCCCTCATGGCTGCCCCAGGCTGGCCACTGTCCCTGACCAGGGGCTCGCGTGGACCTGACCTGTCTCCTCTCAGGAAGTTTGGGCCTGGGGATAATGGCCCTAGGCCCTTGTGTCTGAGGGGCCGACATTGAAGCAAGGCTCCACCTTCCCCTGCCCCCCCGAGCCCCAGGGTCCCCGTGCTTTCTGGGAAACACTGAGCAGGCTCTGAGTCAGCCTGGGAACCCATGCCGTGAGGAAGCTCCTAGAATCCTGCTGGCCCACCTTCCAGCCAGACAGCCGTTCATCTCAGAGGATGAGACCTGAGGTCTCGCTCCCACAAAAGGAAGGGGCTGACCAGTCTCTCCTTCCAGGTGGTGGACGCCTACTATACGCGAGTCGCCTCCCCTGGGTCTAGCGGGGCCTCTTTCCTGGCCGTGTGCCGGGGAAAGGTGAGGCTGACAAGGGTCTGGGTCCCACACTCACAGCCCCTGTCTGGTGCCTGTGCTGGGGGGAAGCTCTCAGCTCGTGACCTGGGGGCTGCGACATGGTGGGATGGGCCAGCCCGACCCCCTCCCCGGAGCCCCAAGTCCAGCAAGCTTGTGTTAGGAGGGCGTAGCCCTACTGTCCCTCACTGGGCAGTCGACAAGCAGTGGATCCCTGGGAGTGAGCGCCCCTCTCAGGCTGCAGGTGGGAAGGACGGCGGGGGTTCTGCAAATGTGAGAGGCCCTGGGGGCTGTGAATCCCACGGAGGGCCTAGCCCGGGGTGGGAGGCTTCCCTGTCCCCACCCGTACGTGGATGCCTGTGCCTCTGAGGGTCTGGGCATGGCAAACGGGGGAAAAGAGTGCCCACTGCTCCCCAGGCCAGCGAGGGCCTGGACTTCGCGGACATGAACGGCCGAGGTGTGATTGTCACGGGCCTGCCGTACCCTCCACGGATGGACCCGCGGGTTGTCCTCAAGATGCAGTTCCTAGACGAGTTGAAGGGCCGTGGTGGGCCTGGAGGCCAGGTGAGGGGCCACAGGCTTGTGTGGGGGCGGACAGGAAGGGCTGGAGCCCCCATGACCGAGCCCCCTCCCAACAGCTCCTCTCTGGGCACGAGTGGTACCGGCAGCAGGCGTCCAGGGCTGTGAACCAGGCCATCGGACGGGTGATCCGGCATCGCCAGGACTACGGGGCTGTCTTCTTGTGTGACCACAGGTGTGACTCTCTGCGGCTCGCACAAGACCCCTGCCCCGCGGCCTCTCGGGCACCAGCTGGGTGCTGGGCCTTCCCTCGGCACGCTGGGCCTGGGCCTGGGCCTGGGCTCTGGGCTGTGGGCTGGGTAGAGCTCCCAAGCTGACAGCCACCCCCTGCCAGGTTCACCCATGCGGATGCCAGAGCCCAGCTGCCTTCCTGGGTGCGTCCCCACGTCAAGGTGTATGACAGCTTTGGCCACGTCATTCGGGATGTGGCCCAGTTCTTCCGTGTTGCTCAGAAAACTGTGAGTTCCTAATGTCCGGCTGGCTGTGTCCTCATGCCCTACCCAGGGGAAGGGTCTGTGCAGGACCCCCAACCCCCCGTGCCTGCGCAGATGCCCGTGCCAGCCCCCCTGGTTGCTGCCCCGAGTCTGGCTGAGGGAGAAGGTGCTGTCATGGTGGCTGTGTCGCCTGGCCCCCTCTCCACCAGGAAAGCCAAGAGTCTGGACGTGCACGTCCCCAGCCTGAGGCGGAGACCCGCAGGTGCGTGTGCCGGGTGACACGGCCGGTTGGGGGCCCTGCGGGGCGGGGGCTTGGGGCCGCTTCCAGCCAGCTGGTGGCACGCCTGGCCCGATGACCAGAGTGCCTGGCTGAGCCCGAGTGTTGCGGGGGCGGGGGGGACGACCTGACTTGAACCGCCCCCTCCCGTCCCCCGTGGGCTCTGCTGCTGATGCCCGTGCTCCCGCAGGATCGCCAGCCACCAGGGACGCCGAGAGCAGCCTGTGTGTGGAGTATGGGCAGGAGTCGGGCCTCACCCGGCGGAGGCCTGTGGGACTGCTGGCCGCCCTCGAGCACAGCGAGCAGCTGGCCGGGGGACCTGGGGACAAGGCCTCCCCTGGGGAGGAGGAGGAGGTGCGGGGGCTCCAGACACGCAGACCCCCTGGGCTCTGCCACCTGGCCGTGCTGTGTGCCTGCCTTGCCCCGGCCCTCAGCTGGGGCTCCCCCTACACCCACTGTGGGCTTTGTGGCAGTTGACACGGGCCAGTCAGTGTCCCGCTCCTGCTGCACCAGAGGCCAGCCCTCTCTGGGGTCCCGAGCTGTGGGGGGACACAGCTCCTCCCCTGGAGCCTTCGCACTGAAGCCCTTAGCTCCGGCTGGACCTGGAGCCCCCTGCACCCGGCTTGCCCCTGGGCGCATCCCTGCCCTTCCCGGTCCCGCTCCCTGGGCCCTGGGGTGAGCCCAGCTGCAAAAGCGGGTGCCCTCCGAGCCCCCAGGCACTGTAACAGCTCGCTGCCTGAGCTGCGAGCCACGAGGGAGGGTCCGTCTCCCCAGCTGTGGGCCCTGGCAGTGTCACGGGGCTTTGGGGGCTTGGAGGGCACGGCCAGGACCACTGTGTGTCACCCTCAGGCACAAGGTCTCTCCACCGTGTCCCTCCCACGTGAGAAGAGGCGTGCCCAGGAGCAGAGAGCAGGGCGGAGGAAGATCAGGGTAGTCGGTGGCCGCCAGGTACGTGAACCACCCACACGCATATGGGGGTCGGGTGGGGGCAGGAGCCCCAGGCTGCGTGGCCCCCCGTGCTGACCAGGGAGTGTGAGGTGGGGGGCCGGGTCTGAGGCAGGGCCTCCTTGCTGCCTTCCCGGGGGGCAGCGTGGCCCCGTGCCCTCGGCAGTCCGAGGCCTGCGCCATCCCCACCTCTGTTTGGCTGGAACGTTTAAGTGAACATCTTTTCAGCTTCATGTCTTCGTGGATGAGCCTGTTCTGACGGCTCCCAGGACCTCCTTCCGCCCCCTGGGCTCAGGCGTGGTCTCTGCTGCCTGCCCGCATCTGTGCCACTCTGTGTCCGGGCCCTGCCCCGCACAGGTTCCAAGTCTCTCTTCCATTTTAACTTCTTACCATGAGAGCCTCTCAGCAGCAGCCTGCGCCCCAGCCGGGCAGCATTGCCCTGCCTGACCTTCTTCGCCTTCCGCAGGCCCCACAGTGTCTCTTCGACCTGGGGTGGCTCCTCCATGCTTTTGAGTCCTGCACACTTGGGGTCAGCTTTGGGCCTCGCGTCTAGTTTTGCTTTTCCGGGAGAGCACTTTATGGATGGTACGCCAGGGTCCAGCCAGACAGAAGTCAGGTTCGGTGTGGGGCCTGCAGCCAGACCAGCGCCCCCAGTCAGTGCTCGTGTGTGGGCGCTAACGTGCCCAGCTGTGGGGAGGGCCTGCTTCTCAGCCAGCCTCAGAGGAAAGCACTGAGGGGCCCCTGAGCTAATCTGAGCCAGGAAAGCTCTGGAAAGCCCCATGCACCACTCGTCTTTGTCCATGTCCCTCAGCTTCTGGGAAGAACTGGGCGGGGCTGGGGGGGGGGGCTGTTGCTGTCGGGAAGTGGGCAGGGTGCCAGGGGCCTTGGCATCCGGCCAAGCTGGACGGAGACTGGGGAGCCTGGACCTCTCCTGTCTGCTTTCTGGGCTTCCCTGCTGAGGGTCCAGTGTGCGGGCCTGAGATGTGCAGCAGAGAGGAGGCGTGGGGATGTCAAGAAGTAGCCCTTCCTGTGAGCTGACTGCCCCTTGAGCCAGGGCCGCCTGCTGCGTGGGCGCAGGGGACTTGGCAGAGGGCCAGGAGCCCCCAGCCCAGAGCGAACAGATCTGCACTTGGCCTCCTCTGCTCCCAGAGGGGCATGGCTGTCTTAAGCTGAAGCCGCCGCGCCCCCCTCCCTCCCAGCCCAGCGCAGCCGTGCCTCGGGACTAGGGCATCCTTCCCAGCAGCTGTCCTCTGCCGTAGCGGCTACCCCTCGGGGAAGCACGGTGGCCCCGGCTGATGGGGCGTCTGGTCCTGTGTCGAGCAGGAGGGGCCGGCCGCCGGTACGCAGGCGGGCAGGGCCAGGCTGTTCATGGTGGCCGTGAAGCAGGCGCTGAGCCAGGCCAGCTTCGACACCTTCACCAGGGCCCTGCAGGACTACAAGGGCTCCGACGACGTGGAGGCTTTGCTGGCCTGCCTCGGCCCACTCTTTGCTGAGGACCCCAAGAAGCACAGCCTGCTCCAAGGTGCCCTGGCCCGCAGCGGTCACCCATCGGGGGGGAGGGGCCGTGCCACAGCCGTTGGAGGGGGTGGGCACCGGGGTCCACGGTGGTCCCTGCTCCCTAGAGAAGGTGGGGCTGGGTGGCCCGTGATCCCAGAGCCCCCGGCTCAGCACGGTGGCCGCACGGTAGAGCCCGCAGGCCCAGACGCCCCTCCCCACAGGCTTCTACCAGTTCGTGCGCCCACACCACAAGCAGCGGTTTGAGGAGGCCTGCCTCCAGCGGACGGGCCGCGGCTGCGGCTTCCGGCCCGAGCACAGCCTTCCTCAGAGGCAGTGGGCACCGGCGGCCCAGGCCCCCAGCGGTGAGCAGGACCCTCCAACCCACCCCCCGAGAGCAGGGCAGGCGACTGCATGTGTGTGCCCCCCTGGAGCATGCACGGCCCAGGCCCCGGCCCCCTGCAAGTCGCACAAGCATGGTGGGCCCTGCGTCTCCAGAGCTTGGGAGCTTCTGTCCCCATTCAGTAGCCGACCCTTGAGCAGGGACTTCCCCAAGGACAAGTGTCTTGGGGACCTGGTTAGGAAGACTCCTTGGCCCCTCGCAGGGGATCTTCCAGCCTGAGAGTCACCCCTCTCCTTTCTGGGCTTGGTGTCCACTGGGGTGTCTCTATGCCGTCCCCCTGGGTGCAAGTCTGGGTCTCCCTGCTGTGGTCTGAGGAGGGTTGTGGTCTCAGTCTCCCCTTGGATAGACCTGCCTCCTCCCCAGGGAGCACTCCAGACCCTTGGGGACCAGCTGGATAGCTCTTCGTGTGTCCATGTTCCTTCAGGAGGGAAGGAGTGGGACTCAAAGCTGACCCTGTCCCAGGGTGCAGCCAGGCAGCTGGACCCCGGACAGCACCTGAACCAAGGCAGACCCCACCTGGTCTCCGGGCCAGCCCCTGCAGGTACCCGTCCCTGAACCAGAAATAACTGAAGACCCCTGGCGGGGAGGAGTCTCGGTGGGGGGCGGCAGCCTCTTCTTGTTCTGCACCTCCAGAGCGAGGGAGGCGGCTGGTGTGAAGGGAGCTCTCTGGGCCCCCAGACCCCTGGCGTGGTCCAAGACCTGTTACCTCCTCACCAGGAGACCCCAGCAGCTGTCCCAAGGAGGGGTGTAGAGCCCCCGGCGCAGAGAAGCAAGGCCAGCCTGCCGTGAGTGCCTACTTGGCGGATGTCCGAAAGGCCCTGGGGTCTGCAGGCTGCAGCCAGCTCCTGGCGGCGCTGACCACCTACAAACAGGACGATGACTTCGAGAGGGTGGTGGCCGTGGTGGCCGCACTCACAACCTCAAGGCCTGAGGACCTGCCCCTGTTGCAGAGCAAGTGGCCACGGAGGGGACTTGGCAGGGTGAGGGGCTGGGAGGGACTGGGGGCAGGGCTGAGCCTCACTCTCCCCCCACAGGGTTTGGCATGTTCTTGCGACCCCACCACAAGCGGCGTTTCCGGCAGACGTGCATGGACCTGATGGGCCCGGCTGCCCGGAGCACAGGTACTGGGCCGCCAGGCCCCCAGGAGGGGAGCCCCACTGTGCCTCCCGACCTCGCCCACGGTGCTTCCAGGCCAGGTAATCCAGTGTACCCCGAGCCCCACTCAGCCCAGCAGGCAGAGCAGCCCCAGCCGCCCGCCCCATCTGACTCGCCCCTCTGTCTCCAGGGCCCCCCCAGGAAGAGAAACCCCGGAGGACCCAGAGCACGCTGTCGGCCTTCCTTACCCGGAGGCAGGCTGGGGATGGCGGGGCTCCCAGCCAGCCCCCCAGCGCCGCCCGCAGGCACGCCCCGTCCGAGTGGGGTAGGTCTCGGGAGGGGCCGCAGGCAGTGGTGGCCGCGGGGCGGACGAGCTGTGGCGTGCTCACGGCGGCCCCCTCACGACAGGCTTGGTGTGCCCTGGCTGCAGGGCAGAGGACACGGTCCCCTTCCAGTGCCCCTCCTGCGACTTCCAGCGCTGCCGGGCCTGCTGGCGCCAGTTCCTCCAGGTGGGCCGCGGGGCCCTGGGGCCACGCGCGTCAGCTGTCCCCCACCTGGCGGGCTGGGGAGGGGCGGGCCGTGGCGCCGGTGCAGCGCTCCCTGTCTCCACAGGCTTCCAGAACATGCCCGGCCTGCCACGCCCCCGCCAGGAAGCAGAGCATCACGCAGGTCTTCTGGCCAGAGCCCCAGTGAGCGCGGAGACCCTGGGGCGGGCTGACAGCGCGTGCACACGGGTCTCCCCGCGGGGTCTGCGCCCACCGAGACGCCCCGAAGCCACCTTGGGGTCTGGGGTGGGTTGGCTCGCTTCCCTTGGCTGCGGCTTGTGGGTGGAGCGTCAGGAGCTCAGGACTGGAAGGTGGGGGGCCCTCTGCTCCCTCCCCAGGGGACCTGTGTGCGGGCTGTGGACCTGCTTTTAATCAGGTGACCGGCTGTCTAATAAAGTCGCTGACACTGTATCGGGGCTTGAGGGTGCTGGGGAGGAGGATGTGGGGGTCCGAGTGGGGGTCCCCCTCCCACCCTGTCCACGCAAGGGCATGCCGAGCGCTTTGTCCGCCCGGCGGGGTGGGAAGATGCGGGACACCCGAGGGCAGCAGCGCCTGGGACGTCCGCACGTCCCCCGCTGCCGGTCCTGGTGCGGGGAGCGCCCTCACGGCCGGATCCTGGACTCCGCTCTCCAGCAGGCGAGCGCCAGACGGGGGAGGGGGGGGCTTCCCGGTGAGGGAGGGGCGCGGGTGGTGACGCTGCAGAGAACCGGGTCGAAGCGTGGCCCCCCGCAGGTAGCGAGCCCGCCCCAGGGGCGTGGCAAGGCCAGCCCATATAGGCCAGCCCCGCTGCCCGTCAGAGCGGGCTGGCAGCGGCTGAGGGCGGGGCTGCCGGTGCCCGGGCGCATCGTCCTGGTGTCCCTGCTGGTGGGCACCGCGGAGGCCGAGCCGCTGCCCCGGTGAGAGCCATGTGGACACTGGAGAGGCGGGGCGCAGCGCCCCTGACCCGGCCGAGCGCGCTGCCCACCCTGCTGCTGGCTCTGGCGGCGGGCGCGGGGGGCGCGGGGGGCGCGGGGGCGGGCGCGGCGGGCGCGCTCACCTACCCGTGGCGGGACGCGGAGACGCGGGAGTGGCTGGTGTGCGGCCAGTGCCCCCCAGGCACCTTCGTGCGGCGGCCATGCGGCCGGGACACCCCCACGCTGTGCGGCGCGTGCCCTCCACGTCACTACACCCAGTTCTGGAACTACCTGGAGCGCTGCCGCTACTGCAACGTCATCTGCGGGGAGCGCGAGGAGGAGGCGCGGCCCTGCGAGGCCACCCACAACCGCGCCTGCCGCTGCCGCCCCGGCTTCTTCGCGCACGCCGGCTTCTGCCTGGAGCACGCCCCTTGCCCGCCCGGCACCGGCGTGGCTGTCCCCGGTGGGCCGCGGGGTCGGGGTGGGCGGCGGGGCTGGTGGGTAGCGGCCTGGGACGTCGGCCGCCACTGAGGACAGCACCCCAGTTCCCCCTGACCCCCTCCTCCCCATGTGGTCCCCAGGCACCCGCAGCCAGAACACGCAGTGCCAGCCGTGTCCCCCCGGCACCTTCTCGGCCAGCAGCTCCAGCTCCGAGCAGTGCCAGGCCCACCGCAACTGCACGGCCCTGGGCCTGGTCCTCAACGTGCCGGGCTCCTCCTCCCACGATGCCCTGTGCACGAGCTGCACGGGCTTCCCGCTCAGCACCGTGGCGCCAGGGGGGCCAGGTGAGTGGGGGGAAGGGGCCAGGGGAGCGGGGCGAGGGCAGCCCTGGAGCACGAAGCATTCAGCTGGCCTCTGGGGTGGCACCAGTGATCGCTCTGTGGTTTCAGCGCTGGCAGGTGATGCTCTCCTCCCCCCGGGGGGAACGGAGTCCCCGGGAGTCTAAATCGCTTTCTGGAGGTCACACGGCAGTGACGTGGCATCTCACCCCTGCACCCCGGGGCCCCTGGCCTCTCCCAGCCCTGTGCCTGTCCCCCAGCACTCCCGCACCTCCTTGCTGGCCTGGCCTTCCACCTCTGCCCTGAACCCACGGGGCAGGGACTTCTCTCCTGGGTGTCCCCCGGGGCAGACGGAGGCCTCTACCACTGCATCCTGACCCTCCCGCAGGGGCTGAGGAGTGCGAGCGCGCCGTCATTGACTTCGTGGCTTTCCAGGACATATCCACCAAGAGGCTCCTGCGGCTGTGGCAGGCCTTGGCGGGCCCGGAGGCCCAAGGTCTGATGGCGCCGAGGGAGGCCCGCGCGGACCTGCAGCTGAAGCTGCGGCAGCTGCTCACGGAGCTCCGGGGCGCACAGGCTGGGGCGCTGGGGACGCAGCTGCTGGGGGCGCTGCGGGAGGCCAGGCTGCCTGGGCTGGAGCGCAGTGTGCGCACACGCTTCTGGGCGCACTGAGCGCCCTGCCCCCCGTTTATTCTGCTCCCAAGCTTTGGCCCCACGTGGGCGTCACCCCCATAGCACCAAAGTAACCTCAACTGACCGACTAGGCTCCTGTTGCACTAACAAAGTTTATTTTTTATAAAGCCATTTCGTAAAATGGGTTGTGTGAAACCGTGTGGATCTCCGGAGTGCACGGTGGGCACATCTGGTGGGGACACCCTCCCGGGTGGGCCCTCAAGCTCCCCACGCTTCCTCTGCCTGCTGGTCACCCCAAGTGGGACAGACTCTCGATGGGAGGGATCGTTAGAGACGCCAGCGGGTAGCAGGTGCGTCCCTTCCAGCTGTGGACACCACGGACGTCCCTGAGGCTCGCTCCATGACCCCTAGGTCACGCTCTGTGGCTACGACAGTGTGGAGAGAGGGTCACACCAAGTCTAGGGGCTCTTGCTGCGGAACAGGACCCAGCTCGGACCGGGCAGCAGAGGCCTGTGCCCTGCGCCGCCAGGAGACCCTGCCCCCTCACCCTGCCCCTCCAAGTGAGCCCCACCCAGTCCCAGCACGCAGGGGATTTCCCAGGACTTCCCAGGACCGGACGGGCCAAGGACCTCCCCCAGGCTGGGTGCGTCCCACACCTTTTCTGGGAAACAAGGCTTTTCCCTTCAGGCAGACTCAGAGTAAGGGCTGGACGGCTCCCGAGCAGCCTGGGGGACTCCCAGCCCGCCCCAGGGGCCCTGGAGCCCCGTGCCTGATCCCCATGAGGAGCCCATGACTCCCCATGAGTCACCTCACCTGCAGCTGCCTCCCCACCCCCAGCCCTGACTCAGCCTTTCTCAGCAACCCCTCCCAGGCTCCCACCAGGGACCGGACCTCAGACAGGAAGCCACCAGGTGCCCGGCTCTGGCTCAGCCATTCCTGCCAAAGCAGGAAGGCGGTGCCCAGGTAGGTCACAGCTCCAGCCTTGGGGGCCCCTTGTGCCATGGTCACTGTGCCCAGACAGCCAGGAGTCCACAATCCAGGGTCGGGTTCCTGGAGGGGCGATGGCCAGCAGCGACTCGGACCGCCATTCTGAACACACCCCAGCCAGTAGCTGTTGCCAGCTCCAGCAGGGGCCATGTCGGGAGGGTCCCCAGGACCAGTCTCACCCGGGGAGGGGGCCCTGTTGCCAGGCACAGGCCCGGAAGCGGGTTTCAAGACAGCTTGTCCCTCGCCCCCAGCTGGGAATGAAGGCCCAGCACAGCACCAACCTGGGCTCCACGGGAACCCCGCCCACCTTCCCAACGCCCCCACCGTGCACCCCCACCCCCAATGTGGGCAACTGGCTGTCCCAGATCGGCCACACTCAGAGAGGGGGACACTCGCTCCTTCCCCTCCTGCTGGGGATCCAAAGGTGATGTCAGCCCAGTGGACGATCTCCCGTGCCCCATCCTGAGGGCCCAGAACCCAGGGCCCTGCTGGCCTCCAGCAAAGGGGGCAGGTCTCCCTCCCTCAAGAGGACACCAGCCCCCAACCCATCTCCACGGAGACCAAGGACAGTCATGACCCCAAGAGCCTCCCCCGTGGGGGGCTGCACGGAGCAGCTCCGGGGAAGCCCGTTTCCAGACAGGACTCCCTGGGAAAGGCAGGCAGGGCTGCTGAGGCAGCAGCTCCAAAGGGAGACCTCAGCCCAGCAGGCCCGGCAGGGGTCGTGTGGGGGCCCTGCTGCCCCGACTCCCCTCAGCAGAAGCCTCCCGATACCTACACTTGTACGGACACAGGGAAAAGTTTGTCTTAAAGAAAAAACAAAGCAAATGAAAAACCGAGAGCCAAGCAAACCCAACCCCCGGGACTGGCAGCGGGGAGCCGGCAGGAGCGCTCCTCTGGCACTCGGGGATGTCGTGGGCACCCGTGGGCACCAGCCACGCCTACGTGATGTCCCTCTGCCGCGGTGGCCGGTGCACGTTCCGCACGACGCACTTCACCATCCACTCGATGCCCTCGCGCACCCCTTTGCTGTGGAGACAGCAGGCGTGAGGGGGGGCCAGCTGGGGCGCCCAGCCCCCGGGGCAAGAGCCCCACTCACCCCGTGAGGGCCGAGCAGGCCTGGGTCAGGCAGTCGCGCCTGCCAATCTTGGAGGTGCAGTCGCTGAACGCGGTCTTGATGTCAGGGATCGAGAGGCAAGTCTGGGGGAAGGCGAAGCAGTGAGGAGCGGGGTCCCAGGCACTGCAGGGAACACCCTGGCCCCTGGGGCAGGACACGGTCTGGGTGGGGAGGGGCTGGGCTCAGGCGTCTCTGCCTAGAGGGCTCCTGCCATGAGTGGTCTCAGAGAGAGGAAAGAGGTAGCACCGACGGTCCACAGGAAGTGGGGGGCAGACCAGACGAAGTGACCTCCAGTGCCTCTGACCCGAGGGCACACGTGCTGCAGAAACAGGCCCTGCAGAGCCTCCACCCCTGCAGACTGCCACGGCGCAGCCACTCCCCCGCAGAGCCCCCCCCCAGCAGACTGCCACGGAGCAGCCACTCACTCCCCCGCGCAGCCCCCCCCCAGCAGACTGCCACGGAGCAGCCACTCACTCCCCCACAGAGCCCTCCCCCCCAAGCAGATTGCCACGGAGCAGCCACTCACTCCCCCGCAGAGCCCCCCCCACTTAGCAGACTGCCACGGCGCAGCCACTCACTCCCCGGCAGAGCCCCCCCCCCGAGCAGACTGCCACGGAGCAGCCACTCACTCCCCCGCAGAGCCCTCCCCCCCAAGCAGATTGCCATGGAGCAGCCACTCACTCCCCCGCAGAGCCCTCCCCCCCAAGCAGATTGCCACGGAGCAGCCACTCACTCCCCCGCAGAGCCCCCCCACTGAGCAGACTGCCACAGCGCAGCCACAGCCCCGCAGAGCCCCCCCCCCCGAGCAGGCTGCCACGGCGCAGCCACTGCCCAGCTGAAGCAATCCCAAGGGGGGCAGACCGGCCAAGGTTGGAGCGGACTCCCACCCTGGGATCCCTTTGTGCATTGGGTCTCCCCACCACACCTCCAGCCACGCCAGGGGCAGAAGGACAGGCCACACCTGCCCTCCTGTGGAGAGAAGCCTGCACCTTGGGAGGCTCTGTGCACCTGGGACACACATGGCTTGGGGTTTCCAGGGCGAGCAGGCACCCTGTCCCCCAACTCCCGGCGATGGGGTACACTTACTCTGGGGACCACAGGGTGGGGATGCTGGGGTGAGAGGCTCACCTCAACGTCCTGCTTGTTGGCCAGCACCAGGATGGGGACACCGTCCAGCGCCTCACTCGTGACCATCTTCTCTGGGGTGCACAGAGAGACGGCAGTGAGCACCCTTCACCTGCCTCTGACTGCCGAGGCCTGCCCACCTCTCTACAAGTTTGCATCTCACTCCTGGCCACGGCCCCATCTGCCTGGGGTGGGCCCGACCTCCAGCCAGGTGTGCCCCAGACACACTGCACCTGACCACTCCCCAGCCCCTCCCAGCCCTCCCCAGGCTGCACGCACCAAACGCTCGCTTGGACTCCGAGAGCCTCTCCTCATCCGTGGAATCGATGACGTAGATGACGCCGTGGCACTCTGCATAGTACTGGGGAGGGGAAGAAAGGGGGTGCTGGGCCACAGGCACTGGGCCACCCCTCCCCAACTGGAAGGCCCTGCTGGGGTGCCTTTAGGGAGTGGGAAGGTAGGGCGGAGTGGCGATGCAGCTCTAGATTCCTTCAGGGAGGGCCTGCTGACCTTGGGCAGGGGGTGGCCACCACCCTCTGTCCACTTCCCGGGTGCTGTGCCCCCAAACTCCACTTCAGCATCTGCTCCTGAAAACCGCCCATGACTGCTGGCCCGATGGTGGCTGGAGGGGAAGGATAGGACTTGGGAGCTGGAGCCCAAACCAAGCTGGTCCCCACACAGTTCTGGAAGGGGAGGGAGGACACTAACCAGATCACATGCCAATGTGGACGGCAAGCCTGGTGACCATACCACTGGTAAGTCGCAAAGACCACCAAGGGGAGAGGCAGGGCTAAGGACCAGGCCAGCAACACGGAGCTCTGCGGGCTGGACTGGGGCCAGGACAGCGGTCAGCCCCGGGCATGCACACAGCAATGGTGCCAGAGCCCAGGGCCTGGGGAAGAGTTCTGTGCAGACAAAACTGGAAAGATGCACCAAGTGGGGCCTGTGAGGGGTGGGCCCCTGAAGTGTGGGGATGGGGGATGCAGCCACAGATTTGGTGAGTCTGCCGTCTACCCCAATCAGAAAAGACTGGAAGTGCCCACATCTGCTAAGCAGACAGCAACATCTTTGCCCCAGCTGTCACGAGAGCCCAGAAACCTGGGACACCCACGTTACACATGACGTGACAAGAGCCAGGACAAGCCAGCGGCTGGTGAATGAAAACCCTGGAGAGGAACAGGCCTAACAGCTCCGGGAAATTCTCGGGGTGTAACCAGGGCATGCTGAAAGCTCCCACCCCCATGCGAGACAGGCTCTGCATCTGCGCTTGCTGCAGAGAAAGAAGCCCAACACAGGTGACCATCCGGGTTCTGCAGGCCGCCAAGTCACCCACACAGCAACTTCCCTAGCCTACACACTGGGTGACGGGGGGGGGGGTGCCGTGGACACCGCTGCTGCAGGTGCTCTGGCCGACCCAACAGCAGAGGTGTCCACGGCAGGAAGGGCCGCTGCACGGGGCTGGCAGCAAGCCCAGGGAGAGGATCACCTCACAACCCCTGCAGTGTGTGACCCGGCCCAGGCAGACGGGTGGTCAGGTGATGGCCCGGCAGTGGTGAGAGCAACGGGAGCTGGACATGTGGGGCTGAGCGTGAGCAGGACTGAGGGCACAGCAGGCTGCCCCGACCCCAAGGCAGCATCACCCGTGGCCATGCACTGGAGATCTTTCAGGTGTGGCCTGGAGGGACAGAGGCCAGAAGTGCCCCCTGTGGCAGGCACAGCAGTCCACCAGTCTCCTCTGTGTGGGAAGCTGTGGCCCAGGGCTGGTATGTGGACAGACCCCTGGGCAGCAGCACACAGCCTGGGTGGAGGCAGCGGACACAGGGAAGGCCCACCGGTCATCCGCCCGGGACAAAACGATAGCAAGCCCAACACAGCATCCCGGGGCCAGACTGTGCAGGCGGCCAGGCCCCAGGACGCAGCATCTGGGAACAGGGGAGGAAGCAGGAGCTCTACTTCCCATCCCTCCTGCTGACCCACAGGGGGCTCTGCTGCCCCTCCTCACAGCTCTGGGCCCTAAAGGGTTGGGGGCACGGTCACCACCAAGGCACCCCTTTACCAAAGACTGGGCAGGAGACCTGCTGAGTCACAAACCCTGGCTGCCTGCTGGCCATGTTGGACACCGTGGGTTCGGGGACCAGCAGAGACCCCGCCCTGGCAGGGATAACTGACCCCAACAGCGGAGGCAGGGGGCCCGCTCCACGGGGGGCCGGGAAGCTCGTGAGGAACCCAGAGGTCAACCAGAGAAGTGGGGCTCAGCAACCAGGGGCTCAGACTCGTGTGACGAGCCGCACCACCGGCAGGCGTGGTAGCGAGCGTGGAGGACGCAGCCCTGGAGAAGCCGCGCCCCAGGCAGAGCTGTGGGTGCAAGCGGCGGGCAGTGCGCCCAGCGGATGCAGGGGACGCACCTGTTGGCTCCTGCAGGATGTGCTTGAAGCCACCAAGAGCCCCCTCCCCAAATCACAGATGCCCCCAGCAGCCCACCGTGGTGATGGACCAGGCGGTTCCGAATCCTCGTCAGCTTGGCCTGATGGGGGGCAGCTGCGAGGAGCAATTCTCCTCCAGGGGTCCTTGCTGGGCCACCCACTTGAGCTGACCCCTCCCCTGCCCAGTCCCACGTTCTCCCAGCTCCCCTCCCAGGAGCTGGTCCTCAACACATTCTGCACCTCAACCTCCATCTCAGCATCTGCTCCTGAGACCCTGGTCTGTGACAGAATGTCAGGTCCTATTTCCCTCCCCACATACGTCTTGGTTCAGAAAAGCAGGCCCTGGCTTCGCTCTGCCTCAGCCCAACCTAAATGGCCAGAGAATCTGTTGGTGACCTTCTAGCCACCAAACAGAAACCACGGCAGTTTTAGAGGGAGACTGGGAAGAGGTGATTGGGCCCCAGCTGCTGCAGTCAGACCAAGCTCAGGACCTGCACGCTCAGTTCTAAACACACTCACAACCAGTAAGTGTCAGGGTGAGCACTCCTGCGCCTCCAGAATCGGGGCAAGCGCACCAGCACTGCCAGTGTTGGGACAGGCCCATCTGTGCCCCCGGTGTTGGGTGCACCAATTCCACCAGGAGGGGGCTGCCTGAGGCAGAGGCTAGGTCTGTCCACCTCACTGCTGGACCACAGGGCCAGGCACCAGCCGAGCTGAAAATGACCACACTGTTGGAGTGCCTGGGAGGAAGAGCATCACACTGGGGTCCCAGAAGTGCCCCAAACCTATGTCAGGGAGGAGGCAGCGGCTATAGGCCTCTGAGGACACCCTCCCCTGATGGGTCAGAGGCCACCACAGAAGGCAAGTCCTGAGGCAGAGGAAAGGGGGCCCAGCCATGGAGACTCAGGCCCCAGTGGTGAGGCTGAGCATCCCGCAGGCATTGTCCCTTCCCCACATCTGTCTCTCGGCCATCTTTTGTCTTGTCCTGTAGTGATTTGCAGTAAAATCTCTAAGTCAAAAGGAACCAAGTGTGTCCTTGCTCTTCCAGGAAGGACGTGGGAGCTGGACTAGGACTAGAGAGAACCTCAAGAACAAAGCTGCTGACGGGAAAGAAACAAAGGGAATCTGCAGCCTTCTGAGAAAGAGGAGGACGGGCGGAGGAGTGTCACTTAAAGAAAAATGGCAGCGCATGGCCGGGGACCACGTGTGGCGACTCTCTTACCTTGTCCCACAGAGACTGCAGCTCTTCTTGGCCCCCTAAGTCCCAGAACATGAGGCGAGCCTTCCCCACGTCCACAGTGCCGACTGGGGAGAGAGAAGGACAGGTGAAGCCGGGGCCCTGGTCTCTGAGGCGCCACCTCCCGGCTCTGGGAGAGGGACGAGCCGCTCTGGGGCTCCCGGACTGCGGGGCCCACGGGGGCTGCTGACCATCTGCCTGCTGGCCTGTGGGATCGGCCCCACAACCCACAGCCCTAAGGGACCCCCTTACTGTTCAGACCCACGGTGGTAGTGATCTTGGACAAACTCATCCCCTTGTAGTTCTTGTTAAACCGCGTTTTTGACTGCTCCAGGAACGTCTGAGAAGAGATGGACATACAGTAGATAAGGCCCGGATCCTTCCAAGCCTGTTTCCAAAACATCCCTCCTTGGGTCTTTTCTACAGCAGCAGACGGGGACTGGCCCGCAGCCTTCAACGGCGTTGGGATTCTGTGCGGACATTAAACATGCAGCGAGGGGTACGGATCCCGAGAGCCCTCGGAGGGGTGGTGACCAGGAACAAGCACCAACCGTCTTGCCGGCATTGTCCAGACCCAGGATCAGGATGCAGTACTCGTCCTTCTGGAACATGTACTTGTACAGGCCCGACAGCAGCGTATACATCCTGCCCTGTGCGCCGGGAGACACGGGTCGTGGGCCGACCCGGCTTCGTGCTCACCCCGGCGGGAGGGGAGGGGGCCCCCAGGGAGGGGGCCCCCATCCCCGCCCCCAACTCCTCCCCGGGCCGCGCCCCCATGCCCGCCCCCCCAACTCCTCCCCGGGCCGCGCCCCCATGCCCGCCCCCCCAACTCCTCCCCGGGCCGCGCCCCCATGCCCGCCCCCCCAACTCCTCCCCGGGCCGCGCCCCCATGCCCGCCCCCCCAACTCCTCCCCGGGCCGCGCCCCCATGCCCGCCCCCCCAACTCCTCCCCGGGCTGCCCTCTGCCCGGCTCCCCGCCATCACTCCCACTCCACCCCCGCTCGTCCCCGCGCATTCAGCTTCCCGGAGGCGGAGCAGGTCCCGATCCCCGTCCCGGCCTAGACGTCAGGCTTCCCCGGGCTCGGCGGCGCCCCTGGCCGGGCCCCCCCCACCCCCCCCCAGCAGATGCCCGGCAAACTCCCAACGGGAGCCCCCCGGCGGCTTTCAGAAGCGGGGCTGCGTGGGGATGGCGAGGCGGCGGCCCCTGAGAGGCCGTGCGGCCGGCAGGTGGCGCGGACCGACCACGGCGGGAGGCCGCCCGGGCTCCCCGCGCCCGACCTCCGACGCCCAGCCGGACACCGGGTCTCACGGCGGAGCCCCGTCCGCAGGTCCCCGCCGCGCCCTCGGGCCCGTGGCCCGGCCCCACCCGCCCGGGAGGCGGCGACTAGCCCCGCGGCCTACCTCGCGCCCGTCCGGGCCGCGGAGCCGCCGCGCTCCTGACCCCGCCAACCCCGCGCTGACCCCGCGCTGACCTCGCGCGGCGCCCGATGGGACGCAGGCCGGCGGCCCGCGGAGGGCGGAGCCGTCCCGGCGCTCCCCGCGCGCCGCGTCCCGGCGCTCCCCGCGCGAGGCACTTCCGGCGGCGGCGGCGGCGGCGGCGCTCGGGAGGAAGTGCCGGTGGGCTGCGAGGGCGGAAGCGGGGCGCCGGTCGCTGTAGCCGGTGAGGCCGGCGGGGTCTCTATGGCGGCAGCCGGGAGCCCGCGCGGAGGAGGGGCCCGACCCGGGCGAGGGGGCGCGATCTGGGGCGACGGGGCCGGGGCCCGAGGTGACAGGTCGAGCGGAGACGGGCCGGGGGCGGGGAGGCCGCGGCCGGAGCGGAGCCCGAGGGGGTAGGGCCGCGGGGCGGGGGGCGCCGGGCGCGGAGGGCAGGGAGCTGAGGCTGTGGGCCAGCGGCCGGTCCGAGAAGCTCCCCAGCCCTTTTTCTCGTCCCTAAAACGGGAGGGAGCACCGCGTCGGCTCCGCAGGCTGTTGTGAGGATCGCCGAGCGCAGCTGCGGGCGCAGGGCTGGCTGTCAGCCCCGCGGAGGTGGCCTGGCAATAGGGGCGGCCGATCCGGGGCTCAGCGGCTTCTCCTCCTTGCAGCTCTGGCTCCCGCGCCTCCCGCTGAGGACCCAGGGACCCGCCCCTGCCTTCCGTCCTTTCAGGATGGACGAGGAGAGCCTGCAGACCGCCCTCCAGACCTACGACGCCCAGCTGCAGCAGGTGGAGCTGGCGCTGGGTGCCGGCCTGGATCCCTCCGAGCTGGCCGACCTGCGCCAGCTGCAGGGGAACCTGAAGGAGCTCATCGAGCTCACCGAGGCCAGCCTGGTATCTGTCAGGAAGAGCAAGGTGCTGGCCGCACTGGATGGAGAGCACCCGGCCCAGGACGATGCTGAGTACCTGGCTTTCCAGAAGGCCATTGCTGAAGGGGTGGAGGTGCCTGTAGCCCCCGGGACAGAGCTGGAGACCGTTCCTGAACCAGAGGCAAAGCCAGAACCCAGCGGGCCTGGGCAGGAGGAGGAAGAGGGGGAGGACGAGGAGGAGGAGTGGAGTGGGAGGAAGGTGAACGCGCCCTACTACAGCTCCTGGGGCACCCTGGAGTATCACAACGCTATGATTGTGGGCACGGAGGAGGCCGGCGATGGCTCCACGGGCGTCCGGGTGCTCTACCTGTACCCCACTCACAAGTCCTTGAAGCCCTGCCCGTTCTTCCTGGAGGGAAAGTGCCGCTTCCAGGAGAACTGCAGGTAACTCCCCGGGGCCGTGCGGGGGCGCGAGGACTCGCCCGCAGGCTCAGGGTCGTCATGGGTCTGACCAGGAGAGAGCTCTGGGGGCTGGTGGCTCCGCACAGCGTTGTCCTCGGTCGAATGATCACTGGATTTTCTTGAGTCAAAGGATGCCCCCCCACCCATCACTAGTTTCATTTTTTAGGGTAGAACTTGTAAATAGACTTTGTCACGGAACTGGAGAGCGCAGCGCCCTGTCTACACCTCGATACCCGGCTTTATTGTGGACCAGCTCTTGCCAGGCTCCGTTTGGCTCTTCTCTTACTTTTGTTTCCCTGGACTATTTTAAAGCAAATTTTAGAAATTATTGGGGGGGTTTTTTCGTCTATAAATACTTAAGGACACACCCCTTACAAATTTAGCAGTAATGTTTTGTTCAAATTGGGATTTCCACAATTGTTGCAACAATGTCTTTTTTTCTGTAAGTGCATAACTTTGCTCTTACTCCTTTTTACTTCCTCTTTGGAAGGAACAGTTACCGAAACGTATGGTAGATAATTTTCCTTTTTTGTCAATATTCCAGGGAAACTATCTCTAGTTCTTTGGTCATTGTCTTTCTTTATAGACTGTTGCTGGGTCCGGAGTGGTGTTTGACACGTTTTTCTGCACTTCTTTCTTTCCCTGTTTCATCGAAGTGTCCCGTTTATACAGAAAGTGCGTAAATCGTAAACGTACTTGATGAGTTTTCACAAAACGGACCTATCCACGTGCTGGTGAACAACTTGGTCAAGGAACAGAGCAGTAACCTCTCTTGTCTTTTCTGCCATTAGCACCTCTGGGGTACCTCTCCGCCCCTGGGTGACACATCCCTGTGCCGTTCTCTGGGCCAGGCACTGCTCCTGGAGTTGGACCCGTATTAACTCATCTGTGCAGCAACTCCGAGAGGTGGGCCCACCTATGGCTAAGGTTGCCTGGCTCAGAGGGGCGGCATGCGAGCCTGCACCGGGGGAGGCCAGCTCTGAGACGGCCCCCAGCTGCTGGGCCTCCCCATGCTGCCTGCTCTGTTAGCTTTAGGCCCGACTGATGCAGCCTACAACGCCCACTCGCCACCGCCGACTGATGAGCCATTATCGGGCATTTGCTTTGCGTTTTTATTTTATTTATTTATTTATTTATTTATTTTTTTATTATTATTATTACTTTTTAAGATTTTATTTATTCATTTGACAGAGAGAGAGAGATAGCGAGAGCAGGAATACAAGCAGGGGGAGTGGGAGAGGGAGAAGCAGGCTTCCCGCCGAGCAGGGAGCCCGACGCGGGGCTCGATCCCAGGACCCTGGGATCATGACCTGAGCCGAAGGCAGACGCCCAGCGACTGAGCCACCCAGGCGCCCCTATTTATTTTTTTAAAGATTTATTTGTGAGAGAGAATGTGCATGTGTGGGGTGGGGAGGGGCAGAAGGAGAGGGAGAGAGAGTGTGTCAAGCCGACTCCCTGCTGAGCGCAGAGCCTGACCCTGAGACCTTGACCTGAACTGAAACCAAGACTCGGATGCCCAACTGACTGAGCCACCCGGGCACCCCTGCTTTACATTTTTAAAAACAAAACAAAATAGATAACTTTGAAATGCCCTTGACTTCCCACTCTGGCACAGCCCCTCCCCATCCTGGGAGGCTATGATCACAACTCAGTTTCCCTCTAGCAAATATTAGCTCTTCACAGACATGAGTGTATATACAAAGAATACATACTTATGCTATTTTTAAAACAAGTGGTATTATACAGTATGGTTCATTTTGCAGCCTGCCTTTTTCACTATGGGTGTTTGTGAGAGACATCCATGTTATCTACAGAGCTATTTAGTTCATTTTAACTGCTATGTTTTTTCCCTCACGAATATGCCACATTTTATTTATTCTATTCCTTTCTGATGTTTTCCAGTTTTTTTTTTTTTTTTTACAAACAACTTGCTGTGAACATCTTAGTACGTGTCTTCTTATGTACCTGCCGGAAATTTCCCTAGTACCTAACCCATGTAGAGAGCGTATGCAGAGTTTCCGTTTCCATATGAAGTACGGTTCCTAGTCCCTAGTTCTCTCTATAATTGCCTGTGGTAATATTATCCGATTTGCAGATTCCTGCCTACTGAAAGCTGGGAAAATGGTATCATGATTGAATTTGTTTTTCCTTGAATCCTAATGAGATGTAGCATCTTTTCGTACATTTGTTATAACTTAATTTCTGTATTTCAGTCTCCTTATCTGTAAAACAGAAATGAGAATTGTCTTTCCTAGCTGTTGGGAGAATGGAATGCATTAATATGTGCAAAGAATTTAGAACAGTACCTTACATGTTGTAAGCTCACAGTAGATGTTAACTTTTTACCTTGCTGTAGAATAAAATCAGATGTGGGAAGTCAGGACATAGTATAGGGATTACTGTAACCTCCCAGCAGTCACCACTCAGCTCACCACTGCAAATTTGCCAACCACCCCCGAAGCCACTCCATGCATCTCAAACCAAATGCAGTCTGCTCCCAACTCCAAGAACGGCCACTATTCCGGACCTTTATTCTGGTGTCCTCCTTGTGTTTGTTCCAGCTTGTCACTCAGGTGTGACTGTGGTGTGAACACTGCAGTAGAATCTTGTTCACTAAGCTGCTGTGTCTGAATCTGGCTGTCCACACCCTTCTTCCTGCCTCTCCTGGCCTCACAGTTTGCTGAAGGACTGGGCCCTTTGGCCCATCATTGAACACCACTGGTCCAGCACGTTCCTCTGCAAGCTGGCAGCTGGATCGAGGGAGCTGAGCATTCAGGTTCACCGTCTTTGGCCAGACTCTAGGTGCTGTTCTTTCATCAAGACGTTCTTGGTGTCTGGTTTTTCTGTTGTGATGGTAGCAGCCCTGGATGCCATTGGTGATCAGAGCCTAATGCACTGATGCAGTGGGAACTGCAAAGCAGAGATCTGTCTGTCTGTTCATTTTCATTTACTAGCCATAAAGAGATGCTTTCCCCCATCTGTGATTTGGCTACCCAGAGGAACAGTTCATACAAACATGCAGGATAAATGCTGGATTTTTCTGTTTTCTTTACTTCATTTCCAAGATAATGAATTGGTTTTCTTTCATCCTGAGAAGGTAATAAATTAGCTTTAAAAAAATATTTCTAATATCCTATGTACTCATGGATTTCAATATATTTGACAAATTTCAATTTGACAGATTTCAATCTATTGAGATTCTGATTTTCTATACAAGTATCCCCAACTTTTCAAACGTTCATGTTACAACATTTGTATGAAAGACGTATATAGTAACTTCTAACGTATTGTTGTCTTTGGGCCCCAAAATGAGTCTCTTATAGATAGCATAGAATTTGGTCCTTCTTTTTATCCATCCTTCCAGTTGTCTTTTAATTGGAGTTTATGTACTCTGCTTGCATTTAAAGTAGTTACTGATAAAGACTGATCTCAGTTATCTTATTATTTTTTTCTTTTTTTTTAAGATTTTTTTATATTTTATTTATTTCACAAAGAGAGATAGCAAGAGCAGGAACATAAGCAGGGGGAGTGGGAGAGGGAGAAGCAGGCTTCCCGCTGAGCAGGGAGCCTGATATGGGGCTCGATCCCAGGACCCTGGGATCACGACCTGAGCTGAAGGCAGACGCTTAATGACTGAGCCACCCAGGCGCCCCAGATTTTATTTTTAACTAATTTCTACACCCAATGTGGGGCTCGAACTCACAAGATCAAGAGTCGCACGCTCCACAACTGAGCCAGCCGGGTGCCCCATTATTTGTTTTCTGTAGGCCTTATGTCATTTGCTTCTCAGTTTCTTCATTATTGCTTTCTTTGGTGTTTGTTTTTTCCACTCTATCACTTTGATTCTCTTTGATTTTTTTTGACATATATTTGTTATTTTTTTTAATGACACCGTCTGGATTATAATTAACAATCTAGTTTGAATAATGTCAGTTTAGCTTCAATAGTATACAGAAACTCTACCATACAGTCCACCCCCCATGTTCTTACTGTTACAAATTACATCTTTGTACTCGTGTGCCCAGAAATACAGATTTATGAGTATCGTCTCATGCATTTGTCTTTTAAATCACATAGAGGAATTGGGGCGCCTGGGTGGCTCAGTCGTTAAGCGTCTGCCTTCGGCTCAGGTCATGATCCCAGCGTCCTGGGATCGAGCCCCACATCGGGCTCTCTGCTCCGCGGGAAGCCTGCTTCTCCTTCTCCCACTCCCCCTGCTTGTGCTCCCTCTCTCGCTGTGTCTCTCTCTGTCAAATAAATAAATAAAATCTTTAAAAAAAAAAAATAAATAAATAAATCACATAGAGGAAAAAAGATGAGTTGCAAACCCTCCCCAAAAAAAGGAATAATAATACTGGCTTTTATATTTACCTATGTAGTTGTTTTTATCAGTGTTCATATGGCTTGAGTTATGGTCTGGTGTCTTTTTGTTTCAGTCTGAAGGACTCCCTTTAGCATTCCTTGTAGGGCAGGTATATGAGCAATGAACTCCCTCTGCTTTTATTTATATGGGAATGTCTTCATTTCTCTTTCAAAGGATAGTTTTGGCAGATATAGAATTCTTGGTTGACAGGGTTTGTTTTTTCCTTTCAGGACTTTAAATATGTCATCCTGTCATCCCACTGCCTTCTGGCCCCCATAGCTTCTGATGAGAAGGCAGTTAACCTTATTGAGGAACACTTGTACATGAAGAGGGTCTTCTCTTTTGCTGCTTTCAGGATTTTTTTTGTTTTTGGATTAAAGGAACTGTACTTGTAAATGGGCCTTTAGTAACATGGTGGTAAGATGTGAGACAGGAAGCATTCTGCAGCCCTCCGATGAGATCACAGGCTTTTAGTGAACCTCTGCCCCTGGATTATGAACTGCACGTGGACTTCTCAGTCATGCACATGCCCCACTTAGATGGCACAGGATGGCTGGACTGGGCTGGATTTGGGTGTTTCTCTAACCCCCAGTTCAACTAGGTTCTGATAAAACTCCATCAGATTAGGCTCCGGTTAAACAGCTTCCCCTGAGGACAGGCCTTGTTAAGAAGAACAGAGTAGAGTGCTCTGAGGTATTTCAAGATGGTTCCTTTCCCCCTCTCCCTGCAGTATTCACTTTGAGAACCTGGTAGAGCTCCTGGACTAAAACTCACAGAAGTATGAGGGCCCTGGGCCACCTGGGTGGCTCAGTCGGTGAAGCATCTGCCTTCGGCTCAGGTCATGATCTCAGGGTCCTGGGATCGAGTTCAGCGGGGAGTCTGCTTCTCCCTCTGCTCCTCCCCTGCTTGTTCTCTCTCTCTTTCCCTCTCTGTCTCTCTCTGTCTCTCTCTCTCTCAAATAAATAAATAAAACCTTAAAAAAAAAAGTGTGAGAGCCCCCAGACTTGTCCATACCGAGCCACCAAGCAGCTCTCAGTCACAGTCAGGGTCGCCCTTCTAGCACTGGGTCCTGCAGTGGTTCCTGCCGGGGGCTTACTGTGCTGGTAAGTTGTGATTCTCAATGTCTGCCTATTGGTCTCTCCAAATTTGGCATAGCAGTTTGCCCTGTGACCTTTCTTCTCTTATGGATCTAAGAAGAGTTAGTGATTTTTTTCATTTTGTTCAGCTTTTTGCCTGTGGTTAGAACAAAGTGGCAACTTCCCAGCTTCTTACACACCAGGCTGGGAACCAGAAATGTTCCATCTAGTGAGTAGTTCGTTTCAGTTACTGACTTCAACTCTGGAATTTCCACTTTATTCCTTTTATATATTTTCTATGTATGTTTTAAGATTCACTGTTTCCTGAATCATTATCATTATATTTTCGTTTAGTTCTTTGAACATACTTAGACTATCTGCTTGGAGGTCTTTGCAAGATTCAACATTTGGGCCCACTCAGATTCTATCAACAGTTTTTTTCCTAAGTGTGGGTCACACTTTACTGTTTGCCTGTCTCCTAAGTTTTTATTGAAAACTGTACATTTCAGATAATATCTTATAGCAACTCTGAATCATTTTCCTCAGTATTTCGCTTTATCTTGGTATGTTTTCTGGACCTAAATTACGAAGTCTGTTCCCCCTCATAGCATGCAGCTTCTGGTATCTCTACTCAGATCTTTAAATTCATATTTACTTTTTATTATTTTTTTTTTAAGTTTTTTTTTTTTTTTATTTGACAGAGAGAGACACAGCGATAGAGGGAACATAAGCAGGGGGAGTAGGAGAGGGAGAAGCAGGCTTCCCGCTGAGCAGGGAGCCTGATGCGGGGCTCGATCCCAGGATCCTGAGATCATGACCTGAGCCGAAGGCAGACGCCTAACGACTGAGCCACCCAGGCGCCCCTAAATTCATATTTACTTTTTAGCCTGGCTTTTTAGGAGTCACTTCTGTGTCTGTATGGCTTAGCGGCCAGCCAATGATTTAGGCAGAGGTTATTCTCAAACACTCTTTCCCAAAAGTCTTCTCCCCATCGGTCAATCAATCTTTGTGGGTTGGGGGGCACATTCCAAGTTCAGCCAGCCCCCCATCTCTCTTGACTTTCACTTGACCCTGGCATCTCTTGGAGCTCCCGATGCATGCACAATGTTTCCTGGAGAAGCAGGGGTGTTTGGAGGGTGGAGCTCTTACGTGGTCGTTTAATTTTCTGGTCCTGAAGTACCTGTTAGGTACTTGCTAAATACCCCCTGTTAACAGCAGGGCCCACTCCAGCTGGGCCCACAAGCCACCAGGGCCCTGGGTCTCACTTCCTGCCGTACAGGAAGCTTCCCCCACTGTGAGGGCTGCAGACGTTCCCACCTCCCGTTCTGTCCCAAAGTTGGGCACTTTTTCAAAAATAATGACTAACCAACATGTTGTCTGTTTCGTTCCATTTCCAGAGTTCTGAAGCTGTGAGTTTGGACCACTTTGCTCAGTTTTAGCCTTGTTTTTCTATACTTGGCCACAGCTCTAACTCAGAACCTTCTTTATAGTTCTAAATACTTGTTTTGAGGTTCAAGATTTGTGTATTCTGGAATGCATTTCTGTGAATGTTGTGCGGTAGGTGATTGAGTTGGGGTTTTTAACACAGGAAACCAGTTTCTAATCTTTTCCTTATGAAACCAGTAGTCTGTCCTTTCCTCACTTGTTTGTAGTATTTCCTCTGTCACATAGGAAGTTTTTTGTGTGCATGGTGCTCTTCCCAGGTGCTCTTTTTCATTCCATTGATCAATTTGCCCATTGTCTTAGTTTTAAATTCATTTTATGGATATGCCATTAACTACACCCCATGGTTAGAAATTTAGGTTATTTCCAAGTCTTTTGGTATTTGGTTAACATCCTTTGAGCCAAATCTTTGCATACTTTCATTATTATTTTTCTAGAATCATTTCTTAGACGTGCTTTCCCAGGTTAAGGAGTATACCAAATTTTCAGGCTTCTGTTATCACTGAAGATTCCTGCAGAGAAATTTTAATTGGTGGTGTCTGTGGGGGCATATGTCTGTGGGGGTGCATGTGTCTGAGGGTGCGTGTGCGTGTCTGGGGTGTGTGTGTTGGGGCGTGGGGGGGCATGTGTCTGGGGTGTGCTTGTCTGTGGGGTGTGTCTGGGGGGGCTTGTGGGGGCACACGTGTCTGGGGGTGCGTGTCTGGGGGTGCATGTCTGGGGGCGCATGTCTGGGGGTGTGTGTGGGTGCACGTGTCTGTGGGGGCAGGCGTGAGGGGATGTGTGTGTGCAGGGGCACGCATGTCTGGGGGGTACATGTCTGGGGGTGTCTGTGGGGGCACGTGCGGGCATGCATGTCTGTGGAGGCGTGCGTCTGTGGGAGTGTTGAAGTGGGTATTTGGCTGAACTCAGTCCTGGGTGTTGGTCTCCCCTTTTGAACACATTGTGTTGCTCCTTGGTTGAACAAGGATCTTCAAGCAGAGTCACCACTGCAGTGCGTCTGGGGCCCAGTCTTGCAGATGCTGGTGCTGCTCGGTCATTGGCAGTGTCCTGAGGGCCTGAGGACAGGTAGCAGAAGGAACTGCCCGGAATCTTGCCAGGGGAGGTGTCTGAGGCCATCTTTGTCCACCTGTGAGAGGGTGGAACCCTGTCTTTTCCATCCCCTGTGCCACCACCAATTTCCGCCTGGAAGGACTTGCCACGGCCCTCTTGTCTCTGCGTCGCGGGGTGAATGCAAGTCCTTGATTGCTCTTGTAGGGTTAAAACAGTTTTCTCTTTGAAATGCTGGCACAGTAGAGTGGATATGTGGTTAGTCTTTCATGCCTTTATTTGGCAGAGTTGAAGCTTGTAGTCCTTTGTCCCCACATTTCTTCCTCTTTCTTCGCCGCCTTCATCCCCCCTCCTCTCCCTCTCTCAGTTTTGGTTTTAATCTCACTGGTTCACTGAAATCTAAAGGTCAGGACATCACTGTTACAACTGTGTTCTCCCACTTGGTTTGGGAAGGACTCAGTCCTGTGAGCGCGCACACACACACACACCTGCCTTGATTATCTGTTAGTGTCAGGGCCTCCTGTCTGGTGGAGAGGCGATGGGGAGCTTTAGTCCCACGGGTGTCTGCCCACCACGTCGTTACTCTAGCCCAGAAAGCTGGAGAGTAGTGCAAAGCATCTTGTCCTCAGGGTGGCCAGATCCATCCTGCAAAGGAGAGAGTGTGCGTCTTGCATGCACCTGCCTGTGTCTGTGTGCGGGGCTGTGTGTGTGGACACGCGTGCTTGCGCGTGTGTGTGTCCGTTTGTTTCCCGTCTCTCCCTCCCTTCACGGCAGTGCCCAGGCAGGTGGACCTGGTTCTCCTGGGTTCACTTGCCCCTAGTGCGCTGTGTCTGAGCCCCTGTCCCCTGTGGTTGTCTTGGCAGGTTCTCCCATGGGCAAGTGGTCTCTGTGGACGAGCTGCGCCCCTTCCAGGACCCAGACCTGAGCTCCCTCCAGGCCGGCTCTGCATGTCTGGCCAAGCAGCAGGACGGCCTCTGGTACCCGGCTCGGATAACCGGTGAGGCTGCCCACAGGCCTCTCAGACAGGGCTCTTACTGGAGAGCCCCGTTGCATGCCCAGGTGGAGCGAGGCCACCCTCAACCTCGGTCCCACCTTCCTTCCAACACTCAGTGTGGTTCCTACCACCTGTTGAGGCCATTGACCTGGCCTGTCTTTTTGTCCCCTGCCTCCAGATGTGGATAACGGCTACTACACAGTCAGGTTTGACTCACTGCTGCTGAAGGAGGCCGTGGTGGAGGGGGACGGCATCCTGCCCCCACTGCGCACGGACCCCGCAGGGTCCTCGGACTCCGACAGTGGCGACGCGGATGACCCAAGCTATGCCAGAGGTACGGCAGCAGGTCAGGGTCCCAGAAGCCAGGAAGGGGAAGCATTGGCAGCAGTCGACCTGCGAGGCTTCCGGCTGGCAGGGCCTGTGACCGTCGAACCCGTTGGACAGTGTGGCTGCAGGGAGGTGGGCTGTGCTCAGCAGAGGGGGCGCTCATGCCTGAGCAGGTGGGGGAGATGAGAGAGCGTGTGCAGGCTGGGGGGCAGGTCCTGAGACCCACAGAGGCAGAGACCTGGCCCTTGTCTTCAGGGAGCACATGTGAGGGTTACAACTCCACACCGTGCACGCCGAAGCGGTGTGTGCCGAGGCAGGGCTGACATGCAAGTCGGCGTGTAAGACGGGGCCGGTGGGGCGTGGAGTGCAGGCAGGAGCAGCTCCTTCCAGTGGTCTCCCCGTGGGCCGGGTGTCTGGTGGATAGAGGGGAGGCTGGGTCCGGACAGCCAGGGACAGGAGAGTTTCAGGAATAGCTGGAGGTGTCCAGCCCTCCCGAGGGGTCAGTTAGGATGTGGAGAGGAGATATTCCTGTGGAATCTGTTCTGTGAGTTGGTAGTTTCTGAACTCCTGTGTCCACGGGGGCGGCGGGGAGGACTGAGCCATGAAGTCGGTGGTGACCTTCTACCAGGGGAGGAGGGGAGCTCACCGCCTGAGAAGGTGGGTCAGGGGAGGGCTCCAGGGGGGAGGGGCTGCCATGTGACCTGGGGGGTGGCGCTGAGGTGTGGGGAGGGATGCAGCAGACTCTGCCCCACTCTGCCAGTGCTCGGCCTTAAGAGTCACGTGCCAACGACAGGTCTGAGCAATCGATGGAGAGCCTGAGGTGCCAGGCATCACAGCCCTGGGCCAGAGCTGAGCTCTTGGGCTAACATGGGCTGGAGCCCAGGGTGCTCCATGTCCAGTGGGGCCGAGCCACTGCCCTGTTTCCTGCAGTGGTGGAACCCGGTGCTGCCGACCACGGGACCTGCAGCTCCGCTTTTGCTGGCTGGGAGGTGCACACACGGGGCATTGGCTCCAGACTCCTGGCCAAGATGGGCTACGAGTTTGGCAAGGGTGAGTGTGTGCTGCCCTGGGGAGGGGAGGGGGCGGCTACAGCCCCGCTCAGGTCCAGCAGCAACAGCGCTAGTCCTGTGTGCCCCCAGGTTTGGGCCGACATGCAGAGGGCCGGGTGGAGCCCATCCATGCTGTGGTGCTTCCTCGAGGGAAGTCGCTGGACCAGTGTGCAGAGATCCTGCAGGAGAGGACCAAGGGCAGCATGCCTGGAACCCGGAGGCCCCCGAGATGCCGGGGGAGCGGGGGTGGGCGTCCTCCCCCTCGTAGTGTGTTTGACTTTCTGAACGAAAAGCTGCAGTGCCGGGCCCCTGGGGCCCTGGAGGCTAAGGGGGCCCCCCCAGGGAGGAGGAGCGGCAAGGAAATATACCATGCCAGCAAGAGTGCCAAGCGGGCCCTGAGCCTGCAGCTCTTCCAGACTGAGAAGAAGATCGAGCAAATCCAGCGGGACATCCAGGGCATCCAGAAGGCCCTCGCCCGAAACACCGGCCGGTACGTGTGGGGCCGAACCCAGGGCAGAGGGTGTACCCCAGGGTGGGAGTGCCTTCAGCCCACGGTTCCCACGCGGGAGATTGCTCTGACCGAGGGTGGTGGCTGTCTGAGGAGGGTCTGATGCCTGGAGGAGGATGGGCAGTGGCCACAGCACTGTGGGGGCTTCGTGCCGGTGGCCCAGCAGCCCATGCTGAACGGCAGGCTCCTGTTTAGGCACAGTGTGACGGCAGCCCAGCTGCAGCAGAGGCTGATGGGAGCCCAGCGGGAGCTGGGGCAGCTCCAGGCCCAGGAGGCAGGCCTGCAGCGCGAGCAGAGGAAAGCAGACACCCACAAGAAGATGACTGAGTTCTAGAGCCCCTGTGCACGCAGTGGACAGAGCTCAGGGCCCCCAGCTCCTGGCTGCCCTCTGGAAGACTAGCTGTCACCCAGCAACTAGATGCTACTGGAAGAGGGGCCCCTGCTCCCAGCCTAGGCCCATGGCCAGCCTTCTCCCTGGCCCAGGGCATGTGGACACTGCTGAATGGAGATGGGGCTGCAGGGGTCACATCTGGACACTTAACTTGCCCGTTGAGCCCCCCTGCCAGTGTCTTAGGGGGTCTCCTTCGCAAAGACATTAAAGTGATCGTGTTGTGTCTTTCAGTGAAGGCTCAGCTGGCTTGTGGGGTCTTTGGGGGCAGAGGGGTCTCTGCACAGGGCCATGGGGCCAGGCTGGAGGGGCCCTGAGTGAGGCGCTGCCCCCTGCCCAGAGGCGGAGGGCCCAAAGGCTGGCATTCTCCTTGCTCTCTTGGGTGGGGCTCTGCCAGCAGCCCCTCCCCCACGTTGCCTGACCCCCCCAAGTGTGTGGGACTTGATGCTACGGCAGGGGGAGGAGGTCGTGGCCAGATGCGTCCTCGGGAAGCACCATGAATGAGGCAGGAGGACCTGGTGGGGTGGGTTTGGAAGTCTGAGAGCCTGGGTTCAGCCCCAGGATTCAGCGGCCACGAGACCGCCCAGCTCCCGTGCTGTGCCTGTCTCCTCACCGGTGCGTGCCCACCTCACGGGGGGCGGAGACCACGAGTCAGGCTCTGGGAGCAGCGCTGGCGTGCTGCATACACCTGCCAAGTGATGTCTAGACCCCCCACGGGGGCTGCGGCAGGAGCGATGGCTGCAGAGCGTTGAGTGGCTGCTTGGGGAGATGTAGGGAGATGCACAGGCAGGAAGTGAGGCGGGGAGCGCGGCTGAGGGCTGTACAGAGGCACTTCGCGGGGTGCCCAGGCCGCCGGGCCTGCTCCACACGGGGCTGAGGAGGGGCCGCCACGCGCAGGCCTTGGTAAGTGCCTGTTCTGGCTTCCACCCTGGTCAGGTCCCCAGACCCCTTGGTGCCCTCCTGGGAGCAGCTGAGGGTTGGGGTCTGGGAGGACCAGGTTAGCCATCCCAGACCCTCTTACGAGCTAAGCCCACTCCCCCTGGGTCTGGGCAGACTGGCCCCCGTCTCTAGAGACCCCACCCCAGCAGCTCTGCTAAGATCCCAGGAAGAAGACCATGATTCGATGGCAGGGACAGTTGGAGGGGAGGGGTGGAGAGCCAGGGAGAAGTGGGGTGGGGGCAGTCATGGGACAAAGCAACCTCTCCCTGCCTGCTGACCCCTCCCCTGCCTATCCAGCCCCTCGGGGGACAAAGCTCAGCAGTGGATGGCTAGGGGCGCACCATCTGAGACAGTGGCCTGTGCCTTAGAGGGCCTAGGGTGTGACCTCAGGACCTCCCTAGGTCCCAAGTTCAGGCTACGGTGCCCACCGCAGGCCCTTGGCCTGCTCACAACTCCCCTGCCCCTCCTCACCGGCCATGCTCAGCTACCGTTTGGGTCATCCTCGCCCACTCAGGTACCCATGGGGCCAAGCAGAGCACACCTCCTTCCGTGTCACGAGGAGCCCCCCTTCAGAGGTGGGAAGGTAGCTGCTAGGGCCTGGACTCCATGCTTCTGTAGGAAGGAGGGGCTGTGGAGCTTGGGGTTTCCTGTGTGCTGAGTCAGCGCGCCCCAGGGGGAGGAGACTGCGCAGCAGCGTGAGGTGCAGCAGGGGGGCTGCCAGCTAGGTGCCCAGCCTCTCCGCCTCCAGCACCCTGTCTTCTTGCCCCCAGGCCTACCTGCGGCTTCGCAGGATGGGGCCACAGGTGCCCTCAGCCCCTCCTGCCCTCTGGGTCCTCGGGTGCCTTGCCCTGTCCCTCTGGCTGTGGACACTGTGCACGGCCTGCCACAGGTATGTCATCCCTGACCTGGGTTTGGTGTGGGGCATGGCTCCAAGCAGGTTTGGCTCTGTGCGTGAGCCTCCCTACTGGGCCTTGCACCGGAGCCTGGCACCTCAGCCCCCCATCTCTGCCTCCCTGGCCTGATGAGACTCTTGCCCCCAGGAAGCGGGTGCAGAGGCAGCGGGCCAGGCCCCAGGGCGGTGTGATGCCAGCGGAAGCGGTGAGTGCCAGGCTGTCCCGGGGGCCAGGGCGGGGCCAGCACAGGACCCACCAGCCTTCCTTGCCCCCAGTCACTGCTGAGACGACACCACTTCTGCACCCTCAGCAAGTCGGACACCAGACTGCACGAGCTGCATCGGGGCCCTGGTGGCTGCAGAGGTGAGCCCAGCCGGGAGGGGCGGGACCGGGGGTGGGCGGGGCTTGCACCCTGGAGCAGCTCCGCGGCTCCCCCGCATCGGTTCCCTGCCCCCCTGCCCCAGTAACCTCTGTCTTGACCCCTAGCTCCGCGGCCTGCCAGCATGGATATCCTGCACCCACAATGGCTGGAGGTGTCCAGAGGCCCCAGCAGGCCTATGGCAGCCTTCTCACACCGGGAACTGCCCCAGGCAATGCCTGCTGCCGCCTCACCCTCCATCTGCCCCGAGGCCACCTATTCCAATGTGGGGCTGGCTGCAATCCCCAGGGCCAGCCTGGCAGCCAGCCCTGTGGTGTGGGCAGGGGCACGGCTAACCAGCAGCTGTGCCAGGCCTGGGCCTGAGGCCAGACCTGAGGTGGCTGAGTATGCTTGTATCCAGAAGCTCAAGGAAACAGATCAGGGCCCCCAAAGCCTGGGGCAGGGGAAGGCCAAGCTGACCCCAGCTGTTCAGGTAAATTGGAGTGGATGGGGTAGGGCGGGTAGGGCTGTGCAGGTCCTTGAAGGAGTATATGGTGCTGACCCCTCCTTGGGTTGGCTTCCTCTCTCCCAGGTGGACATCCTGTACTCCAGAGTCAGGAAGCCTAAAAAGAGGGACCCAGGACCTGCCACAGACCAGCTGGACCCGAAGGGCAGGGGAGTAATTCCGCCTCTGGGAAGTGACCAGTCCTACGAGACCCTCCCACTCAGGGGCCCCGGCAAGGATGATGGCCTCCTGGAAAATGTGTATGAGAGTATCCAGGAGATGCCCGCCCCCCGCAGCACCTGGAGCCCTCCTGCTCTAGCTGTTAGCATGAGTGCACCTATGCAGGCTTCCCCAGCCTCAACCTAGGGAGGGGTCTCCAACTCCCCATCTGCCTTGAACAACCAAGTATAGCGTTCCTTCTTCCAGAGTACTGCCCAACCCCCATTCCCTATCCCCGCCCCCCGAAGTTGGCAGCACAAAGTCCAGATCCCAAGGCTTCCAGCCTTTGAGGTCCCTGGGGGTCCTGGCTGCCCTGGCCTCTTAGCCTCTCCCAAGGTCTTAATAAATCCCCAGCGCAGGGAGGATGAATACAGCCGTGCCTCACAGCCTACTTTTCTTGAAGGCCTGGGAAGGTTGGCAGGGATTGTCTGAAGGGCACTCCTGCCTGGGGTGTCTGGGCCCTGCCGCCTGAAGCTGTGCGCAGCTGGTCAGTTTCAGAAGACAGTGTGGGGAAGGGAAGCTAGCTCTAGGGGTGGTGGTCCCCAGGCCAAGTCAGTCTTAGCACGTGTTGCAGCCGGCCCGCGAGCTGACCGCCCCAGGGTGGGACTTGGACCCTGAACACTGAGGGAGGGCTCCGCCGCCCAGCCCCTGGTGTTACATAAGGTACGGGGTAGGTGGGCAGTCGTGCGTTAAAGAATAACCTGCTCCCGGGAAGCCCGCCAAGGAGACGCGACCCCTTCCCCGGATCTGGCAGCTCTGCGCGCAGGCACACCCGCGAGTAAGCCGGCCCTCCCCGGCGGCGGGGGCACACGGGCACCCCGGGCTCCGCAGGGGCGAGGGACCGACAGGAACCGGCGGTGCCGCGAGCGGGGCCCTTTCCCCAGGCCGCGCGGCTGCGGCCGGCTCGGGGGCCGGGCCTCGGAGCGCAAGCCAATGGGAGCGCGGCTGGCCCGGGCCGCGGTCCACCTCGGAATGTTGATACAGCGCGCGAGCCAATGGGCGTGCGCCAGGGGCGGGGCCGCGAGGCGGGGCGCGCGAGCCGCGCGAAGGGGGCGTGGCCGGCCGGCAGCCTCCCGGCCGCGCGGCGCGGACGGCGGCCGATCGAGGGCAGGGGTCGGCGGCCCGGCCAGCCCGGCCCGGCCCGGCCTGGGGGGCCGTGTCCCGAGCGTCCGCCCTCGCCGCTGCAGCCTCGGCACCCGGCCGGCCGGCTGGCCATGGAGGCCGAGCGCCCTCCGCTGCCCGTTCCGGGCTGCGGGCGCCCCCCGCCCCGTGCCGCCGGCCGGGACCCCGCGGCCGCGCCCGTATCGGTGCCCGCGCCGCCGCAGGTACCGGGCGCCGGGGGGCGGGGCGCCGACCAAACTCCCTCGCTGCAAAGATGGCGTCGGGGCTGCACAAACTTTGGGCCCCGGGGGGCGGGGCGGCCGTGGCGGTCCGCGCGTGTCCGCGGGCCTGGCAGTGCCGGGCCGGGCGGCCCGGGAGCGCTTCCCGCCGCGCCGGGCCGGGGGCGGGGCCGGGGGCGGGGCTGCGCCGTCCCCACCGGCCGCAGCCGGTTTGGGGGGCGGGTGCGGAGCGGATCCGGGGTGGGGGCTGGGAACCCCCGTGCCGCCGCCTGCGCTGAGCCTGCCCCTTCCGCAGGGCCCTGCCGTGGGCGGCGGCTTTGCGGGCTTGGAGTTCGTGCTGCCTCGGGAGCCGGAGCCGCGAGCCGCCAACCTAGGGGTCCCGGGGACGTGGGCGGGGGCGGCGGTGGGGCCCCCGAAGCCGTCGGCGCACATCCCGGTGCCAGGGCAGAGGTGAGCCAGGGTCTATCGCGCCAGGCCGAGGTGGGCGTGCGCACACGTGCGCTGGTGTGCGCAGGGGTGGTGGGTGGGGCGCGGGCACGTGCCTTCTCGAGCCCCACCCCACGGAGCGTGGAGGGGTCTTGGTGGAGGGCAGGTCAGGGCCCCGACCTGGGGTTTCTGTCCCCCTCCCCAGCTCTCCAGCGCTGGAGGAGTGGAGCAGAAATTACCAGTGTGTCGTGCCCCGTGCGCCCCCAAGCTCTGGGGGCCAGAGCGCAGAGCTGGGAGGGGGCCCCTGTCAGTCTCTGTGCCGTAGAGGCTGCCCGCTGACGTGAGGTTGACGGTCCAGGAATCCCAGGGCTTCTGACGGCCATCTCCTAGCCCTGCCTAAAACCCTCCTGGGGGCCCCACACCCAAAGCTGGCTTCTCAGGTAGAGGCGGGCTGTGGCCTGGCCTGCTGGGGCCTGGGGACCCAGCTTGTCTCCCCTGGCTGCTGCTGGCTGGTCCCTCCCTCGCAGGCCTGGCGCGGCCGCAGCTGCTGTTGCACAACCCTGGTTACTGTGTGATTGGGGGGAGGGCTGGGCCCGGCCTGGCCTCGCCTGGCCCGGCCTGGGGGTGGGGCCTCAGACCCCTGTCCAGCGCCTGGGCCTGAAGGAGCCACCGTGGAACAAAGCCCAGGCTGCAGAGAACTCAGGCTTCAGGGAGACCCCAGCCTGGGCCCTGTGTCTGGTGGTTCCTGGAGATTTGGTCTCTGTAATCCGAGCTGGGGGTGGAGACGGGCCTCCAGCCCAGTGCCTGGAGGGAGGGAGCCGGGCCACACAAACACACACACACACACACACACACACAGTGCCCAGGCCTGCACGTGTGCTGGGCTAGGGGAGGAGCTTGGAGTACTTGCTGGACGCCACCCACATCTCTTCCAGAGCCCCCCCAGAAAAATCCCGACTGGATGAGGTCATGGCTGCGGCTGCCCTCACAAGTCTGTCCACCAGCCCCCTCCTGCTGGGGGCCCCAGCTGCAGCCTGTAGCCCAGGTGAGACTGAGACACCTGGCCTGGGGTCTCCGGGACCCTGTGGTTGCCCACCCCTTGGGGCAAGCAGAACCCCTTTGCCTGGAACACCACCTTCTAAATAGACCTCTTGAGGCCTGAGACAGACATCAGGACCCCCAGTGCCTCTCAGTGTGTCCCAGTCTGCGGGCCTGTGACCTGTGCATTTCCCCCTGGCTGGCCAGGCGTCTCCCCACACAGGATGTCCCTGTGTTGAGGAGGCTAGTCCTCCCGGCCACTGCTTCCTCCAAAAGACGTGGCTCACCTGTGACCAGGTGAACGGGCGGAGGCGCAGAGTTAAGGGGCTTGCAGCGGCAGCCTCTGAAGAGCAGCCCGAGCCCGACGGAAGCCCTAACACGGCTGCCGGTGTGTCCCCACAGAGCCTGGCTTGGAGCCCTGGAAGGAGGCCCTGGTGCGGCCACTGGGCAGCTGCAGCGGAGACTGGGGCTGGGACCTGGCCAGCGACCAGTCCTCTCCATCTACCCCGTCACCCCCACTGCCCTCTGAGGCAGCCCATTTCCTATTTGGGGAACCTGCCCCAAGGAAGAGGAAGGTGAGCCTGAGGCAGCCCTCAGGGCGGGGTGGACGCGCGGCCATGCCTGACCACCAGCCCTTGTCACCCAGAGCTCAGTGCAGGTCCTGTTCCAGTGTCTGTGGAAGCGGTGTGGGAAGGTGCTGAGCACGGCCTCCGGGATGCAGAGACACATCCGCCTGGTGCACCTGGGGTGCGGTGGGGCTGGCGGGGGGGGGGGGGCAAGCCAGGGGGGCCAAGGCTTCAGCTCCCACCCACCGTGTCCCCCGCAGGCGGCAGGCAGAGCCAGAGCAGAGCGACGGGGAGGAGGACTTCTACTACACAGAGCTGGACGTTGGCATGGATGTGCTGACAGACGGGCTGTCCAGCCTGTCCCCAGTGTCCCCCACAGCCTCCGCGCCACCCGCCTTCCCCCGCCTGGAGCTGCCAGAGCCCCCGACCCTGTCCAGCCTGCTGCGGCCGCTGGCCCTGCCCCCAGTCCCCGTGCTGAGCTCTGGGGCACCCCCTGCGGGGTGCCGCGGTGACGACACCTACCAGGTGGGTGAGGCCACAGGCAGCAGCTCGGGGTGAGTCTCGGGGTGCTCGGGACGGGGGAGAGGACACAGCTGTGTCTCCTCTCAGGGCTGCCTGGCCCCCATCCGCCTGGAGCCACGGCCCCCCGCCATCAGGACCTGTGTGCCAACCCTGCCCTCCAAGCTTGGTGCCAACCCAAGGTGCGTACGTGTTGAGGGGCCGGGGCAGGTGTCCGGCAGGGAGGGTCCCGGCCTAGCATGAGCCCGCGTCTCCTCTGCGTCCCCCCAGGAAGCCCCGGGGTGACGCCAAGAAGTGCCGGAAGGTGTACGGCATGGAGCACCGGGACCTGTGGTGCACAGCCTGCCGCTGGAAGAAGGCGTGCCAGCGCTTCCTGGACTGAGCATGCGCGCCCGCGCCCACCCCAAGCTGCTGCCCCGCTCCCCAGGACTCTGCCGAGGAGAAAATAAGCTACCCCAGCCCCCAGCCGGGCACTCCTGCGGCAGGGTCTGCTTTTTAATGGTGGGGGAAGTTTGGTGACCCTGGACCCCCAGAGGTTTGGGGGGGGGGTCCCACCACTCAAAGTGCCTCTGAAGAAACCAGCCTTTTGCACTAAAGCCGAACCTCACGGCTGTCCCCTTGGCCCGGGGTCCCCGGGGGTGGCCGCCCTCCCTGCCTGTCAGCCCATGGACTGGTCAGGGTGCTGATGGGCCAACTTCAGGGCCACACGGGGGCCGGTCTGTGATGCACTTTGAGGGGTGTCAGGGAGGGGCCTCCCCTGCCCGCACTTAACCCGATGGTTCGAGGGCCCCGGGCGCTGACGTTTGTATCTTGTTTGCGAAGCTCAGGTGTCTCGAGTCTGGGCCGCGCCAGGCAAGGAGAAAAATTAAAGATTTGGGGTTTTTCCAGAAGCCGTGTCTGCCTCCTGGGGGGAACTGAGACCCTGCCAGAGGCAGGGGTGGTGGGTGGGCAGAGCAGGGAGGCCAGCCAACAGACCGCAGAGGGCTCACTTCCTGACACGGGAGGAGGGGACACTGTGAAACACTCACGAGGCGTCCGCTTGAGCAGCAATTTCCCAGTTTATTGAAAGTGGAAGCTTTGCAAGAAGGTCGAAGCTGACCCGTCACAGGAAGGAGACCCCCAGGCAGGCCCAGAGCTCGCCCCGGCAGACAGGAAGGTGCCGTCCACCTGCCCTGTGGCTACACGCTGCAACAGCTGCGATTTTCTGCCAACCGATCACCGAAGTCTCTTCTCCCAAATATTAAACACATCTCCAATACAAACACAGGTTTATGATAATATAAAGTTGATATAATATAGATTATCCCCAAGGGAAAGAAAACCAACAATTTTCAAACACTGCCCTTGTTTGTTTTGTTTTTGTTGACAGGTTGAAAGCATGTTGAAAAAATAAATATTTCAGAAAAGCACACACACAGCACCCTCACTGCAAGTGGTTCTGAAAGGGCCACACACAAAACACAGTATAGAATCTAAAAAATAACAACAACCAGTAAGTATGGCTTTCTTAAGCGTTGCACATGTCACAGAATGAGCGAAAATAAGATTATCTTTCATCATATTGCAAAAAGTTCCAGTTTTTGCCTTTTCTCAGTTTCTTTTTTAAAAAGGAAGATGTGCAAAGTTGGAAGGAGTAGCCGTGTCTCTCGAGTCGAGGTCCCTATTCAGTCCTGGCAGTGTTATGACTGTTTCCCAAAACCCAGAGTCCAAATATACAACCTGGTCAGGATCCAGAGCTTGATACAAAAGTCATACGGGTTCCCTGCCCCCCCCCACCCCAAAGAACTCACCACTCAACGGACTGCATTTTCCACTTTGGTGTTGCAAACACCAAAATACAGACAGACACAAACAAAAAAGTACAAAACGTGAAATGTAATCTACACATTTTTTTCCTCTTCATAAAAAAATATTTATTAGTTTAAACATTGATTTAAAAAAAAACCAGTCACGTAAAAAAACCCTTCATTACACGTCTTTTCCCTCCACGCCTCCTGAGAGGGGATGCCTTCATTTCCGTCGACGGCGGCAAACTGTGTCGGACCGCGAGCCTGCCTCGCAGCACACGCCTTGCGAGCTTGGTGGGCAGGAGTGGGGCCCTCGGTTTTCCAGTACAGTATTGGTTTTAAGGAAGAAAATGCCCCTGTGGCACTGAGAGCGACCCCCCAGAAAGGTCAGCAAGGGTGGTCCAGAGCAGGGAGCGAGCGGGTCGGAAAGAGCGAGGTGTCCTGAGTGCGGAGGCAGAGACGGCCCAGGTGTGGGCAGGACGGCCTGAGCGGTGGGACCAGTACAAAACCCAGAGACGCTGTGGGTAGCAAAGGCCTGGTTTCCAAATACATTTATAAGAAAGTAGGTCTGTTTAGAAAAGGGGTCAGAAAGTCGGGGAGGTACACAGTTCTGAGGGCCCTGTGAGGGGTGCAGCCCGGGGCCCCACTGGAGAAAGGCAGCAAGGGAAGTGGGTCCCAGAGCCCCTGCACCGGCCTCGCCCCCCACGCCCCACCCGCCGTGTCAGGAGGAGCCGGCAGGGCAGCCCGCGAGGGCTCCGCACGTCCCCTCGGAGGACAGGAGTGCGGGCGGCGGCTCTGGCCACGCCCTCTACCCGCCCGGGAGGCCCCCCGCACCCCAGCGGCAGCCGGGGAGGCGAGCTCCAGGCCACCCCCGGAACCTAAGTTAGGGGCTCGGGGGATTCTCCTTTTTCCACCTAAAAAGAATAGATGTGACACGGTGACCAGCCTGGTAGAAGCTTACAGTCCGTGGAAAAAGAGAACGTAGAAACACTGCCCCCAGCGGGGCTCGTGCTGAGCCCCCAGAGGAGCCCGTGCCCGACGGGCCTGCCTGCGCCTGAGCCGTGCGGGCGCACGACGGAATGTCTGAGTAGTGAAGTGTGGTCCGCGACAGCCTTACCGGGGGAGGGGACAGACCAGGGCGGGTCCTGCGGCCCAGGGCAGGGTCCTCACAGCGGGGCCCTTGCTTTTCACTCAGAAAAAACCAATCACAAAGAGGCGGTGAGCTCATCTACAAAGACAACAGAAGGACTGACAAGCTGAAGGAAAGACGCTAGGTTTTGTCACGTCAGAAAAATAATGCCAAACAAAATAATTTTATGTAACTACCTCAACTATGTCTCTGACGACTTAAAAAGTTTGGTTACCCACGCGGGGAGGTGTGAGCAGCGCACGGCTGTCAGGATCCCCACCTCCAGTGTTAGCAGCAACAAGGCAAGGGCCCCCAGGAGGGGCCAGCAGGAGGGGCCTGGGCACGAAAGGACGGCAGAGCCGAGGGGACGAGGCCGCCCCCGGGCTCCCCAAGGAAGTGCACGTGGAACGAAGAGCCCAGGCGCCCCAAAGGGCCCTGAGTGGCCAGCAGCGGGGCGCGCTGAGCCCTGCACCAGAGGAGCGTGGCACGTCGGTCCCCACCTGGCGGCCTCCACCGGATGATAGCACCTGGGAGTCCTCGGCCCCAGCAGGGGCTTCTGCAGCTGTTGTATGTGAAGCACCAGAGCCCAGAGGCAGGAGGGCCACGGGGCTTTCTGTACACTGGACCTGGATTCCGCGGGCCGCCACGGCAGCGGCAGAAGGCTGCGGTGGTGGCCGCAGGCAGTGACCAGGCTGCTGAGAAAGGGGGAGCAGAGCAGGGGGCGGGGGAGACTCCAGCACTGGACATCGGGTGTATGCAACACCTTCCTTAACACCCCTTGGACCCGTGGCCTCGGGGACCACGCTCATGACCCCGCCCAGCCCCGACCTTGACCCGGCCATCGGGCCATGGTGCATGCCCTATCTACACGTACCTGCTGGGAACCCTCCCTTGGTCCCCGCAGACGTGAGGGAACGTGTGCTCCCCCTCTGCTCAAACCCACCCTGTGCCCCCCAACATCCCGTTCGGTCCCGGAGCCCTTACTTGCTGGGGTCATGCCTGCTTCCGAGCCTGCGGGGCCGGTTTCTGGGTGTGTGTCTGGGGCAGGAGCAGAACAAAGGGGGCTCAGCGTGGCCGGGCCCCAGGCGAGAGCAGATCCCTAGGGACACGCACACGCACACGCACGCGCGCACACACGCACACGGACACACACACGCCCGCACACACGCACGCGCGCGCACTGGAGGGGTGGCACCGCCCCCGCCCCCGCCCCCAACCCGCGGCCTAGGAGATCCAGAAGTCCTTGTCGGGCGCCCCCGGGGGGCTGCCGGGTCCCCGCGGCGAGTCCTCGTCCTCCTTCTCGGCCGCCAGCAGCGCGTCCTCGTGGGCCAGGCCCACCTCATCCTCGTCCTCACACAGCTCCTCCTCGCCCTCCCCCCGCGGGTCGTCGGGGTCTTCCAGGTAGGGCCCATCGCCAGGGAACAGCTCGGGGGAGCCCTCCGTGCCACCGCCGTCCAGGGGCCCGGCCACGCCTCGGCCCGCGCAGTCGGCACATACGCCGTGGCGCCGCGAGCCGTGCTTGATGCCCACGCTCGCGGCCGACATGAACACGCGGCTGCACAACTTGCACACGTACTTCTTGTCCTTGCTGTGGACCTGCGGGGGGACGGGCGGTCAGTGCGGGGGGACGGCGGTCAGTGCGGTCAGTGCGGGGGGACGGCGGTCAGTGCGGGGGGACGGGCGGTCAGTGCGGTCAGTGCGGGGGGACGGCGGTCAGTGCGGGGGGACGGGCGGTCAGTGCGGTCAGTGCGGGGGGACGGCGGTCAGTGCGGGGGGACGGGCGGTCAGTGCGGTCAGTGCGCGGGGGACAGGCGGTCAGTGCGGGGGGACGGCGGTCAGTGCAGGGGGGACGGCGGTCAGGGCGGGGGGACGGGCGGTCAGTGCGGTCAGTGCGGGGGGATGGCGGTCAGTGCGGGGGGACGGCGGTCAGGGCGGGGGGACGGGCGGTCAGTGCGGTCAGTGCGGGGGGATGGCGGTCAGTGCGGTCAGTGCGGGGGGATGGCGGTCAGGGCGGGGGGACGGGCGGTCAGTGCGGGGGGATGGCGGTCAGGGCGGGGGGACGGGCGGTCAGTGCGGTCAGTGCAGGGGGATGGCGGTCAGTGCAGGGGGACGGCGGTCAGGGCGGGGGGACGGGCGGTCAGTGCGGTCAGTGCGGGGGGATGGCGGTCAGTGCGGGGGGATGGCGGTCAGTGCGGTCAGTGCAGGGGGATGGCGGTCAGTGCAGGGGGACAGGCGGTCAGTGCGGTCAGTGCGGGGGGATGGCGGTCAGTGCGGGGGGACGGGCGGTCAGTGCGGGGGGGACAGGCGGTCAGTGCGGGGAGACAGGCGGTCAGTGCGGTCAGTGCGGGGGGATGGCGGTCAGTGCGGGGGGACGGGCGGTCAGTGCGGTCAGTGCGGGGGGATGGCGGTCAGTGCGGGGGGACGGGCGGTCAGTGCGGGGGGACGGGCGGTCAGTGCGGTCAGTGCAGGGGGACGGCGGTCAGTGCAGGGGGACGGCGGTCAGGGCGGGGGGACGGGCGGTCAGTGCGGTCAGTGCGGGGGGATGGCGGTCAGTGCGGGGGGATGGCGGTCAGTGCGGTAAGTGCAGGGGGATGGCGGTCAGTGCGGGGGGACGGCGGTCAGGGCGGGGGGACGGGCGGTCAGTGCGGTCAGTGCGGGGGGATGGCGGTCAGTGCGGGGGGACGGGCGGTCAGTGCGGGGGGACGGGCGGTCAGTGTGGTCAGTGCGGGGGGATGGCGGTCAGTGCGGGGGGACAGGCGGTCAGTGCGGTCAGTGCGGGGGGATGGCAGTCAGTGCGGGGGGACGGGCGGTCAGTGCGGGGGGGACAGGCGGTCAGTGCGGGGGGACGGCGGTCAGTGCGGTCAGTGCGGGGGGATGGCGGTCAGTGCGGGGGGGACAGGCGGTCAGTGCGGGGGGACGGCGGTCAGTGCGGTCAGTGCGGGGGGATGGCGGTCAGTGCGGGGGGGACGGCGGTCAGTGCGGGGGGACGGGCGGTCAGTGTGGTCAGTGGGGGGGTATGGGCGGTCAGTGCGGGGGTACGGGCGGTCAGTGCGGGGTACGGGCGGTCAGTGGGGGGTACGGGTGGTCAGTGCGGGGGTACGGGCGGTCAGTGCAGGGGACGGGCGGTCAGTGCGGGGGTACGGGCGGTCAGTGCAGGGGACGGGCGGTCAGGGGACAGGTGGTCAGTACGGCGAAGGGGGATGGGTTGGTCAGTGAGGGGGACAGGTGGTCAGTGGGGGGATGGGCGGTCAGTGCAGGGAAGTGGGATGGGGTGGTCAGTGAAGGGGGACAGGTGGTCAGAGAGGGGGGACAGGTGGTCAGTGGAGGGAGAGGATTGCGATTTTAATTCCTCATATTTTTCTGAATTCTCTGGTGTTCTAGAGCAATCAAGTAAATAAAAACATAACCAATGGTGTCACGGTGGAAAAGGTTTGCTGAGCTGTGTCCTTCCTCCGTACGTGGAACACACCCTCACTGATGGGTCACTGTCCTGGGGGCTGCGCCCTCGGAAGGGACCCCCTTCCCCGTCCTGGGCTGAGGGCTCTCTGCCTCCCAACTCAGTGGCTCCACAGACCACCACGAACGGTCCACCTTCCCGTCACAGCCTTCCACAAACCCCAACCATGAAGACCACTGCTCAGACGTTCACTGCTGACCAGCGTCCACAGGCTGGGTCCCCACACGTTCTGATTCTAGAAACGGAGCCTCAAACGATGCGGTCCCCAGGACCCTCCTGCGTCTCTTCTGTTTGTTGTATTTTAAACCCAAGTCTTCCTCGAGCCTCCCCCAACAGAAACTGTTCTGAGAGCAGGCTTGGTGGGGCCGTGGGAGGCAGCGTCCACGGAGGCCCCTCAAGACCTGGGGCTCCCACGCAGGGAGCTGGGGGCTGTGCCGGGACACCCGGGAGCGACCAAGGTGTCGCGGGGAGCCACTCAGCTGGCACCAGATGGCTGGGCACCTGTCCTAACACATGGAGGGAGGGAAGAGAGAGGGAGGATGCGGGCACCATGGCAACCCTCGGCTCCTCCTCCGGAGACCCCGCCGTCCAGAGGACTCCTGGCAACACTGCCCCAGCCCCTCTGTCTCCCCAGGGGGCACAGCACAGGCACCAGCCTCCACACAGAAGGGACACCGAGTGCCCCTACTGCCACCTGCTGTCAGCAGCCGCTCAGCTGCCTCCTGGGGGCCAGGGGCCCTCAACAAATTAAAGGGGAAGATACAGAGCCTCTTCTCAGAAAAGGGCAAACCTGCACACGTTTTAAGCACATTTTCAGGGATTTGTGATCCTCCCTGAAACCTAAGCAGGACCCCAGGATGGAAATCTGGCCCCATCCAAGGTAAACGGGCAACGACCACACCGAGCCTCAAATGGGACCAACGCTTCCTGAAGCCATAATGTGGTTTTGCTAAAGAAAAGCTGTCGTAACCCACGTACTGACAACTTTCCAGCACTTGAGTATAGCAAACAAGCCCCCATTCATCTCTGAGTAGGAACAACGTGGGCATCGGCGTACGGATCCCTCCAAGTTTCTGTGGTAACCTGAGCCTCTGCAGCTCTCGGGGTGGGCTCTGCAGAAGGGAAACGCTGGACAGAGGGGCAGCTCTGCAGTCAGTGGCGAGTCAGCCCTAGCGGTTGCCCCACACACCTGCCGTCCAGGCTGGGGCTGCCGCTTCCCCGGGCTGCTGGACCCCACGACGGGGCGGTGGACACTGCAGGCTGGGGCCATGGACCTCCCTCAGTCAGCTGGGCTGGGCTCCCCCCCACTCCTGGGGCTGTCCCCCCTCCGGCTTTGCTGCCTGACCTCTCAGGAGCCTTCCCAGATGTCCTCACCCCAAAATAAGTGCCCTCCACTGGGCTGGAAAGATAAAACAACAGGCTAGTAAGGTTGCCCCATCCAGAGAGCCAACTGTTGGATCCAAGCCGAGTAAATCTGGATGCGACCCCAAAGTGAGCCAGAGCCCCCCACTCACCCCAGATGGACACACACACAGGCAAAGACCCTGCTCGTCCACACGGCTCACCTTGCCAGCAGCCAGGCCTGAGGGTATCACCCTGCCCTCCCGCAGCCGCCTGCCACCCTTGTGCAAGGGCAGCCCTGGGCCACCCTCACCACTGCCAACACAGCCCCCCCCACCTCCTGGGGGCTCTGCTCCTGACAGCAGCTCAGCACGCTGTAGGCTCAGCCAAGTCTGTGCACCCCGCAGGCGACCCCCGACACCTCTGAGAGTCCCAAACTCATGACATGACCCCAGTGCCCTCTCCCGGCCCCCATGGCACAGGCTGAGGGCTCTGGGCATCTGCCAGCCCAGGGCTGCCTCCACTTCCTCAGCCCCGCAAGCTCCAGCTGGCCCCACCCTCAGTCCTGAACCCCACCTTGAGTGTGTGTCTCAAGAAGACAACACCATGTATAGCCTTGGGGTCCGGCCCTGGCCCCCACGGTTTATCTCACCTGCCAAAGTGTCCCTTGCCCTGTTTTTTTTGGCAAATCTGCCTATTTCAAGGATGACCTTTTCCTATCACTTCCTGGCCAAGCAAATGTATCCATTCAGCACCTGACAACTGGCAACTCCAGCTGGGTGCCCACCACAGACAGGTAAGCCAACGCCTTACAAGGCCACGGGAGGGTGGGGGGGGAGGGGGTCCCACCATGCCTTGGAGCCGGGGCACCAAGGAAGTGACCTCATGGCGGGACACCAGGGGCCGAGAGCAGGGGTCCTGGCAGGGGAGGAAGCGCTTGCCAAGGCCAGGCCAAGGTCTGGGGCTGGGGGTGATACAGCCCACCTGCTTTCTGCACCCAGTCTCAGGGGGTGGAGCTTATCAGGGGGGTGGGGTCAACATTGCTCTACCTACTCACTTGGCCTTTCCAAGGCAGAGCAGAACCCACTTTAGGGCTTCCCATGGCCTTCTGGGCACCCCACATCATCATCCCACCTTCCTGGATCCCTCAGCACAGCACTGAATGGGCCCAGCCGACCCCGTGATGACCCCATGCTGACTACCCTCCACTGACCCCCCATGCTATCCCCATGCTGACCCTGTGATGACCCACACTGACCTTGTGATGACCCACGCTGATCCCATGCCGACCCCATGCCGATCCCATGATGACCTCATGCTGACTACCCTCCACTGACCCCCCCATGTCAACCCCATGCTGACCCTGTGCTGACCCATGCTGACCCCATGTCCACCCCACGCTGACCCTGTGCTGATCCACGCTGACCCCATGCCCACCCCACACTGACCCTGTGATGACCCACACTGACCCCACGATGACCCTATGATGGCCCACGCTGACCCCATGCCCACCCCACACTGACCCTGTGATGACCCACGCTGACCCCACGCTGACCCTGTGACGGCCCACGCTGACCCCATGCCCACCCCACATTGACCCTGTGATGACCCACGCTGACCCCACGCTGACCCTGTGATGGTCCACGCTGACCCCATGCCGACCCCATGCTGACCCCACGCTGACCCTGTGACGGCCCACGCTGACCCCATGCCCACCCCATGCTGACCCCACCCTGACGCCATGCTGACCCCACGCTGACCCCATGCTGAGCCATGGCCGCACTCACAACCCTGCCCCCACTCACCAGCGTGTGCCGCTTCATGTGCTCCCGCCGCGTGAACTTCTTGCCGCAGATCTCGCAGGGGTAGGGCCGCTCCCCCGTGTGGGAGCGCATGTGCCGCTTGAGGATGCACTGGTGCATGGCCGAGAAGCTGCAGTAGGGGCACTTGAACTTCTTCCTGATCACCGTGAACTCGTTGACTGAAAGACAGCAGACCCGCAAGTCAGCGTGCAGCCCGCCCGCCCCAACAAGCCCTGCTCTTGTTTAGACGGCCCCCGCCGAGGGCCCGCACGCCCAGGCCGGAGAGCCCGCGCTCCGCCAAAGGTCCGAGGTCACTACTTCCAGCACGTCCCGGACACAGCCACTATCTTACACATCAGCCTCCGAGACACAGTGAGGTCCTCATACACAATCATAACAGAGAACAAAGCTGTAAAGACAAGTGAAGCCGGAGCTCGGTTCCCAGCCCACAGCTCTGCTCACGGCCACAGGCCATTGGTGCCCGGGAGTCGCAGGGCAGAGCCGCCCCCTCCAAACACCTGCAGGCCGGTGGTTTTGCAGTTTTAACGCCCAGAGGAAAGGTCTGCCTAAGCAGCTAGTGGACACAGCCAAGTGAGAGGCTTGGGTCAGCCCCAAACGTGCAACAGATCGCTGAGTGGCCTCTGCCTCGGGGTGCGGCTCATCCGGCCCGTTTTTCTGCCCACATTTCTGAGAGCGACGCCACGGGCCCCTGTGGGGTCATCCGTGTGGCCAGCTCGAGCTCACGGCGGGGGGCTGCGTTCCACACCCGAAGGCGGCCACGCCCTCAGAGGCATCTCGCTCCCCATGCTGGATGCTCTCCTGGTGGTAGTCAAGGGGGTTGGGATCCCATGCGTCAGCCCCACTGTGCAGCGCTCCACTGGGCACTGGGCAGCTTATCCCGAGTGGTGCCACTGGGCAGCTTATCCCGAGTGGTGCCACAGACACCACAGTCATCCCCCCTGAAACATGCAGAGCATCCACCCAGTAACCCCATTAACCTAAACGCCTGAAAGCAGTCATCCCAGACTTCACCAGGATTGCTGGGAGCATCCAGATCCTGGGATCTCACTTCCCGCTGTGCAAGGAGCTTGGTGGTGGACACCTGTCTGAATGCAGTTTCCCAGGGCCCTCACACCACCCTACAACCTGGACGGCACCTGGACGGCTGCACATGGCACCAGCACCCCGAAGACAGACCAAGGGTCCCCACAGTCAAGAACACTGGCCAAGGCCAAAGGCAGGATGCTGGAATGAACCCCAGGAGGGGTGTGGACACCATCAGCCAGGCGGTCTTCCGCTGGGTCCTCAGACTCCTACCAAATGGTCAAGTGTGGCAGGCCCTGGCCACAGTCACCGCTGCCCCTGGAGGTGCCCAGAAGGAGGCAGATAAGAAAACAAATGCCCCAGAGTGACACAGCCCAAGACAGCGGGACCCAGGAAAGCTGAGGCAACTCTTGCTGGAGGGAAGCAGCCAGTCTGCTGGAAGGATGACCACCTCTGTCCCCACAGCCCTGGGCCGCCCACCATGCCACCCAGAAGCAGGGACCCTCACTGCCATCTCCATGGGCCGGGCCCATGGCCCCCTACTCCATTCTGCTGGTCACACCCCAGCCACGGGCATGTCACCATGGAAACGACACCAACGGGGGCTGCAAGCAGCCGAGGTGGTCCTCACCCCTGCACCTCTGCTCCTAAGACACTGGTCCTCACCCCTGCACCTCTGCTCCTAACACACTGGTCCTCACCCCTGCAGCTCTGCTCCTAACACACTGGTCCTCACCCCTGCAGCTCTGCTCCTAACACATGCCTGCTTAAATGTGGGGAAACACTAAGTGTTGCTCCATCTGCTCTACGCCCAGCATGGGGCTCGAACTCACAACCCCGACATCAAGAGTTGCATGCTCCACTGACTGAGCCAGCCAGGCGCCCCTAAGCAGTCTCTGGTTTTTTTTGTTTTTTTTTTTTAGTGTTTCTCCCAAGAACCCTTAAAGGGCATCTCAATATTCAAGCAACCCGGATTTCTTTATTTTCCAGCGAGACCATCCACACGCTGTGCTGCGAGCCCATCCTCCCACCGTGTGCCCGAGAGCTCTGGGCCCTGGGGTGAGAGTTGGTCCACACGGGGACACACTCCCAGGACGACCTCTATGCACCCTCATGCCAACACGGCCCCAGCACTAGGCTGTGTGGACTTTATCACAGCTCACAACCGACGACCCTGCCTGGAGCCTGGCCGCCCGCTGGCCTCATGGTTTCCACGCGCGTAAAAGGGACGCCCTGTCCCCACCATGCCTCTCTCAGAAATCTCAGTCCTGTCCAAAGAAGCAAAGCATTTGCTTACAATTAGAAGCTTTTCACATGTGTTTGCTTGCTCGAGGGCATGCGTGCGCACGTGTGCGTGTGCGTGGCAGGAGCTGGGGGCGGGAGGGAACGTGCAGCCGTGGGGAAGACGGTAAAACCAGAAGATTGTAGACAACACAGAAGGCACGTGACAGCAGGAGGAGCCGTGGAAACCCCCCCGCATGCCACCCCACAAAGATCACCTCAGTTAACAGCTTGACATCTGTCCTTGGAGTCTCTTTTCTACGCACAAACCTGTTTTAAATTACAGACTGGAATTACGATGTACAGTTACCTAGGACACGGTCCACTAACACTGGTGGCCGCCTGTCCACGCCACTTCAGCGTAGCCTGCACGCGTTTGAGGGGCCTGACTGACCAAGTGGAGACCCTACTGTTGAAGGTCCAAGCCGTTTCCGTTGCTTGGCCCCCATGAACAATGAGTCAGTGAGGTCCCTACTAAAGGGCCCACACGCCTCCGATCACCTCCTGAACACACACTCTGAGAAGGGGCTTAGGCCACGCTGTCCCCCACGCAGCTGTCCCGTCTGCTGGCCCTTGGCCGAGGTGCAGGGAGGACCCCTGAAGCCATGCTGGGTGTGACGGATGGCGGTCCCCGCTGTTGCCATATGCACTCTGCAAGCCTGGCCCCCAGGCTGGGGAAGAGAGCTGCAGGAGAGTTTCTGGGGTGTACATGCAGCCAGAGGGGAGCCGCCCTTCCTAAGGAAGGGCCTCGAGCCGGGGACTGCCGGACGTAGCTCAGGCTGCGGTCCCCGGGGCAGGGGCTCCAGCACCCCCACGGCAGGACTGGAGAGAGGGAAGGCCGCGCACCCCGGCACACCTGATGTAGCCGAGCCACTCCGAAAACCAGGCCTGGTGGGACCCGCCTCATCAGCTGTCCACAGTCACTCCACACGGGCGGCTCTCCGAGGCAGTGATCCCACTTTTTATCACCAAATAAAGCAAATGCACCACCCACTCTGGGATGGAGAGGGAGAAGAGGAAATGAACTGTTACGTTATTTTATTTAAGACAACCTTTTTTTGAGAATGTGTTTATTCATGGCTTCTATTCTGCTTCTATAAACATGAAAGTTAAAATGCTGAATTATGTATTCTAGTCTTCTGTATTTAACAACTCAGACTTACACGTGGAAAAAAAAATTGATCTCTGTGCAGAAGTGCTGCATTTTTTTCCCTAGAAAAACAACCTAGAACACACAGGCATGAGTGTGGCTCGTCATTAGGGACCCTCCCCGAACCTGGGCATGCTGACCGGGAACAGAGCTGCAGACACTTACAACGCACGCTTTCTGGAGTCACCCTGTGATGATGATGTTGGTGTTTTCTTGTTATGTCAGATTTCTGCCTCTGCCGGAACACCATGAACGGGACAGCCAAAGGCAACAAAAATCTACCCTGTCACAGCTGGGAAGCCAGAGTCTGAGGGGCCGCGCTCCTCTGGAGGCTCCAGGGGGGTCCTTCCTGCTCCTTCCAGCTCCTGGGGGTCCAGGTGTCCTGGGCTTGTGGCCACGTCTTCCCGTTTCTGCCTCCTTTGTGAGGCTTCTGTCTGTGTCTCTCCTCTTCTGTCTCTTAAAAGGGCACTTGTCACTGTATTTAGGTCCAACTTGGATATTCCAAGACGATCTAATTTAGTTATATCTGCAAAGACCCTTTTTTCCACAGTGGGTCACATTCACAGGTTCCGGGGATTAGGATGCAGACCCAGCTCCAGCGTAGGGAGCACCATTCCACGCCCTCACTGAATGAACAGCACCGTGAGCACTGAGGGGAATTTTCATTGGCTGTTATGAGTGAAACAACTTCTTCTTGGAAAGAACCTAACACTTCTAGAACCTGTGATTTACAGTCTGTGTATCTCAGAAAAACTTTCCACATCATACAGATTCCTTCTCATAAACACTTATAAAGCCTTAGAAGGTTAACGGTGAAAGAGGCATTGAAATAATGAAAAAGCACGAATATCACTCAACTGAAACAGATGCTCTCTGCCGATCTGTCCGAAACCCTGAACCCCCTGCCTGGGATCAAGCACTCCAGCACAAAGAGTAAGCCTGTCATCAAGAAGCAGGGTTTCAGAAGCTGGGACCAGATTGTGCAGAATAAGAAGCTCAGTAACATTTGGCTATAATGTTGCAGAAATGTATCTACAGAAATACTGCTCAGCAGCCGCCACCCGCCTTCCCCTCAGAGCACCGCAAGAGATTCAGACCTGTGGTAAAGATCCACTACGTAAGCGAACATTCCAGAACTATTTCATGATAGTGCCAAAGCCTCCAAGGAACTGCTAGTGATGCAAACGGGATTTGCAGGCTGCAGACAGGTGCATAGGGGCGGTTCCTCCAGAAGGGCACACAAGTCTTTTTTTTTTTTTTTTTAAGATTTTATTTATTTATTTGACAGAGAGAGACACATCAAGAGAAGGAACACAAGCGGGGGAGTGGGAGAGGGAGAGGTAGACTTCCCGCGGAGCAGGAAGCCTGATGTGGGGCTCAATCCCAGGACCCCGGGATCATGACCTGAGCCGAAGGCAGATGCTTAACAACTGAGCCACCCAGGTGTCCCGGCATACAAGTCTTTACTCATATAACCATCCAGATTCTTATTCATCCTCTGTAATTTCCAAAAGACTGCACTTCGAGTGCATTTCAGAAATGGATCCAAACATGAACCCCACTTTGTTTTTCCATTTATAAGTTTATTAGGCTGTCAATTACTTTGTGTTAGAATATAGTGAAGCTCTGATGTGTCCAAACTATTTTTTTTCTTTTTTTTTTAGATTTATTTATTTATTTGACAGAGAGAAAGGGATAGTGAGAACAGGAGCACAAGCAGGGGGAGTGGGAGAGGGAGAAGCAGGCTTCCCGCGGAGCAGGGAGCCTGACGCGGGGCTCAATCCCAGGACCCTGGGATCATGACCTGAGCCGAAGACAGACGCTTATCGACTGAGCCACCCAGGCGCCCCTGATGTGTTCTAACCTTACAGAAGCGCATACAGCTGACTTAAGCATACGGCTCAGTGAATGTTTACCTCCCTACGTACATCAGGACACTGCACACCCACAGCTCCCGAAGGCACTCCCGGTCCCCTCCTAGTCCTTATCCCCCCACAGGCAATGACTGCTCTGCCCTCCATCACCACACATTTGCTGTAAGACTTCATATTTGTGGGATCATACGCTCAAGTTGGCTTTATTCACTCAACATAGTCTGCGAAGGTCACGATGTGGCCGCCTGGAGCAGTGGCTTGTTCTTGTTTGTTGCTGTGTAGTATCCCATGGTACGACCACCCCCCGCCGCCATGCGCCAAGGGGCATCCGTCCCAAAGGACCGTGGTGCTCAGATGGCTCTCAGACATGTCTTCTGCTGAACAGGGCTCTCATTTCTGTGGGGCGTACACATAAGAGAGGACTGTCTGGGCCACAGGGTACTTGTACGTTCCATTTTGGTAGATATGGCCAAGCAGTGTTTCACGTGGCCGCATCAATTTATGTCCCCTCCAGCCGTGCGTGAGCATCCCAGCTGCTGTGTCTTCGCAGAGACCTGGCGTGGTCAGTCTGTGGGTCTCTGCACTCCCGCCCTTCTGCAAAGGTGCTGCACTGCGAGGCTGTCTGCATTTCCCATCCACTGAAGACACTGAGCCCACTGGTAAAGTGCTTGCTCGAGTCTCTTCCTTGATTTACTAAGTTGCCTCTTTCTTAGATTTTTAAAGTTTTATGTATTCTGAATATGAATCTTTTCTCAGATATATTTATTGCAAACATTTTCTCCAGCCTGTGACTGGCCCTTTTACTCTCTTAAAAAGGTATCTTTAGTGGAGAAATTAATAATTCTAATGATGTCCATTTTATCAAGTGCTCTTTATGAGCTGCTTAAGAAACTACCACCATGATCATGAAGCTATTGTCCTAGGTCTTCTATAAAACCGTTTACTTTTTATAATTAGGCTTATGATCCATCCCAAATTAATTTTTATGCTTGGTGTGAGTTAGAAGTCAAGATTCATTTTTCTCCTCGAATCCAACTTGCTCAGAACCACATACTGAAAAGACTGTCCAGCCCTGGTCACGGCAGAGGTGCCTCCACCCACGGCAGGGTCACATGCACAGTCGGTGCACACTCTAGCCTGTGGTCGGCTCGCCTGCTGATTCCTGCAACTCCATCGTCCATGGGTCGGAGCCTTTTCCACCGTCCTCTTCACCAGGACAGCCACGCTTCCCCCCTATATCCCGAGCTTGCACGTCTGGGGGCCCTGGGATAGCCCCTTGCAGGGTTGGCCAATTCCAAGAGATAATAAATAACTTTCCTCCAACTGTGCCTCTCACATGCAAGCCAACTATCAAGTTGCCTTACTCACCCCAGCACCAGACAACCAGGGGTGGTCCCCGCACCTTGGAGCCGCTAAAGTCGCCCACATCGGCCACCCTAAGCCTGCTGGCTCTGGACCACCCGTGGTCCCTTTGGTCCCAAGCAGCCATAATCAGGACTCCTGTGCATGCTTTCCCGGGCGGAGCCGAGCACCCAAGGCCCTACGTGGTGTGCCACGCCCCCTTACAGCTCCCCTGTCTGGCAGTGTTTTAAGGAATTTGCCCATTTCCCCCAACTTGTCAAATGTGTTGGCATAAATTGTTCACAATATTTTCTTATTGTTCTAATATCTACAGGATCTTAGCGGTGATCTCTTTTTCATACCTTTTACTTATAATTAGCACTGTTTTCTGTTCGTATTGATCACATCTGATAGGAACTCGTGAGTTTTATTAATCTGTTCGGCTTGCTTCACTGTTCTACCGATGATGTCTGCTTTCCACTTCACGGACATCTCTTTTGTGCACCCCTCCTGCTTGCTTTGGGTTTAATTTGCTGTCCTTTTTCTCATTTCTTGACCCAAAATTAGACGAAGTGCTACTGCAGGCAGAGGCCCCTTTGCCACTGTTTCACCTGCATCCTGCGGGTCTTGATGGGCTTCTCTTGTCACATCACTCAGTGGAAAATATTTTACCATTTCCATTGTGACTTATTCTTTGACTCAAGCATTATTTAAAAGCATGTTGTTTGATTTCCAAACATTTGGGGGGATAGTCCAGTATCTTTTTGCTATTGATTTTTTAAAAATTAGAATTTCACCAGGCTCAGAGAAGACGCTGATTCCAGCGAGATCTGTGTTACAGCTACAAGATCTGCCCATTGTAAATGTTTCAAAGGCACTCCGAATACTCTGCACGGCTTCTGTGTAAATTTCAAATTAGTTAATCCTTGTTACAGGTCAGCACCTCTCAACACAGATGGGAAACGTCTAAACAAAGTAGCAAGTTGAATCCACTGCTCTAGGAAAAGAATGATACCTTGTGACCAAATGGGTTTATTACAGGAATTCAGGGTTCATTTAACATCTGGATACTGCTCAGATCTTCTCTATCCTCACTGATAATTTGTCTGCTGTCCCATCAGTTACCGAGTTAATGTGTCGAAAATCCCCCACTGTGACGTGGACCCGTCTTTCTCCTTTGACTGTGGTCAACTTTTATGTCATATATTTTATTTTATTTTTTTTTTTTTAAGATTTTATTTATTTATTTGAGAGAGAGAATGAGAGACAGAGAGCACGAGAGGGACAAGGGTCAGAGGGAGAAGCAGACCCCCCGCTGAGCAGGGAGCCCGACGCGGGACTCGATCCCGGGACTCCAGGATCATGACCTGAGCCGAAGGCAGTCGCTTAACCAACTGAGCCACCCAGGCGCCCTATGTCATATATTTTAAAATTAAGCACGCACATTTAGGCCTGTTACATTTCCTACAGAACTGACTCCATCATTATGTGAGGTCCCTTGAATAATAATTCTTCAGTTTACTTTGATATTAAGATTAAAGACTTTCTTTACGGGTTTCCTTTGTTTATCTTTTTCTTTTAAGATTTTTTATTTATTCATTTGAGAGAGAGAGAGCACGCGTGTGAGTGAGTACACAAGCAGGGGCAGGGGGAGACGGGGAAGCAGACTCCCCGCTGAGCAGGGAGCCTGACACGGGACTAGATCCCAGGACCCTGGGATCATGACCTGAGCCAAAGGCAGAGGCTTAACTGACTGAGACACCCAGGCGCCCCTCCTTGGTTTATCTTATTTATCTTTTTGCTTTAACGCTTTCTGTGTTCTTATCTACGAATGACGTCACCCACAAACAGTGAACATTTTTCAGAGCAGATTTTTTTCATCTTTTTTTGGAGTGTTTAGTTCATGTATAATAATGGAAACAGCCAGATGAAATCTACCATCTTAATATTTGGTTTTTGTCCTTTATTCCTCCCTGCTTGCCTTATTTCAAATGAATCAAGTAGTATTCCGTTTTTTTCTCTTCGTAAGCCTTTGACCTGTACTTTACTATTTTTGCCGTTATTCAGGTGACTTCACGAAGAATGCCAGAAGCCTTCAACAGTCAAGCTCATCTGTCCCAGACCCTTTGTGTTGTTAGCATCTTGTGTTATGCTCTGATTTCTGTTAAAAACTCCATACGAAACTATAAATGTTGTTTTCAACGATCGAGATGCTTTCCTGTCACGCACACGGCCACTCCTGCTGTCGCCCGAGGGCTGGCTTCTACACGTTCTCAGTCTGCGTGTGGACGACAGCGTCTCAGCCCCTCCGTGAAGAGCACCGTGGCAGGCGTGCAGGCGGCGGCCTCCCCGGCCCTCTGCTGAAGACTCTGTCATCAGTCTGGCTCCCCGAGAAACAGTGTCTTCCTTCACTGGCTGCTTTTAAGACTTTTCTTTTTGTCGTTGGTTTCCAGTAGTTTGACAATCATGTGCCCAGATACTGTTTTCTGTTTGGTATTCATTCTGCTCTGGGGTTCCAGAGCTTCTTGAATCTATAGGTTGGTGTCTCTCACCAGCTTCTGGAAACTGAACTGCTGTCTCCTTTGGGTGCTGATCCTGCCCCATTTCTGCCTCTCTCCTCTGGAAATCCAATTACACACGCATTACACACTTTTACCCTGTTTCGTGTGTCTCTTTGCTTTTTTCCCGTTCTTTTGTTTTTTTTTTTAAGATTTTTATTTGACAGAGAGAGAGAGAGAGAGCGTGAGCACAAGTAAGCAGAGCGACAGGCAGAGGGAGAGAGAGAAGCAGGCTCCCCGCGGAGCAGGGAGCTGATGCGGGACTCGATCCCAGCGGGATCATGACCTGAGCCGAAGGCAGATGCTTCACCGACTGAGCCACCCAGGCGCCCCTCTTTTGCTTTTTCCCTACAAGCTTCAGCATGGACATTTTCCATGCTTCCAGTTCATGAACATCTGGATACTGGATACATAGGTCGTACCCAGACTGCTGTTCGGCTATGCAATGAATTCTTAATTTCAGACATCATATTTTCATTTCCAGAATGTTCCTTGAACGTGTCAATACTGGGTATCTTCCCGTCTGCTTCTGCGGCTGGGACTTAGTCACGGGGCTCTGTCTTCGTGGGACGTGGAGCGTGGCAAGGACATTGGTGGTACCGTGCAGGCTGTGCCTCTTGCGAAGACAGGCTTCTGCTTCCTTGTTGCTGTTACTTCTGCTGAGCAGACAGATTGGGCAGGATGACCTCCCCCTGCAAAGCTTCACCTCAGCTATTGTTGGGGCTGCTGTAACTTGGTTTGGGTCTTACTCTGAGGGACAGACTCTCACTTCAAGGTGTGCCCCTCCCCCAGGGTCTCCGCTGAAAGCCCACGCTGTCTCCCTTGTTTCATTTTTTTTACGTTTTATTTATTTACATAATCTGTACACCCAACATGGGGCTGGAACTCACGACCCCGAGATGAAGAGTCGCACACTCCTTCAAGTCCCACCTGCACTGGTCAGTCTCCAGAGTGTGTGCGTGTGTGCGCGTTGGCCAGATTCTCAAATAGATTTTGCCTGGAGAGTAAGCCCAACACGAGCTATCATGGTGGAAACTAGAAGTTCAGAAAGTTTTCTTCAAGTGTTTTCTTTAAAATAAATCAATGCCTTTTCCCTAGCACCTGAGTTCTGTGCAAGTGCAAGACTAACAATAATCAACACTAGATTATATATTTTAAGCTTGAGGTTTGTTTTTGGGGGGGGTTGGTAAACACGACACCCAACATGGGGCTTGAACTCACGACCTCAAGATCAAGAGTCACATGCTCCACCGATGGAGGCAGCCGGGCGCCCCCAGTTATATATTTTAAATGCAATCTAAATTAGTAAGTTACTATCCCTACGTGAGTAGCAGTCTTCATTTCTGTGCACGCGCACACACACGCACACACATCCACACGTGACACCAGATCTCTGGCATCTCTCATTTCCTGCCATGTGAACATGGTAGAGACACTGAAAGGCCCACAGTGAACACAGATGTGGGGCATGTTTTGTGCCAGTAAATACACCCAAGTAAGAACCTTTTATTACTGAAATTCTCTGTGTTCAAGAGAGATTAATGTTACATATGGATAAGCTTTTTAAAAAACTCTTTAAAATCAATCATGAGCCACATTTCAATGAGAAATTCAACAAAATATAAGACATGAAATATCTATATACACGTCGCTGAAAATTCCATGTTAGATGCCTGTACAGTTTAAGGGAAATAATGTTAGATGTAAGAACAAAATCAGACAACTATCTAATCTAAAAATGTTTCTTGAGCCCCTTACCATTGGACCATCTACCACAACCTACTTCTTTTTACAAACCTATTTCTTTCAGGTACTATGGAACCTGTCTGAAATGTTTTAATTGTTTTAAAATTTTAAAGATTTTTAAAAATTTTTAAGTAATCTCCATACCCAAAGTGGAGCTTGAACTCACAACCCTGGCATCAAGAATTGCATACTCTACCGACTGAGCCAGCCGGGTACCACGATTGTCTTAAAATTTTAACAAAAGCCTTTCAGTACAATAGCAGAGACAGACCCTCCCCAGTGCAGGTGTCCTTGTGAGCCGCTGGCTACACTCCATCCACCCCAGGGAAAAGTCAAGTGAGCAAATAAAAGGAAAAGCCCCCACAGAGCCTCTGCGTCCCCACCCAGTGAAGTCAGAATGCAGATGTCTACACAGGGCACTTCTGCCACAGCATGTCCACACTTAGACATAAAATCTCTGAGACCTCACAGCTCAAAGATCCCATCATGACCATTCAAAAGCAAACGGGGACATAAAGCCACGAGGCACTGGATCTCTTGGAAGGGTGACCTGCATCGGCTGGTCTTTTAACCCTTTGACAACAATACCCTAAGCCTCTCTGAAAACCTGGCTTTTCACTGTCTCTGGAACTTGCTTAATAATGGTAAAGGCTGCAGCGTGGGCACGGCAGGAGTAGCCGAGACTGCTCCTGGACAGGCCCGGCCACAGCCACGGTCAGGGTGCAGCCTGGAGGGGGGGGGGCGTCTGTCAGACTCACAGGGAAGGACCTCTCTCCCAGAAACCAACCCACATCTGCCTCTGGTGATTCCAGAACCTGGAACGGGGCCGCCTGCGTCCTTCCGGGGAGACCACGTGCTGCTTGGCAAATGTGAGCCTCTGGGTCCCGGATTGCCCACCACATCCACGACCACCTGCTCTGTGTACGTAAGCGGACACCTTGTTGGAAAAGACCACGTAGGAATCACTTACTTAATGTCAATACGTCCAATGAAGGTGGACAATAGCAAACACAAGGTGCTCTTTCTGAAAAGAAGCACAGCTTCAGTAATTCTCCACCAATGGCTGTCTCCTTGGAGAGAAATGCCCTGTGACACACATATCAAGAACACAGCGGCTAGGCTTTGTCCTTCGATTTTTCCAGATAGTATGGGGTTGGAGCTACTAGATTCCTTTTTCCAGGGATGGGGGCCTGCTTTTCTGCCCCCACAGTTGGGCCATCCTACATGATTCCAGTGAACCCAAGCCCTTGCTGGGAGGCTGGAGGCGCACCTGCTCCGCCTGCCCCACCTGAGAGGCCTCTGCCTGGCTGCCGGGGGAGGAGCCAAGAAGTACCAGATTTAAAGTCCCACACTGACGCCTAGTCCCACTCCCCACAGCTGCCCCCATCCTGACGTGGTTTTGCCATCGCCCGTGGCCACCAAACCTGAACACCAGGCCTGGCCGCAGCAGAGAGGCACGTGGGGATGTCTGCTCCCGTGCGGACAAAGGTGTCTGGTCAAGCCTCTCCAGCCTCGAAGCTATCATACGCAGCAGAGGCTTCTGTGTCCATAGGGTGCTTCCCTCGTGGCTCCTTGGCTGACTTCATGGTAAGGCTGTCGGAGCTCTGCGTGAGCCCATCGGGCCTGGGGAGGGGCACTGGCCACACAGCGTGCTGGAAGAAGGCCCCAGGCATCCCGGGCAGGCCTGCGGCCCCCACAGAGACCCACCCAGGCGCCAGCTGGGGCCAACTCCAGAGGAGGCCTCGCTGCCGAGCCCAGGGCTCCAGGTGTCAAGGGGCATCGATCTAGAACAAGAGAGACAAGTTATAGGTGTTCAGGATGTGATGACACCACCTCGTGCCAGGCCCCTGCCCTGTCACCATAAGGACAACTCTCCCACATCTGGGAAGGAAGGCTCCCATTAATTCTCAATCGATGGACACTCAAAGGAAAAATCCTCGTTAACAGAACACAACGTCTCCCACCAAAACCACCTTGTTGGAAAAGACCACGTAGGAATCATTTACTTAATGTCAGAGTCCAAAATATGTGGTTAAGCTCTTCTTAAAGATTTCTTTTTCTTCAGGGAGACAGACAAACCTAACACAACTTTCTTTTATAAACAACCCCTCTGCCCCGAGGAACAGGAAGGAGAGCTTGTTCTCCGTGACCTTCCTGGGGTCCCAGAGGCCCCTGAGTCCGTGATGGTCATGCATCCACCCAGCACTGCCCACAAAGCTGCCTCAAGACCAGTCAGCGCCGGTGACTTTAACCTGCTGCTGTCTGAGCCAAATGTCTTTCCGTGAGGGGGAAAAAATTCCTCAGAGAAATCTCTTAACTTAAATAGAAAAGAGCACTTGTATTTAAATATATTTAAATATATGTTTATATTCTATAAACATGGAAAACGAGAAGCACAGCAGAGGGAACAGAGTCAACGGTGTGCGGTCGGTATGCGGTGACAGATGGCAGGTGCACTGCGGTGGGCACAGCCGTCACCTGAAAATAACGTGACACGTATGTATACATATGCATACACATCACCAACTTAACTCTACGTGACTGAGTGTGTAACGGTTACTACTGCACCAGCTGGGTGTTCCCTCACTGAGCTTAGCTGAGCACGGAGAAGAGATAGTATGCACAACGGCTTCTAGGACAGAAACTCACTATGAGCCCCTGAGCACGCGCCAGGGACGCACCTGAGCGCACGCGGAGTTTAGGGCACGTGCGTGCTGGACACGCAGCGGATCCGGGCTGCCCGGGACGTGGCAGCCACTCTCATGTCTTACCTGGGCTGGGGGGCAGTGCTGTCCTGGGCTCGGTCTGGCCATTCACCAGAGCGGGCATCCCGGGCTCTGAGTGGAGGGTGGAGGGGCCAGAGGGAGGGGCTTCTGCTCTGCGATCAGCATCCCCCCAAGAGTGACTCGGGCTGGTGCCAGGCCCTGGGAACACAGGAAACGAGTCTCACCCACGTGAAGGAACACCAGCTGGTGGGCTTGCTTCAGAGTTCCGGAAGCCCGGTGCCTGGTCTTGCTGCTCTGAGTGGAGCACGGCCGTGTGACAAAGCCTGGGTCTTGCTGGAGGTGGGCGCTTGGGTACTTTTATCAGCTCGCCACCCCCAAACAGCAGGGGTCTCCGCATGTGACTTGTTTGGGGTGAGGGTCTCTCTCCCAGAAGCAAAATGTTTACGACAGAGGGTTCTAGCACAGAAAGTCAGGACACGTTGTGAGAACACGGAGCACGCGCATGCCTGTGGCCTTGAGAAACAATCTTCTGGAAAACACTCCAAGGTGTGTCGAGCTGGCTATTTATCTAAAAGTGTAGTGACATCATCCAATGCCCTTTTGCAGGAAGTTGTTTGAAAATCCAGTGTCGATCTGGATCAAGAAAAGGTCCTTGATTCATTTTTCACACACGGTAAGAAATCATCTTTAAACCATAATCAGAACAGACACCAGCTCGGCGGTTTCCCGCAAAGTGCTCCTGGACGTCTGGGCCAGCCCGCAGACACAAGGGTCAGGAAGGGACGGCACGGCCCGGTGGCTCCCCGTGGTCCCGTTCGGAGAGCCCCCGCCACTGCTCCCCCAGGATCTTTCGAGCGTTCCCTCCCTTCAAGAGCGGGAGGGGACTTGGCCCGTCCTTCCACTCAGGACAGCACCGGCTGTAACTCTCAGGGGGAGATCCTCAGCTCTTTTTCAAAAGTAGTATCTACGGGTCAAACAGCGACAATAATCAGGGATGATGCTTTTCAGGTCGCAGTCACCTCGGATGTTGGAAGGATGCGGCAGCTTTATGAGACACTCATCCTCCCAGACCCACAATGAGCCGGCTTCCTTCCCTTCCGTTTGTTCCCGGGAGATCAAGCAGCGACCCATGTGCTGCTTCGAGGGTCCGAGGAGGCGACACACATGGCAAGGCCCCACCCAGACCCACGCACGCTCACAAATACAACTTGTAAAACTGAGCCACGTGTTAAGCCACAGTTGATGCTTTTCACGGCTTCTGTTCAGTGGACAGTGACTATGAACAGGCAGGGTGCTCGCCTACCCCAGAAAACGTAATAAACACAAGAGAATCAAGTTAAGCTAAATCAAAATAAAAAGTACAAAAGTTCCTTTAATCAGTCAAAGACCGTGAGTCTGGAAAGCAACCATCTGCTGACTCTAATAGCCAATGTGATTAAACCCATCAGAATTTCCTGGAAGGTTCCAGACTGTCTGGGAAGGTGAATGTTGGCTGCTCATCACGGCTTGAGCACCGCCTGCACATTTAAGGGCCCCCTGATTTTAAACACCTGCAACTACCATCCCTTTCTTTCACAAAACTAGCAGACCACGCTTACGCCCCACAGTGCTCCCTCCTCGGGAAGGCCAGGCAGAATCGCGACCAGCCTCGGGAGCCCCCCCGCAGCACATCCTGTGCCAGAGCTGCTTCCCGCTAAACTTCACACCTTCCCCTCATTTCTCCGACGACGAGCCTACGTCTGCTGGGATGTGGACCCAGTTTTGGGCACTCCGAAAATCATAATAAAACGTCCATTGTTAACAACCAGCTCAAGGAGCCTGGAGCTGGGAGACCAAGTGCAGCCATCTGGTGCTCCCCACTTTCACTCCAGGGTCTGAGGACGCCCAGCACCACCGCACAGGCCCCACCTCCCTTCCGAGCCACCTGTGGAGGGAGCACAGAGGCCCCTGCGCCCACCTGAGCGGAACCGGGGTGTCCGCCCTCCGAGGTACGCACAGGGGCCTTGTTCTGCTTTGCTCTCAGTGTGCCTCTTCGGACGTGCCGTTAAGCCCCTTACGCACACAATCTCTTGCTCAGCCACCACATGGGTACCTGGGGGCTCTGGCGAGCTGGTGGTGGCGCACGAGGAGGGTCCCCATCCCGACAAAGCGGGAGCGCCCTCGGTGGGGAGTGAGGCGAGAAACACGGGACCAAGTCGCCAGAGCTACATCGCGTTCAACCGGACAGAAAACTCGGTCCTGCCAACGAGGGCGCATCTAGAAACCAGCAGCGGTGGCGGAGAGGCGACCGACGCAGGCTTCCGCCTGTCCTGACGCTTCGCTGCGAGCGCTTAGAGAAACTGGGCAGCACAGAGCAGACAGACGGACGACACACACGGACTCGCGGAATCGCTCCGGCTCCCTCTCGGGATCTCGAGATACGTAGCGGTGGCTCAGGCCACCCGGCTAATACAGGTACCCTCCGCAGGGACAAACCTCTCCAACACAGGTGACCGAACAGGTTGCCACAACCACGTCTTAACCACAGGACGGCCGCTCAGCCTCAGCTTGATTCTGCGAGGCCGCCCGCCAGGGGCGGGGAGGGTGGGGGGCTACCATGGCAGCTGACCACAGCGTTCTGGGAAACAAAGTTTTGTTTTGTTTTGTTTTGTTTTTTATTTGACAGAGAGAGACACAGCGAGAGCAGGAACACAAGCAGGGGGAGTGGGAGAGGGAGAAGCAGGCTTCCCGCGGAGCAGGGAGCCCGATGCGGGGCTCGATCCCAGGACCCTGGGATCATGACCTGAGCCGAAGGCAGACGCTTAACGACTGAGCCACCCAGGCGCCCCGGAAACAAAGTTTTTATTTGGATATTTTCATTCCTCATTTTAGTATATACCTGGAAACTGACAGACTTTACTTAAGATGTCAGAAAATAATATTTTTAAAATAACCCATTTTCCCACCAAGCTCTCTGGCCCCTCTGCCTCTGGTAGGTTCTTACAAGAAAAATGGGGAATTTAGAATATTAAAAGCCAGGAGATTAAAACATAACAGAAATAACAAAATACCAAAACCCACCGGGTGACTTCACCTGGAATTAGTCACAGATGTACTAAAAATAAACAGGAGAGGACTTCACGTCCCAGCTCTCTCCACTCCCTCCAAACTGTGAAGAGCAGTCTGACAATCACGCGCGTGTCCAGAGCACGCCCGGGGCAGGCATCGTTGCCTCACCCCAGCGTCAGGAGGTATTAATACAGGGTCCGGTGACCCACACGCAAAGATGAAGCTCGGGGAGAAAAGCCCACCAGGAGATGCAACCCTGTGGGGCTTCACCCCGGTGGGAGACCTGCTGCAGGAGGGTCTGGGGCCCCGGGGAGGGGCGGGGCCCAGACAGAGGGGCCCAGCGGGGGTGGCCGCCGGTGCCGCACCAGGAGCGGGGTCCAGACCCGGTCTAGTGTAGTTCCCAGCAGAGATGCACCAAAGGCCTTTTGGACCAGCCCACATGGGAGGCAAAGACTGGCAGACAGGAAGACAAGTGAAAAGCATCGAGAATCACCCCTCATTCCAATGTCACCCCTGACAGCAGAGGTGGGCACTGGTCTGGCCCGCCCACAGCCCAAGATGTGTGGCATTCACACGTGCATTAGAAGTGTTATGGGGGGACCGAACAAGTGTGCCCCCACCTCTCCACACAGCTACAAGTTCCCAGCCGCATCCCCACGGGCTCCTTCCATGAGATGCACAAACCTGCCCAGTCGACCCCCCAGTGCCCTGGGATGGCACAGGCCCAGCTCTGACGGGAGGCGGGGCGAGACCAACATTTGGGAGCATGCATTCAAGGGTTCACAGACGCTACTTTGTCTTAAACTCCCCACAGCTGTGTGATGCATTTTTCAGATGGGGCAATGAGGCGTAAACATGTCTTTGAAAGCGTGCCCAAAGCCAAGCAGCCTGTCCACGAGGTATTCAGTGTAGGGTCTGACTTCACAGCCAAGCCCCGTGAACTGAGCACGGCGTCCAGTCTGCTCAGATGGTGGCCTGGGCTCTTGATGACGTGCCAGGAAATGAAGAAACAGAAGCATTGCTCCGACTTGCGTCTTTATTAGCCGTAAGCAAATTTCATCGCTCCAACACAGAAACTTAGGGTATTTTAGCGCTCATGAAAACAAACTTGTAAAAATACTGGCTTTTTAAAATCAGAGTAAAAATGAAAACAAAGATGCACTTCCCAAATCCCCAACACAGGAGTCGGCTTCCCTTCCTCCAGCGGTAATCAGGAAGCCACCGTGTCCACACTGGCCGCCACGCAGGCCCCATCCACGCGCTCACACCCGCGGGCCCCCCTCTGCACTCGGGGCCTCCCGTTTTGGGGTGTGCCCCCCGCAACTCGTTCCCTCTGGCACCCATGGTGAGCACCAACCAAACACAGCGCGTTTCTCCTCAGATGGCCAGAGACACCGTCCGGGCAGCCGCCACGGTCCATGAGCGTCCCCAGAATGGATCTTCAGAGCGCCCGGCTCGCTCTCGGGCTGCACCCCGCGGGCTCACAGGCCGTTAGAGGAGAAAGCCAAATGCCCTGTGTCTTGTTGGGGGAAGAAAGTCCCGGGGGAGCCCGCTGCTTGGCAGCTCGGCCGAACCTCTGGCTGCACCTTTAGCCGCTTCTCAGGTTAGTCTGTCATTTGCTCCCGAACAACTGGAATTCGGCTGGAGACATTTAAGTAGCAAACAACATCCAATTCCTTTAAAAACACTGGCGTGCAAGCGGCATTATCTAGCGGAAACAAAGCAAGGATGTGCGCACGTCGCTCCCCACTGCGAGTGAACGGGCACAAAGGCGGGACGAGGGCCAGCAGAGGGAGCCCGCGCCTGTCCCTTTGCACAGAGGCTGCCATCCCGGTCCCCCTTCCGGACCCACACACAGCTCCCGTTTAGAGGCCCCGCACTTCTAAGTTTGACGAGGTTTTTGGTTCAGATGCCTCGATTTCAGTGTGAAACGGTCGAACAAGCACTTGCTGTTCCCTAACAACCACACATCAACCACTGCTCCACTGCGGGCCCTGCAGCCGCGCGCCCCACCGCACCTCTCCCGCGGACGCGCCCCCCGCCCACCACCTCATCTCCTTCCAAAGCACTTACGGGACAGGGAGTGGGTGCCTTTGGGCAGGTAGTCCAGCAGCAGGGAGCTGTCGTCCCGGAGCATGTCGGCCTTGAGGGACAGCAGGCTGTTCTTACTCAGGAGCGCCGCCCGCAGGTTGGCCACGGCGGTGGCCTGGTGCAGGGCCTCCTCCTTCTCCGGGGTCAGGGGCGGGCCCAGGTAGCTGGCTTCTCCTCCCAGGAGACCCTCGTCCACGTGGCCAAAGAGCTCAGCCCTCTCCCCGCGACTGTCAGAGCTACTGGCTTCGGTCACCGTTAAGTCCGCATCTGGGAGAGGAAACACACGCAGGTCATTTTAAGACTCTCCAAGTGGGAGGCGGCAAATTTAGGAGAAGCCGAGGTGACGAGCTTCCGACCATCCAGCGGCTTGTAAAATCCAGTCCCGTCCTGCCAGCCGACGTCCCTCACCTGCCCGGGGACAGTGGTGAAGTCTCAGCCGAGGCCTCCGGTAGGGGCTCCGCTCAGAAAAGCGGGGGGGCACCCCCTCCCAGGACAAAAGGACGAAGACCCGCTGGAATCTCTGCTCTGGGGCTGGGAGCCAGAGGCCACTGCATGCCTGCGGGATTTTCCTCTCTCAAAGAAGACGTGACTCAAAATGGACTGACGACTAAAGAGAAGAGCTAAAACTACAAAACTCAGAAAATCTCCTCACTCTCAGCTTGGGCAACGGGTTCTCAGACAGGAGACCAAAAGCACAAGCAACAAAACAGATAAACTAGGCTTTGTCAAAATTAAAAACTTTTATGCCTCCAAGGACACTCTCAAGGGGAGAAAAAGACAGGGCGCCTGGCCGGCTCATTCATGCAGTGTGTGACACGTGACCGCAGGGTCGTGAGTTCGAGCCCCACACTGGGCGTGCAGCCTACTTAAAATGAAAGGGAGAAAAGGAAGGAAGGAAAGGGAGACAGAAGACAGCCCATGAAAATATCCACAAATCATACATCTGATATGAGAGCCTATTCAGAATATATAAAGAATGCTTACAACTTGGTAAAAAGAAAAAGAACCCATTTTTAAAATGGGCAAAAGGACCTGAGCAGATATTCATTCAAAGAAGACACATAAATGACCAGTGAGCAATGTCCAACACCATCGGTCATCAGGGACACGCACCTCGAAACCACGAGAGGCCACTTCACACCCACCAGAGCGGCTAGAATCCGTCAGACCAGTCAGACGGTCACAAGGGCTGATAAGGGTGTAAAGACACTGGAACCTCCTCCATTGCTGATCAGAACATCCAGGGGTGCAGCCACTGGGGGACAGTGTGACAGCTCCTCGAGAGACCACACAGAGTTACCACCAGCCCCCTCGGAGGGGTTCGTACCCAAGAGTAGTGAAGACACACAAGCTCCCAGCAACACTATTCGTAACAGAAAGAGGAACGAGCCCAATGTCGGGGGATGACGGGCAAGCAAGACGGTCCATCCTCACAGTGGACTCTTGCTCGGTCGTGAAAAGGAGTAAAGTGAGAACTCGCTACCACGTGGATGGAGCCCAGAAGCCACGGCAGTTCATGCAAAGGCTGCTAACCTTCCAAATCCCAATGAATTCCACGAGGAACGTCACAGACGGACGTCCAAGCAACGCCGTGCCTCCCTCACACAACCACCCTGCGAATCCGAGTCCTGGCAAGGGTGCCCTAACCCCCAGGCCAAGCCTCGTGCGTGCAGGGAGGTTCTGGAATCAACGGCACATCCAGGAGGCTGCCTGTCCCCAGTATCTCCTAGGACTCAAGCTACGTTGTTTACAAAAAGCTTGAGAGGACACCAAGCGTCCAATCTCACGTCTGAAAAATGAGCTGAGTTCCAAAAATTCGTTTGTAAGTTAGTCACGTAGGGTGTCGACCGCACACGTGTGTACACACACATACACACTCACATACACACACGAGCACACAGATGTGCACGTGCACACAAGCTGTGGCTCCTCTGGACAGGTCCTAGCAATGGCTGGCGCTGGTTCCAGGGAGACAGGAAGACCCTGCCCCCGAGGGAAAGGGACAGCATGCGGGAGCAGCCGCTGGGCAGACGCCTCACACACGTATGCGGCAGCAAGAAATGACCACACGCCAACTGCACGGGCAACGGAAAGGCACTCAGGCTTATTTCCTGACGCTGACATCGTTTTAGTAAATGAAGCAAACAGGATTAAAAATACCAACATCTAATTGTCAAGGGCGATGAGTTAGATGTAAAGGTTTTATTCTAGAGGGGAATACACTGTTTTTTCTCGCTTCCTATAAATGATACATCATAGCATTTTGAAAATTTAGCTCACAAAAAAAAAAAAATTAGCTCACAATCTTTAGCTGGAAAGCAGAAAAGAGATTATAATTAAAATAAGCAGAATTTTTATTTTTTTTTTAAAGATTTTATTTATTTATTTATTTGACAGAGAGAGACACAGTGAGAGAGGGAACACAAGCAGGGGGAGTGGGAGAGGGAGAAGGAGGCTCCCCGCCAAGCAGGGAGCCCGATGCGGGGCTCCATCCAGGACCCCGCGATCATGACCTGAGCCAAAGGCAGACGCTTAACGACTGAGCCACCCAGGCGCCCCTAAAATAAGCAGAATTTTTAAACGATCAAACTAGATCAGGCAGTGTTGGTCCTAAAGTGGGGTATGAGCAGATTCAGAACAGGAAAGAGTGGGTTCCAGCCACGTGGGCTCCAGGGCCTGGGGGACGGGGCTGTCGTGGAGGGAGGAGGCCAGGAGGGGCGAGGAGGGCAGGGAGGGAGGGGTGCTGACCTCACAACCAGGGTGTCCTGGGAGCACCCCATTTCTCACGTTTCCCCAAATCTCCACTCTTCACGATTCTTTAAAGTGCTCACGAGGTGCATTTGAGAATGTCTTCACAGACGTCACACCCCAACCCCGCTCAGCCCACTGCCTCGCTCACCAAACAGGCGCCCAGTGTGTGCACTGTGCAAACAACACACGGAAGCTTCCGGAGAGAGTGTGCCGGTGGGGCACACATCCCTGCCCCCACCCAGGTGCTTACAGCCCAAATCAGACTCAAACGGGGCACAGTACCGTTCAAAAATTTTAAGGATGCATTTCACCCAACATTTACCTTCTCACTTTATGTGTCCAAAATGTATTCTCTATTTCAAAAATGTCACCTTTCTTTATCCAAGTTCAAATCAAGTTACCTCATTTTCTTAACTTTCAAAAGGTTTTCACATCATTCCATAAATCCTCCTTACTTGAAATATATATATAATTGAATAAATATATAATTGAATCAATTACTTTGCTAACTATATAGTCAGCAAAGTGATTCAATGGGTAAAAGTCAGATTTTGGGCAAATAGTACTGGAACAACCAGACATCTATATACAGAAATCAATATGAACCACAGACCTTCACGTCACACCCAAATCTGTTAAGCTTCCAGGAAAAACACAGGGGGGAATGTTTGGGACCTTTGGCAAAGATTTCTGTGATAGGATTCAAAACGTAGGAGCCTCAAAAGAAAAGAGTTCGCAAATCGGGCTCCATCAAGATTTACAAGGTATGCTCCTCCAAAAACAACGTTAGATGAAAACGTGGAGTGAAGACAGAAAATGTTTGCAAGACACACACCTGCTGAGGTGTGATCAGAACATGCCGAGAACTCTCAACTCAGCCCTGAGAAGCGGGTTCAAGACGTGAACAGGCACTTCCGGAAAGCAGAGCGTGAGGAGTGGCTCGTCACGGCCAACATTTCTAACCCACCAGCACAAGCCACCCGGGTCAGACCCTGACGAAGAAAGCCGTGTGAAAGACTAACACACACACAGAAAGAAGACCAACAACACGGCCCATCAGAGAAACGCGAGGTGCACACAGGAGGGGCCACGCCACGCCCCCAGGGCGCTTGGAAATGGGAAAGGGAACAGTGTGAACTGTTGACGACGATGTGAAGCAAAGGGGACTTCGAGCAAAGCCAGCATGAGCCTAGGGTCCCAGCAGTCACGGCCCCGGGAGTTCACCTGAGAGGAATCAAAACTCACATGTGCACAAAGACGTCCCAGCACATCCCAGCGGCGTGTTCACAGCGCTGGAAACCACCCGAAAAACCGCAAACAGGTGAAGGAGTCAACACAGCGTGTTACAGCCAGAGAACAGAACACAAGCTGGAAATAGGATTTAGTGATGCACACGACAACGCGGACAAACCTCAAAAGCACGTTGAAAATCACAGAAACGCGGGCAGATTAGCAGCTGCCAAAGGGGGGGTAGCGACCCCGGGGTCCTCGGCGGCCGCTGTGGTGGGGGCTGAGGTCCGTGGACCGTGTCAATGTCCAGATACGGGTGGCGGCAGTGACGGTGTTCGCAAGACGTCAGCCTTGGGGAAACGGCCTCAGGGGACACAGGGCCCCTCCGTGTTATTTCTTACAGCTCATCATTCATCTACAATAACCTCAAAATGGAAAAACAAGAGTTAAATAAAATAAGCCAGACAGGAGAGCACGCACTGCAGTTCCAGGCCACATTGGGGACAGGAGTCAAGAGTGGCCCGGGTGGGTGGGGGGTGAGCAGAAAGGACGGGAGGGGCCGCGCCAGGCAAGGGAAGTGTTCTCTCTCCCGACATAGAGATGTATGCATTTGTCAAAGCTCACCAAACTCACCCACTAGGCAGGTTCAGATTAAAAAGACAACGGGCAAAGCTGTGGAGGATGGGGAGCAACCAAAATTCCTCACACTATGAGGGGGGGTGCAGACACTCAGGAAAAGGTCTGGCAGTTCCTTATAAAACTAAAGTCACCCCTTCCCTGTGACCCAGCCACTGCACTCCTAGGTATTTGCTCAAGAGAAATGAAAACATACGTCCACAAAATAGGCTTGCCAAAAATGCTCACAGAAGTCTTATTCATAATAGCAAAAATTGGCTCCTGCCCACATGGCAGTTAACAAGAATCTGGATAATCACCCGGCAGCGTATTCGGCCCAGGGACACTAGGCAGAGTCCCCCAGGTGTGGATTACAGGAGATGCGGCCACGCACATGCCCCGTGGCCAGGCGCATGAAGCAGCCTCTCCACAGCAGGGCGCGCGCCACGTGGTTTCGTCCAGAGGAAGCGCTAGGCTGGCAGAGAAGAGCTGTGGCAGAACGAGTCAGGTTGGAGGCTGCTGGGGCGGGGATGCTCTGCTCCTCGGGTGGGGCGTAGGGACACACGTGGACCAAGACTCATCGAGAGGCACACCGGGGAATGGTGCATGCCAGGTGTCAAAGTGACCTTAAAAATGGAAATACAGGCTGAACTCTAATGAAATGCTCGCTGGAGTGTTTTGGGATGAAGTATACGGACATCGGCCAGGTACTCTGAAATGCATTGAGAAATAAAATGGGTTTTCGATGATTAGATGGATAAGCATGTAATAAAGCAAACGTAGCAAAATGTTAAGTGGAGAATCTAGGCAGCAGACGTGCTCATTTTTTTTTTCAACTTCTCTCTAAGTGTAAATATTTCCCCAATAAAATGTTAGGGAGAGAAACAAAAAATTATTCAAACTCGAAATTTGTGCAATTTACTGTATGTATATTATACTCCTAGAAATAGGAAGAAAGAATGGCAATTTTCACACCAAAAAAACTTCCTTGGGGCCCCTGGGTGGCTCAGTCGGTTGAGCATCTTTTATTTTTTTTAAGATTTTATTTGTTTGAGAGAGAGAGGGAACACAAGCAGGGGGAGTGGGAGAGGGAGAAGCAGACTCCCCACAGAGCAGGGAGCCTGACGCGGGGCTCGATCCCAGGACCCTGAGATCATGACCTGAGCTGAAGGAAGACGCTTAATGACTGAGCCACCCAGGCGTCCCGAGCATCTGACTCTTGATTTCAGCTCAGAAAGGGATTTTGCGGGTGTGATGGAGTCAGGGACCCTGAGGTGGGAAGATTATCCGGGTGGGTTACTGTCAACACAAGGGTCCTTCTAAGAGGAAGAGGGAGGTAGGAGGGCGGAGCGATGTGGGGCCAGGAGCCAAGGAAGGCTGTGCTTCTAGAAGCTGGAGAAAGCCAAGGAACGTTCTCCTCTGGAGGCTCCAGAAGGAACTGCCACCCAAATTCAGACCCTAACATCTGTAAAATAATACGGTTGTGCTACTTTAAGCTGCTAGGTTCGTGGTAACTTCCCACAGCAGCTGTAGGGAACGGATGCACCCCCTAGAAACACCTCCAGAACATACCAGAACAAGCACCCAAAGGCAGCACTGATCTTCACGACCAAAACCGGCAACAGCCCAGAGCCATCCACATCAGGACAAGGAGTCCACGGCGTGCACGCACACACTGGAACCCACGTGCAACGTGCAGCCGCAGCTTCATCCCACCCCAGCGTACCTGAGAGAAACCCACGGCAGGCGGCGACCCTCTGGGGGAGGCGGCCCCCAGGACTGACGTGCGGGCCTTCGGGGGCTGCTCATTAGCCAGCTGAACAGTGAGGGGTTTGCACCTTTTTCAAAGTTTGAAAAAAGCGGTGGCATAAAAATTTTCAAATGAACACTTTAACACTACTCCTCTTAAAATCTCCATTTAAATGGAATTTTACAAGCCGTGCTTTCACATATATATATATTATATAGGCATATACATAGTCTCACCCTGAGGCTTTCAACATAGCCAAGTCCCTCCTCCTCACCGGGAGGCAAATGCTGCCTCGCCCCGGGGCACCACACACAGGCAGCCCCAAGCCAGAAGACCCTCCGGGCATCACTGTCATGGTCTACAAACACCAAAAGAAAGTAAGCACTTGGTTAAAGAAAACCAAGCCCTCAAGTTCAAATCAAAACAGGATCCAGAGAGATGGTTGCCCATGTGTGGACCAACCACAAAGCAGTGAAGGCTCGCTTCGGAACACGCACGTTAGCTCAGCGAGGCTGTTGGGGGGCAGCCCCCTGTACTCGGGAGCTGGAGAGGGCTCCTTTCTGCACGATCCTTGAGCACAAGGACGTGGTCACACTCTCTGCAAAGACACATCCCAGTGCTGCTTAGCAAAATGTCAATCATACCAACTCATGCACATTCCCCTGAGCTGAACTCTGGGGATCCTGAGCTCACCGTCGCCAGAGCCCGGAGGGCTGCTCGGCTCAAGGGGCTTCCAGAAGCACTTCCACCTCCTGCTCCAGCCTGACACAGCCTCACGACGTGGCCTGCCTTGTCAAGCACCAGCCCAGAACACACTCCAGCTCTTCTGCAGAGCTCCCTCCGGGTGGGGCGTCCTCCCAGCCCTGCTGGGCACCCCTGGGGACAAGCCACTCAGCAGCACCCAGCCTCAGTCTCTGCACCTGGAAGAACAGGGGGCTGAGCTGAATGTCGTGAGAGCCCTTCAAAGACTCACCCTTCATGAACTCCATGTTCTAGAAAGTCCGGACGCAAAAGAAGCGCTTTCATTGGGGTAGGAAAAGAAGCTGCAGGAGCTCAGCAAAGCCGAGGTCCCAGGATCCGCAACCAGGACGATGATTCAGAAGTACGGCATCGGGCGTGGATGAGCCACGAGTCACAGGGCATGCCCCCCCAGCACGCCTCCACCCGCGGGGCCCCTTCCCACGCAGGCATCTGGCTTCTGTTACTGCTCTGCTGTTCCGAGTCACCAGCGTTTCCCACCCTTCCGGATGAGACAAAGGACACCTCGCTACCTCTCATCCCGGCGGCAGGGGCGCCCATTACGGCCCCTGCGTTCCGCGCGCTCAGCCAATATTCCAACAAACAGGATTGCTGTCTCTGTCGGGTCCTTAGCTGCCATCTGACTGACAGCAACAAGGTCAACCAGAACGGATTCCATAGAATTCTGCTCAGACCTGAAGGAAAAACATCTGGGGTCTACAACTGAGCTCAAACTTTTGAGGAAAGGAGAAGAGCAGAGGGGCTGACAAGGGGTGGAGCTCAAGTGTCAGGAACAGGGTCCAACAGTGTGGGTGCGGGAGGCAGGTCCAGTCTCAGCCCCACAAAACCGTGGTGTCACTTTTCATTCAGGCTCTTTTACCTCCAAACACAAATACCAGACTAGGCAAGACGACTTTCTTTAAGAGAAGCGATCAACGGGGCGCCTGGGTGGCTCAGTCGTTAAGCGTCTGCCTTTGGCTCAGGTCATGGTCCCAGGGTCCTGGGATCGAGCCCTGCGTCGGGCTCCCTGCTCCGCGGGAAGCCTGCTTCTCCCTCTCCCGCTCCCCCTGCTTGTGTTCCCTCTCTCGCTGTCTCTTTCTCTCTGTCAAATAAATAAATAAAATCTTCAAAGAGAGAGAGAGAGAAGCGATCAAGTCCGCGCAAGTGTTGGCAGTGGAAAGCTGGCTTCCAGCAGAGTGCCCAGAGGATCACGCCCTGGGTGCTGGGCACTCTGCTTGTCCCTTACGTCTCCACTCAGATCATGGACCGACGTGTAGCTTAACTCAAACTCACAAGCTTCACCGCTTCTCAAACGAATCCATCCGTGCCCTCCTGTGGTTTAGGACGGTGCCTGAGGGCAGACTAAGACAGTTCAGCCGGGGACGTCTCCTCCCTCCTCAGCCCCAGCAAGGACCCTCTGACCTCAGCGGGGGCAGCGTGGACTCCCCTAGCCTGCAAGATGGCGCACCTGCCCCTCCCCCTTCCCCGCACAGGCAAGAGGCCACACCGGAGTGAGGAGCCGGCTGGGAGCCTACAGAGACCACCTTCACCTGAAGCCGTCCTGTGGTTCCAACACGTTCTTAAAAATCCCAGTACGTCCAACTTGACAACTAAAGACCCAACTTTACAAAAATATAGGTATAAATATTTACTTTACAAAACCCACACATTTTATTCTAGCTACAGAAAGAACTCTCTTCTTCACAAAACCTTGTAGGAACATGTATGGGGCATTAGGACAAACACCTGGGCTCTTCCCATACCGGCTTCTGAACTAGCAGCTGCAGACCTCATCGGGGGCCTGGGGCCATCTCGGGGTCGCACACAAAGGGGGAAGCCAGGGCCCCAAGGAGGACGAGGAGAAGGAACGGGGGTCTGGCCACGACTTCACTGCAGCCTACCTGCGCCCTCGAGCTGTCACACAAGCGAACTGCTCTAACTCAGAAGGAAATTTCAACGGACGTTTCCGTGGAAGCTCTTGGCCTTTTGCTCGGAAAAATCACTCTTAAATGCTAACAGGCTCCAAATCACCACAAGTCAAGGTGGGGACACACAGAAGGGACAGGGCATGCAGCCTTGGATATCCGAGCATGTGTACTGAGCCCCCAAATGATCTGCAATAACCACCTGACACATTCCCTCGGAATAGGGCCCTTTCTCCTACAAATAGGACGAGAATTTAAAAATACTCTTCTCGAAGAGGTAATAGATATTTAATGAAAACAAACTGACCTCCACTGGGATCGCAATTCACACTTCCACACCCAGCCCCGGGGCCAGAGTGGAGGAATAATGACCACCAAAGCCGGCAAAAACCATCCTAGGCGAGCCTACAACCTCATGTCCTTGTCTTTGCAACCTAGAATAATCTAACAGAAGCGGTTCACAGTTGCCTTGGTAACCCAAGGGATTTAAGACATTAACAAAAGTACACAGCCGAAATCACTTGTTGGATTCTAAAAACACCTTCTGCTTGACAACTGCATTTAAAACCTCAAACCCACAGGCCTGAGGAGCAAACATTCTTCACTGTGCAGATGGGCCCTCGAACCGTAAGACCTCCAGCATCGCAGCCCGCTGGGCGGCTCACGGCACTCAAGCAGGTGTCCCAGGACAGGACTGCGGCACTGACCACCCCAGAAGGTTCCACACAGAGCATCTGTCCTTAAGTCATTCGCCAGGGACTGCTGCTTCTCAGAGTTTAGTCAGAGCTGGTGACAGATTACAAAGTTTGGAGCACACGGAGTATACCTCCCCCTACCAACAGCTAACAGGGAGACAGGCAGGCGGCTCTTCTATCAGCTTGGAAACTTCACCTTCTTCTCAGCTCGGTTAAACTCCAAAAGCTGTGGGGTGCTGCCCATCAGAGACATTTACAATGCCTGGACACACTTGGTTGTCAGCAAACTTGGGGATGGGTTGCTATTGGCATCTAGTGGATGGAGGTCAGGGATGCCGCCTCCGTCCTAGAGCGCCCAGGACAGTCCCCATGGCAGAGTCATCCAGCCCAAGGTTGAAAAATCATGGTTCAGCCAACTTGTACTGAACACACAGGGGTCTGGCCATGTGCTCGGGGCTGGGAACACACGGGGACAGAGAATGACAAGGAATAATACAGGCTACAGTGCATCTCAGGGAGGCGCTGCTTAATGGATAGAGTTTCAGTTTGGGGTGATGGAAACCTTTTGAAGATAAACAGTAATGATGGTTGCGTAACAATGTGAATGTATTTAATGCCAATAAATTATATACTTAGAAAGGGTTAAAAGAGCAAAGGTTACGGCATATGCATCTTACCACGATAATAAAAGCTAGTGTATTGACAGCAGAGAGGAGCCCGGGCTCATCCAGGGGCCCCACTCGCCCGGCCCAGGAAGCCTCTGGGCCGGGGGAGTGGGCAGGCGCCCCCCAACCTGAGCACAGGATGCTTAGCATCCACGACATTTTTCAGGACTATTATCCCAGTTTGCTGCGTTCACCTCAGTCCATTCCCATGTTCCGGATGATTGCTGACCTTCCTGGAGGGCCCTCCCCAGGACAAGAACTTGTAAGATGCCTCCATCCTGCTCTGGACCAACTCTGTTCCACCAAATGCCTTTCCTCATCCCTCCCCACCCCACCGCACCTGGGGCTGGAGGGAGCCGGGTCCCCCGTCTGCCTCGGAGAAGGGCTAGCCCAGCTGTAAGCATTACGGGCTCAGCACCAGGAAGGGCGCCCGGTGTTTCGGTAAATGTCTACTTTGTTATCCACTCGTCTGGGAGACAGACACAGAACTGTCATCCAGACTGTGAGGACCAGATTCAGCAAAGCTAAGCACGGAGCGGCGCTGACCCTAACGCGGGGCCAGACGCGTGGTCGGCGGGGGGGGGGCCCTCGCCGTGCAGCAACACCCAGCAAATGCAAGAAAATGACACGTCTGCTAGCTTGAGCCACCGGAGCTGTCCTGGTTGAAAACGAGGGGACATCCCTCATTGCGAGGGGCGCTTTACCGCCAGAGGCCTTCAGGTCCCCCCAGGTCAAGATAAGCTCTTGGCCAGGGACAAAACACAGGCATGTGACAGTTTGCTCAATGTCACAACAATGACCAAAACCCACGTCTCCTGGAGAGAAAACCCAGGACTGAGGCCGCGGGATGGTGAGTGTCTGAGACGTCCCACCTTCATGTCACCTCATCTGATGCACATTTCCACCTTTTAACATTTTAACATTTCAATCATTTAAAATGAAGATACCCTCACTGGTGTTTACGAATGGCTCCCCTATAAAAAGGAAAGCAGACCCTTCAAATTGACCCCACTTTTCCAGCTACTGACCCCTCACCTTTAAAGAAGCCCTACCCCAGGCAGCCCGTGTGCCGCTGACACGGGCACTGTACTGATGGGGTCCCCAACGTCCTACTCCCTGGACTTGTACCAATATACCGCGACCAGAGACGGCCCACGGGAAGGCACCAGCATGGGCCTGGAATGCGCTGCTTTACCTACATAACTAACGGCCACAGGGCCACCGACGTGCAGCGCTTTGGGGCCGCGGTGGCCCAACAGGGTCTCAGCCCCTGCCCGTAAAAAACAAAAGGCTTACTTGAGTCTCGGCTGCTGAACGGCCACCCAGACGTCGGAAGGAAGGAGGCCACCGGGGAGCCGGCCCGGCTATCGTCCTCCACCTGCTGTGTGATATGCCGGACTGTCTCTTTGTTCTTCCGATTCTTCCTTCGACCTGTGGGCTGCCAGCCATCGCCTCCAGCCTGCTCTGAGAAAGAGTTCTGTATCACACCATCCCTGGCGGAAGGCAGCTCACTCCCACCGTAATGAGACGGCGAGATCTGCTCTTCCTTGACCCGCAGAGACCCGTAGCCCACATCCCCAGACCACAGCGACTGCGAGGAAATGTCATCGGGACCATCGGCCTTGGGCTCCTGGTCCTCCTTCCCGTAGCTGCTTCCTCCCTCGTGGCAGCTGGTGATGGCCGAGTCTCCGGAAGAATTGGCAGGACTCGTGCGCCGAGCCAACCACGGGGAGATGCTCCGTCCGGCCATCACAGCCGAGATCAGCGCGTCCGTGCTGCTGCCGGGTGGGGCACTAATCTCAAACTCCGAAAGCTCGTCCGAGGCATCTGGCTTGATGCTGATGTCCAGCGCTGCCTTGATGAAGTCGTGACAGGCCTGCACGATGTCCGTCATCTGCAGGAAGCTGGCCGCGGACATCACCTCGATGACATTCCTGCTCGTGAGGGCCAGGTGGGCAGAGTACATGAAGTCAATGATGGCCTTGAAGCCCTGGGCCGTGACGATGTCCAGGTGTGTGACCGTGGCCTGGTCGGACGCCTTCTGCACCTGGCAGTAGAGCGTCTTAAAGTAGCGGCTGCTGCCGAGCAGGACGTTCTTGTGCGCCTTGAAGACCTTGCCCTCGACCACGACACAGACGTCGCACAGGACGCCGTGCTGCCTCTGCTCGTTGAGCTCGCGGAGCAGGTGACGGTAGTGGGACGCGATTTCCATGTCTTCCTTCCGGTTGTTCATCGGGAAGCCTTGCTGTTGCTGTTCTACAGACTCTGTGGGGGCAAGAACACGCGAGTTAGCCAGGCGACGACACAGACACGCCCGTGGGGGTTCAGCGGAGCGCACCCTCCTCGAGAGCCCGGCCGCCGCGCGGGGCCAGAGCCTGTGCCTCCGGCCGCCGGCAGCCACCAGGCGGGCGGACCCGAGCAGCGTCTGCAGTGAGTTCCTGGGTTCAAGGCTGACCGCCGCCGTGACCGGCTTCCGAACAGAACCCTACACACGGCGGCCGCCTCTCGGCACAGAAGGCAAACGCCCATTAGTTGCTGAAGTGGCTTTCTTACCCAAATGTACAATCTAGGCGAAATAACCCAAGGGAGCCTCATCCCACACCCTTGAGGACACATCTTTACAAATAAAACGGGGGCGCCTGGGTGGCTCAGTCGGTGAAGCGTCCGACTCTTGGTTTCAGCTCAGGTCATGATCTCAGGGTCCGGGGACCGCGCCCCGCGTCGGGCTCTGTGCACAGCAGGGAGTCGGCTTTGCTCCCTCGCGCCCCGCCCCCGCCTCCCTGCTGGCTCTCTATAAAATAAATCTTTTTTAAAAATAAAAACAGGGCGCCTGGGTGGCTCAGTTGGTTAAGCGACTGCCTTCGGCTCAGGTCATGATCCTGGAGTCCCTGGATCGAGTCCCGCATCGGGCTCCCTGCTCAGCAGGGAGTCTGCTTCTGCTTCTGACCCTCTCTCCTCTCGTGTTCTCTCTCTCATTCTCAGATAAATAAATAAAATCTTAAAAAATAAAATAAAATAAAAACAAAACAAAACAAGGGCTTCCTACACAAACAAAACCCACAGGGCAGAAAGGCCTGGAAGCAGACATTACAGCCTCGGCCCTACAACCTTCCAAAACCCCAGCTCAAACCAGCTCAAGGGAGGAGGCCTCCAGGGCCGGAGCTCCCAGAGGCACCGGAGGTTCCACCTTGGGAAGCGCTCTGGGGTGGTGCCCTCCCGCGAGGCGCTCTCCCGACACCGTTTCCCAATCTGTCTGCCGTGTTCTCTCTGCTGCCACTGGCAGCTTCCGGGGGCTTCCAGAACAGTGCCCCCGACCAGGCAGCCCAAACAGAGAACTGGATTCCCGCACAGCCCGGAGGCCAGAGGCCAGACGGGCTCCCTCCACGGCTCCGCAGAAGGCCGTGTCCAGGCCTGTCCTGTCTTCTGGGGGCGGCTGGCAGTCCCTGGCCATCCTTGGATGCAGAAGCATCACCACCCGGTCTCCATGTTCCCACACCTTCTCCCTGCGAGCCTGGGTCCCAGTGTCCCCTTCTTATAAGGACACAGGTCATATTGGACACCCTACTCCAGGACAACCTCATCGTAACTAATCACATCCAAATTAGATCACAGGCCAAGGCACTGGGCATGGAGGACATAGTTGCCCCATGACACTCCCTGAGAAAGACAAGGTTGTTAGAGGCTGATCTTCCCGCTTAAGTGCACTGTTTTCCAGCTGGTTAGTCAGGCAGGAGCCCTCACCAAAAACGCCAACATGTGTTTAATGGGAGAGAACTATGCTGTTCAAATGTGGGGGCATCTGCCTCTTTCCCATAAAGGGCGGCTCCCCAGGACTCGGCTGGGTCCACCTCACACACTTTTTTTTTTTTCTTAAAGATTTTATTCACTCATTTGACAGAGAGACACAGCGAGAGCAGGGACACAAGCAGGAGGAGTGGGAGAGGGAGAAGCAGGCTTCCCACTGAGCAGGGAGCCCAACACGGGGCTCGATCCCAGGACCCTGGGATCATGACCTGAGCTGAAGGCAGACGCTTAACAACTAAGCCACCCAGGCGCCCCGACCTCACACACTTCTTTATTGGCTCAAAGCTGTCACGACATACACACCTTCCTCTGGTCATTACAATAAGTTTCCAAACACCACCTGAAATCATCTTAAAAATGCCCTGTGAAGTAAAAGAGGAAGGAAAACTTCCAAACTCATTCTATGAGGCCAGCATTACCCCAATACCAAAACCAGGTAAAGACACTACAAAAGAAGAACTACGGGCCCAATAACCCTGATGAACAGAGATGAAACTACCCCCCCACAAATACCAGCAAACCAAATCCAACAGTACATTTAAAAAAACCACTCACCACGATCAAGTGGGATTTATTTCTGGGTTGCAGCGTGCTTCAATATTCACAAATCAATCACCGTGATACATCACATCAATAAGAGAAAGGATAAGAACCATTGATTATTTCAAGAGATACAGAAGAAGCATTGGACAAAGTATAACGTCTACTCATGATAAAAACTCTCAACAAGTAGGTTTAGGGCGCCTGGGTGGCTCAGATGGTTGGGCATCTGCCTTTAGCTCAGGTCATGGTCCTGTGGTCCTGGGATGGAGCCCCACATCGGGCTCCCTGCTCAGCGGGAAGCCTGCTTCTCCCTCTCCTGCTCTCCCTGCTTGTGTTCTCTCTCTGGCTGTCTCTCTCTCTGTCAAATAAATAAAATCTTTAAAAAAAAAAAAAAGACAAGTAGGTTTAGAGGGAACATATGTCAACATAATAAAGGCCTTCTATGAAAAACCCACAGCAAACGTCAACGTCATACTCAATGGGGGGAAAATTGAGAGCTTTTCCCCTAAGGTCAGGAACAAGACAAGGATGTCCACTCTCATCACTGTTATTCAACATAGTACTAGAAGTCCTAGCCACAGCAATCAGACAAGAAAAAGGAATAAAAGGTATCCAAATTGATAATGAAGAAGTAAAATTTTCATTATTTCCAGATGACATGATACTATATATAGAAAACCCTAAAGACTCCACCAAAAAACTACCAGAACTCATAAATGAATTCAGTAAGTTCGTAGGCTACAAAATCAATATGAGAAATCTGTTGCATTTCTATACACCAATAATGAAACAGCAGAAAAAGAAATTAAGAAAACGGGCGCCTGGGTGGCTCAGTTGGTTAAGCGACTGCCTTCGGCTCAGGTCATGATCCTGGAGTCCCGGGATCGAGTCCCACATCGGGCTCCCTGCTCAGCAGGGGGTCTGCTTCTCCCTCTGACCCTCTTCCCTCTCGTGCTCTCTGTCTCTCATTCTCTCTCTCAAATAAATAAATAAAATCTTAAAAAAAAAAAAAAAGAAATTAAGAAAACAATCCTCCTTACAATTGCCACCAAAAATAATAAAATACCTAGGAATAAAGTAAACCAAGGAGGTGAAAGACTTATACTCTGAAAACTATAAAACACTGATGAAGGAAACTGAAGAGGGGGTGCCTGGGTAGCTCAGTCTGCATTCGGCTCAGGTCACGATCTTGGGGTCCTGGGATCGAGTCCCCACATTGGGCTCCCTGCTCAGCGGGGAGCCTGCTTCTCCCTCTCCCTCTGCCTCCTCCCCTTGCTCATGCTCTGGGTATCTCTCTCTCTCAAATAAATAAATAAAATGAAAAAAAAATTTAAGAGGACACAAAGAAATGGAAAGACATTCCATGCTCATGGCTTGGAGGAACAAATATTATTAAAATGTCTATTCTACCCAAAGCAATCCACAGATTTAATGCAACCCTATCAAAACACCAACAGCATTTTTCACGGATCTAGAAGAAACAAACTTAAAAATCTGGAACCACAAACGCCTCAAATAGCCAAAGCAGTCTTGAAAAAGAAAAGCAAAGCTTGAGGCATCACAATTCCAGACTTCAAGTTATATTACAGAGCTGTAGTCATCAAAACAATATGGTACTGGCACAAAAATAGACACATAGATCAATGGAACAGAATAGAGCACCCAGAAATAAACCCACAATTATATGGTCAATTAATCTTCAACAAAGGAACAAGAATATGCAATGGGAGAAAGACAGTCTCTTCAACCAATGGTGTTGGGAAAGCTGGACAGCCACATGCAGAAGAATGAAACTGGACCACTTTCTTACACCATACATATAAATAAACTCAAAATGGATTAGGGACCTAAATGTGAGACCTAAAAGCATAAAAATCCTAGAAGAGAGCACAGGCAGTAATGTCTCTGACATCAGTCATAGCAACATTTTTCTAGATAAGTCCCTTGAGGCAAGGGAAACAAAAGGAAACTAAACTATTGGGCTACATCAAGATAAAAAGCTTTTGCACAGCAAAGTAAACAACCAACAAACTAAAAGACAACCTACTGAATGGGAGAAGATATTTGCAAATGACGTATCCTATAAAAGATTAGTATCTAAATTACATAAAGAACTTATACAACTCAACACCCAAAAACCAAATAATCCAATTTAAAAATGGGCAGAAGACATGAACAGACTTTTCTCCAAAGAAGACATCCAAATGGCCAACAGATACATGAGAAGATGCTCCACATCACTCATCCTCAGGGAAATGCAAATAAAAACCACGATGAGATCCCACCTCACACCTGTCAGAATGGCTAAAGTCAGCAACACAGGAAACAACAGGTGTTGGCAAGGATGCAGAGAAAGAGGAACTCTCGTGCACTGTTGTTGGGAATGCAAACTGGTGCAGCTATTCTGGAAAACAGTATGGAGGGTCCTCAAAAGATTAAAAATAGAGGGGCGCCTGGGTGGCTCAGTTGTTAGGCGTCTGCCTTCGGCTCAGGTCATGATCCCGGGGTCCTGGGATCGAGCCCCGCATCTGGCTCTCTGCTCCGCGGGAAGCCCACTTCTCCCTCTCCCACTCCCCCTGCTTGTGTTCCCTCTCTCGCTGTCTCTCTCTTTGCCAAATAAATAAATAAAATCTTCAAAAAAAAAAAAGATTAAAAATAGAAATACTGTATGATCCAGTAATTCCACTACTGCGTATTTATCCAAAGAATACAAAAACAGTAATTTGAAAGGATACATGCACCCCTATGTTTATAGCAGCATTATTTACAATAGTCAAACTATGGAAGCAGCCTGTCCAGAAAGTGCATCCATCAATAGATAAAGTTATTTGTACATTAAAAAGAAATGGAGTCTAAAATAGGAGTCTGTTATGAAAATATCAAGGGTACATGGAATCTATCCAAGCCCAAAGAAGCTTTAGGAGAATAGCTGAATTTCCGTTACAAAGTTGATAATCTCTCAGCACCAGTAAGGGGCTCCTGGGAGTCCCACCCACCTGACCACAGGTGTTGTGTTGTGTAGCGGCCTGGCAGGTGAGGTACAGCCTTGAGATGGAAGCATGCTCACCATGGTTCCTCTCTGAGGGCAAGGCGAGCAGAGCACCTGCCCTGGTGGCACAGCCCAAGTCACGGAGACATACCTGGCTGCAGACACACACCTGTGGACAGGTAACCTGTCATCTCTGAGTTTTCTGTGCTGCTACATGGAGCACAGGGTACACTCACGAATTCAAGGGCCCGTGTGTGGCACCCTCCGTAAGTAATGGGCCCTCTCAAAGAGGAGCCTGTGGTCCATGAAGAAACACAGATGCCAAGCATCGTAAGGTCAGGGTCTAAGGGCTGTTGCCTGTTGCCCACAGGGCAAGCGGGGTGATCTGTCACCACCCTGGCACGTGAGGCTGCACAAAGGTGCTACAGAAACTCCTGCAAAGTTACATCCTCTCCCTGCTGTTTTTTCCAAACTTGCGTTCTTATTTCTCCTCTAGGTTCCCCACTTACAGCTTGCTGATCGAGAGATACTGTATTAGACAGCATCACTTATAAAACAGAACCACTTTGGTACCAAACCAACTTGGATCCACGTTCCAGACCAGACTTCAGAGGTCACGTCACTTGACCAGTGCTGGGGGGTTGATATGGACTCGGGAGCCCTTACCATGGAAAACCGGGGACACGGTGGGCAACGCAAGTCACCAAGACTCCTACCGAAGGGGGGTCCTCTGGCAGGCAACATGTGTGATACTCGGGTGCCGTTTCCAATCCCACAGCCTCCAGGGAAGATGGAGAGCATCCCCAAACTGCAAGCCAAGAGAACCAAAGCTCAAAGACACCAAGTTCCTGGCCCACGGAGGAGCCAGCTTCGGAACCAAGCGTGCATGTGGCACCAAGCCCACTCTGCTGTCCCGTACCAGCTCCAGTGAACTCTGCCCGGCATGGCGACCCAGGGGCACAGACGAGGCTCAGGCGGCTCCGACCTGAGCGCCAGAACTGGCTCCTGCCAGTCTCCTCTCCGCCGGCTCTATGATTCAGACGTCCAGGATGCTGAGGGCTGGGCAGCTCCCCAACCAGTCCCTACCCTGCTCAGTACAGGGCACCAATCTCTGGTCTGGGGAGTTACAGAGTACGTTCCAAAACCTTCTCCTACCAGTATCTGAAGGAAAGGGGGTCAACCAGAAAGCCCTGTTTACAAATTAGCAGCAGAGGTTGTCCTGTTGAAGACGTGAATTTATTACTCATTCCACCTGTCACGCGACTGCTAGTGCTTCACGGGGAGAGTTCAAACGCATCACCACGTCTCAAAATGCTTAAGAACCACGGAATCTGAAGGCTGTGAATGCACGTCACTCACTGCATTGTGCGTTCCAAGTTCAGGGACCAGCCTGGGGTCCCTTCTTCCTCTCATCTGTAAGAAGCTCCACCAGGAAGACCACTGGTTCCCATAAAAATGCAAAACAGTGGGTGTAACTTAGACCTTGTGTCCCTGTTACCAGCACACAAGCATCCGGTCAGCCCCACTAGGCAGCAGGATCCACCCCCAGGGCCGGTCACTGAGTCCCACTCAAGAAAAGCCCACATCTGGGGCGCCTGGGTGGCTCAGTTGGTTGGGCAACTGCCTTCGGCTCAGGTCATGATCCTGGAGTCCCGGGATCGAGTCCCGCATCGGGCTCCCTGCTCGGCGGGGGGTCTGCTTCTCCCTCTGACCCTCTTCCCTCTCGTGCTCTCTCTCTCTCATTCTCTCTCAAATAAATAAATAAAATCTTAAAAAAAAAAAAAAAGAAAAAGAAAAGCCCACATCTAATTTGAGACAACTCTTACGGCATGAGCACTCTTCTCAAACACACACACACACAAACCTAGGTTACGCCGGATGTCACCTCACCTTCTTATCTCTAACCTGTAACTTGTGCATGTCTGTTAAGCTCAACTTAAACTTATTTAAGCTTCTCCTTAAAATGTCATCTAACACACAAATACTGTTTTAAAGTTGAAGCAAGATACCTCGAGCACTAGAACCAAACCATTCTGAGCCTACGTGTCCCCCGGAGACTCCATGGAGGAGAGGCGGTGGCCCACAGACGCCTGAGCCAACTTCACTACCCCAAAAACCGCTCTTTGTAGTTATTTTGGTGAGATTTTTTAAATGGACCATAATTTGAACAGACACATCACACAAAAGATTTCTGAACCGCCAAGCACAGGAAGGTGATCACCTTCCTCAGGCCTCGGGGAAACGCCGACGACAACCAGCACACGCGGCCCGTGCACCCTCAGGACGGCCGCGGCGGCAGGGTGACCAGCCATGTCCACGTCCACGTCCACGTCCACGTCGGCGAGGCTGCGGAGCAACTGGAACCCTCGCACTTGGTGCGGCCGCTCTGGACGACCCTTGCCACGTCCTCAAAAGCTGAACAAACACCAGATGACCCAACGACCCCAACTCGGGGTATGAGACGTGGGAGCACGGCCCCACATGAGGGCTCGCACGCACTCTACTCTCAGCCGCGTAACCGTCAACACCCGGAAACACCCCGCATGTGCGTCTGCAGGTAAACGGGGAAGTGGGGTGTGTCCCAACCAGGGACACGCTCGGCAGGAAGGCGTCCACATGCCCCCAGCCCAGTGCCTAATGTCCCTCTCTCAGGGTGACCGTGCGGAGTGAGACGCACCACACACAGGCAGCACGAGAGAGCGAGCCGTCTTCCACGGAGTTCCGGAAAGTGCAAACTAATCCGGGGCAGGGCCGCGTGTGCAGACCCCGGAGAGACACTCTTTCAATGACAGCAGTTGGCTCTATGTAAATGATGCCTCAACAAAGGCAATTAGACGCTTGTCTTTGTGAAAATATCCTTGCCCAACTACAAACCTGTGCTCATTTATCACCATTTGTTGTGGGGTGGCTTTTGCCCCCAAAATTCATTTTTTGAATTCCTAGCCCCCACTTGCCCAGCACATGGCCTCCCTCGGGGACAGGGTCATTGCAGGTGTACTTGCTTCAGATGAGGTCCCTAGGTGGGCCCTAGTCCAACGGGACTGGTGGGGTCCGCACCCAACAGAGACAAGGGACAGACGCCTCCAAGGAGGACGCGGGCCCCCAGAGCTGGGAGAGAAGAGATCTCCGTGTGGAGACTTTCAGTCCGCGGTTCTTCTCTTCGTTAGGCAGCCACGCACATCTGCCAAGGACCGCCACCAAGGCCGACGGTAATCGGGCAGGTAGGAGAAGCGCTGCTCACCCCCGGGGGAGGGTGCCCTCTGCCCAGCCCTGTGCATCCGCGGGCAGAGCTCAGCTGCCCTGACATTCGGCTCCGAGCTCCCCATACGGACGTTATTTCCACACTCTGGGCTGTTTCGATGGTTTACTGTGTTCTGAAAAACTCAAGGGTAGGATACCCATGATGAGAAATCGCTTTACAGATCGGACTCTCTATACGTCGGATTATCATCCATGGCTGGCGAGACGGGGCGTGCTATTCCCCGAATTTTCTCTGCTGAGGGCAAGCGGACAGCGAGCGGTGCTGGAGGCCTTCACATTCTCCACACTGCCACCAGCTTGAGCTAAAAATGCAAACCTGGCCGCTCTCCTGCTGCTCAGCCTCAGGTCTGGAGGCCCCATGGGCACAGCCCCCACTTCCGGCCCCTCCTCTGTGCCTCTTTCAGTTCCTTGTCCTCCCAGGAGCCTGGAGCGCCCCTACCTCCCTACCTGCCTCAGCGTCACTTCCTCTCTCAGATGCACCCCCACCCTGGCCACAGGGCCCGGTGCCCAGGTGCCCCCCTGTCCAAACACCACAGGGCTAGAAGCCCCCACACACACACTGATGACCCTCCGAGCAAATTTCTAAGCAGGGGAGCAGAATTCCAGGCCGCATCACCCAATGTGTTTGCATGCCAAGGCCCGGAGCCCACCCAAGGCTGAGGACACCACCCCACCTCCCACACAGGGCACCCCCCTCCCAGAAGGCCAGAACCACAGCAGGGATTCTAGGTCAGCATAGATGTGCTGTGGGGGCATGGGGAGGGGCTGGGCAGGGGCAGCTCCCCAGAGGGGCGTACAAACCATTCATGGGGGGGCCATACGGAGCAGTACACATTCAGAGGGCAGCGCTGGCCTCTGAAGAGGCTCCCCCATGAGCCACCACCCCAGAGTTCAGGGCCTGGGGCGGCCCCTCCCTCACTGACCTTGGCCTGGGACTGAGCTTCAAGGAACCGGCAGCGTCCACCTCTGTAGGTGGACAGGTCTGTGCCCAGCTACTCAGCTGCAGGAGCTGACCTAAGATGGTGTGGAGCGAAGGGCCACCCCAGCATCCCAGACGAGCCCTGACCCCACCAAGTCACTGAGCCACCTGCCTGGCCGTTCCAGCCCAGCTCCCGGGGGACTGCAGGCCCATCTGACGTCACATGGACAAGAAGAACCCAGTCGGCCATAGAACCTTGAGAGACAACGAGCCTCTGTGTTTCAGGATGGTTCCAAGTGCATGCAAGACTTTGAAACAGAGGCGGTGAGGGCACTGCCCTTAGCGAGTCCCCATGAGAGCCCTGGCAGGGCCAGCGAGAGGCCCAGAACGAGCTGAGAGCCAAATGCCGGGCCGGTCGAGGATTCTGCCAGGCCTCAGGGTGGCTGGGGCACAGCCACCAAGATGGGGACCCAGAGACCAGCGCTTCAAGGGGAGAGGTCCTGATTCAGGTCCTGGCATATAGAAGAATGCCCCGGCAGGTAGGAGAGAAAAGGCCCGGGCAGGGTCAGGAGTCTGGAGAGAGGCCTCAGATAGGGGCCAGTCCCGTGTGTCCACCTGAGGGCTGAGTTACTGTGGCTGCTCTGACTTCCAGTTTCTCTCCTTCCGCTGCTGGGAAGCTGGTCTGGGGGAATTTGTTTTGTGGGTTGGGGAAAGAAAGGGGAAGAGGTCAGGTGTTTATGCGCATTCTCCCAGACATGTCCCGCTAGATCCGAGTCTCACTCTGGATGTTTCTTCTTTAAACCACGCTTGGTCTCAATGGGCAGTTAAGTTCCTTTTAGCTCACTCTGGTTATGCATGAGGCATTGGGCAGTACGAACGTGCTAATTTAACAAGTCTGACCTACAAAGGCAAATTCTGCCCGGAATAGAAGAGGGGCAGGAAGCCCCTCCAGCCTCCAGACACTGCCTCCTCCCTCCAGGAAGCTTCCAGGTGCTCCCACGACAGCGAGCGCACGAGCCTCTGTTGCCTGCTCTGTCCAGTGTGGGAGCCTCTGAGCACAGGAACCACGTCTCGGAGCTCAGCACATTCCTGGGTCAACACAACTATAGTACCTTTTTCCCATGAAACCTGCAGGACTGAAAGCTTACACGTGGAATTCAAGAAATGTTTTTTATTTTTTTAAAGATTTTATTTATTTGAGAGAGAGAGAGACAGTGCAAGAGAGAGCATGAGTGGGGGAGCAGCAGAGGGAGAGGGAGAAGCAGGGAGCCCAATGCAGGGACGCTGGGATCATGACCTGACACTCCACCAACTGAGCCACCCAGGCGCCCCTCAAGAAATGTTTTTTAAACATCCCATATTAAATGCTGGTAGAAGAAGAAGAAGCTCATGGAGTAGTGGTCTTGCAGGTGGGTGGTCAGGCCGCTGCCAACCAGCCACACCCCCCGTGACCGCACATGCATTTTGGGGTGGGCTCTGATGTTCCCCGTCAGCTCACAGCAAAGCCGGGGATGGATGCAGTCACCCACTGTTGTGGGTGAGTCGTGTCCCAAAAAAGGCCATGTTGAAGCCCAACCCCCAATACCTGTGAACGTGACCTTACTCGAAAATAGGGTCTTTGCAGATTTAACCAAGGTAAGATGAGGTCATAAACCAACGGTACTGGTGTCACTATAGAAAGGGGAAATCTGGACAGAGACAGGCAGAGAGAAGCCCATGTGAAGACAGAGGCAGAGAAAGAGCCATGGGGCCACGGGCCACGGCCCAGAGCCAGAGGAGCTGGAGGGGGGATGGACCCTCCCCGGAGCCTCCCTGGCCCCAGAGCTGCCAGAGAACACTTTTCTGTTGTTTTAAGCCCCCAGTTGGTGATACTTTGTTACAAAAGTCCCAGGAAAAGCCACACATCAACTTAACTTTTTTCTTTTTCTTTTAAAAGATTTTATTTACTTATTTATTTATTTATTTATTATTTATCAGAGAGAGAGGGAACACAAGCAGGGGGAGGGGCAGAGAGAGAAGCAGATTCCCTGCTGAGCAGAGAGCCTGACGCGGGACTCGATCCCAGGACCCTGGGATCATGACCTGAGCCGGAGGCAGACACTTAATCACTGAGCCACTCAGGCGCCCCTTAATTTTTTTTTCTTAAAGAGAAAGCTGATCAAAAAAAAAGAAGAAGAAGAAGAAGAAGAAGAAGAAAGCTGATCAGCTTCATAAGCCAGGAAAATTTCTGTGAATTCTAAGCCTGAGATGTGCCGTGACTTGAAATGTTGACTCTACGCACTGTGCTCTCTGCCACCAAGACAAAAATAGACCCCAAACAGGAAAGCAGCTAGAAGCAGAGCTCTCTTGCAGCAGGTGAAACCCTTCCTTCAGCCTTGTTCAACTTTCCATTTTGAAACACCCTGCAACTGTTGGAGGAGAACTGCCACCTACCCCTGAACCAGACAGACCAGTTTGAGATGTTCTGCGACATTTGTTCCCATCTGGTAATATGCTAGACCTTTAATCAGTCACTCTTTCCTGGAAAGTTGTATAGCTGCAAACAAGAGGGGCTGGGGTCCCGAACCCCTGAATCCTGAACCCCCGGCCTGGATCGCCCGGAGCGAGGGGAAAGCAGCTCAGAGCCACGTCTCCGCAAACGTTTTAGGCGGGCCACAGACAGCGCGAGCCCCCTTGGCGCCGCGGGAACAGCCCAGGCGGCTCTGGTAGCCAACAGAACTTCACTGGCCGACCTGACACGTGTCCAAGCACCGCTCTCCTTTCTGCAGAAATTACCAGGCCCTCCCCAGGTAAGCACTCCTTACACACTGAACAAGAGAAGGACGGACAGACGGACGGCTGCTGAGTGAGCCAACGGTCACGGCCGGAGCAGGAAGCGGGCCCGGGGCACAGCGGCAGCCGGGGCCTGAGACGAGCCCTACCTCCACCGCGTGGCCCCCAGTGATGGATCCACCAGCTTCCCTAACTCACGCAGACATGAACAGTAAGGCCAGTCCCAGAACTGGCCAGGTCTCAGCAATGCACAGGTCACACCGGTCCCCAGCATCCCCCACAGCGGCCAGCCGAGCCCCCGACTGAGAGCAGCACCAGCTGGGGCACAGGCCTGGGGCACGTGATGAAGGCGGGAGGCCGAGCTGGGGCCGACCTGGCCAGCAGGCCCTGAGGTGGGGGCCTCGTGAGAGGAGCCCTGGGGGAGGGGCTGGTTCTTCCTCCCTGGGCAAGGTGTGGGCTTGGACTGGGGGGCGGAGGGAGGCTTAAGGCACCCTGTCCCCCGTCTCTGGCACGTAAGGGAGACAGGGCCTCTCCCAGGGAAAGCCCCTCTCCGTCAAGGGCTGAGCTGGGACCAGCCCCAAGGCACTTTAAGAAATGAAACTCCCGATTCACAAGGAAAGACCTGGGTTTCGAGGGGGACTACTCAGTGCTCTGCGGGGCGGGCACACGGGGGGCTCTCCAGGTCTGCCCTCTGGCAGTGACCACAGCTGAAGGAAGCGGGCATGGAAAGTGCTGGCTCTCTGGGCAGCCCGCGGGGAGGGGTCCCGGGGGCTTCACCGTCCTCACCAGCACGGGTCGGGGGATCCGGGACACACTTGCCGGGGTGGGGGGCACCCCTGCATGACAGAGCCCTCAGGAGCAAGGGTCTGTGCCACACAGCCCAGGTACAACCTTCGTCACCGAATCCGCCCCACGCTCCTACCCCCAGTCCCCACGGGGAGGACACCTGAGGCTGGTCTCGGCAGGGCTGCTGGGCGAGCCCCACAGGCAGTGTCGAAGTTAATCCTGGGGCCTAACATTAAACCTTCAGAGGTGTCTGGGCAAGGCCTAGAGGAAACCGAGGGAAACGTACTAGATTCTGAGAAAAGATCTCCAAGAAAAAATCTACATGCATGAAGCTGAAAAATTAACACGAACTTGTACGCCCCAGTGATGGTGGTCACGGGCCACCACAGAACCAGGAGCGGCTGTCCTTCTGGAGCCCAGCCCACAGCACGTGGCGAGACGAGACGTGTGCGTCCCTGACCAGTAATTCTACTTGTGGGAAATTCTACCCCAAGGAAATGATCCCAAATGCTAATTTGTTCAAAGACGCTGCTAAGACTGCTATTTATATTAGCACGAAGTAAAAAACTACCCAAATGCCTGACAGTCAGAAAACAGCCGAGAAGAATATGACATATTAAAACTGAACAAGACCCAACTTAGAGGAACAATAAATGTTTACGTTGATGCTCAGAAGTTTGTAAGAAATAAATTGAAGGAAATGACAGCCGAGAACACGGACCCTGAGATGTCTGCTCACATCCCCTGTTTCCCTCCAAAGCCAGTTGCTTATTCATAAAACTCAAAGACAGAAAATGAACCTACCCGACTCTTGCATGGAGCAGGATAGCACATATGAAATTAACGTCCAGGAGGAGGAATCCAGCAAAAAATATGAGAGAAATCCATACTTACCCTTCTTCACTCCTATCTGTGGGTTGGAAACACCGTGGGGGAGTCTGTGCTTGACTTTCACGAATCTTCCTAACAGGACCGAGGACAGTCGGCCTCCTCCGGTCCCAGAACCCTGCAGAGCCCGTGGCTCATCTAGAACCTTGGAACCGCATGGAACAGGGTCCCACGAGGAGAACACAGACTGGTCTTTCCTGCCTGCACCCCCTGACCACATGGCACAGAGCGGCTGCCAAAGCCCCGGGACCCCGACTCTGACTTCTAAGGAGCAAAAGGAAATTCCTCAGCGGGACCCTGAGCTCAGGCCATCCGACTGTCACTTTCTCTAGTAGTATTTCCCTCTGCTCTTGGACAAAGGGGATGGCACCTTAAATGCGGTGACATCGTCCACTGACTGGTAGTCCAGGAAAGAGGGCGGCAGCTAAGTGCCCTTGAGCAGGATGGCAGAGGGACGACGGCCATACACACTGGCCTGTGAGCACGAGGGGCAAGCCGGCCGGCGTCCCCAGGCCCTGTCAGGCCCACCGAGTCCTGAGCTGAGGCTAACCTGGCCGGACTCTGAGCTTGCGGGGGTCGGAGAAGGGAGACCACTGGAGCTTTGGCCTCCTCATCTTCTGAGGACTCAGGAAACTGTGTGTGAACAGTGATGGGTGAACAAACCCACTTTCCTCCCCAGCTCTGCGGAAATGCCAGCGTTCTCTTCACGACACAGGAGTTCTAGAAGCAAACTCGCGTCACTCAGCCATGTGACTGTCTGCTCCAGAGCAGTCAGCTCGCACACTCCTCAGACCCAGTGTTCACTGTGGGTAAAAATGACTTATCTGGGGGGAAAACTAAGGCAAAAGTAGCTCACAACTCCAAACAAGACGAGAAGCATGCATGAAAATATTCAAAAGGAGGGGCGCCTGGGTGGCTCAGTTGGTCAAGTGACTGCCTTCAGCTCAGGTCATGATCCTGGAGTCCCTGGATCGAGTCCCGCATCGGACTCCCTGCTCAGCAGGGAGTCTGCTTCTCCCTCTGACCCTCCTCCCTCTCATGCTCTCTGTCTCTCATTCTCTCTCTCTCAAATAAATAAATAAATAAAAATTAAAAAAAAAAATATTCAAAAGGAAAGACCTGCAACTATTAAACTGCAAACAAACTCTGGCATTGACCCATCGCCGAGACGACCCCTTTGCAACAAACTCTCTCACTAACAGGAAAGTTCCAAACCCAAGTGGAACTACACACCCACTTTTCCCACATGAAAAAGAGAGGCAGAGGTAAACTTAATTTGTGTTTCAGCGAAAACTAAATGAAAATCAACTTAAAGAGAAGTAAGGCCTTTCTCATAGATTAAACAAATCTACGAGACGTTCCTATGCTTTATCAACCAATGACAAATCTTAAATTTTAAAATAAAACTTATATAGATAATAATTATTTTGAAAATTCCATGTACACAGGGGCACCTGGGTGGCTCAGTCGGTTAAGCATCCAACTTGATTTCGGCTCAGGTCATGATCTCAGGGTCGTGGGATCGAGCCCCGTGGGCTCCTCCAATCTGAGATCAAGACCTGAGCCGAGACCGAGAGTCGGATGCTTAACCGACTAAGCCACCCGGGTGCCCCATAAACTGAAAATTCTGATGGACACGTCATGACTGCGCTGCGGGGGCTGAGCGCCTCCCACACGGCCCCACACACCCGCACCTGCTCTTACAGACCCTCACAGGGGAACAGGGAGGGCTTCTCAAGGTCACAGGATGCAGCCAGCGAGGCCAACACACGGCACCAACAGCTCCAATTTCTCAACAAATCAATAGTACAAACAGAATAAACGAGATTTCAGAGGCACCACCTCCAGTGGAACGTGCCCAGACTCCGGTCCCACAGTGAAGACATGCGCGGCTCTGGCTGGCCACGGCGTGGCAGCTGGGAAGTGTTGCTGGTGTGCGTGGCCGCCACGCTCAGCAGAGCCCTTCGAGGGACACAGTGCACGGTAAACACCGCAGAGCAAGACACGGAGGGAGAGCAAAGAGACGGGAGGGGCCGAGCTGCAGGAACCACGGCAGCCGGGGGACGGCACCTCGTCTCCAATTCAGCGCCTATCTGAAGACATCCAAGGTACGTGTCTAGACCTTAGGCTCTGGAAGAACCACAGAGCTTTTCCAGTTTCGGGAGAATCTGTGATTTAGTGATGCAGATGCGTGAGAGACTCTGATCTGGTGTTGGATCCTGCAGACCACAGCTCACACGAGTCTGCAGGGGCCTCTGCTCCATCCCCCGTCGGGGCCGTTACTTGTGGGGGGACCGTGAGCGTGACTGGAGGTGACAGCAGTGACCCCCCCCCCCGCCTGGCCAGGGAGCACACAGCACCCGAGCTCCTTAAGTGACCTCCCACCCTCCTGGTGACCTCAGGGTCCATGGTAGAGGGACCGCACCTCTGTGAATGCAGACAGTAAACCACAACACCCACGTCCACGTGCCCACGGACGCTGCAGGCACCACAGAACACTCTGAGTCTCACGGCTACTTCACAGTTAGGAGCTTCAGACCTGCCACTTAACGGCATCATTTGACGTGTTAAGTTCCACATGTTTCTTCAGCACACGAGAAGGTTTTCTGAATTTAAAGACTGTCTCCATCGCTGCTATCCTTCGTTTTCTGGTGAATCTCAGGGGAAGCATGAAAAACACTCCGGAAACATAGGTCCCACTAGGTGCCCAGCTCCGGCCAGTGCCCAGAGGGGCCTCACCGCCTGCTCTGGAGCAGCGGCAACAACCGGCCGCCCCTGCCCTTGCAGGGTACCCACTGAGTACCTTACTCCACCTCTACTCACCGCCACCCAGAAGTGCACGACCCCATCACTGTCCCCCAGCCAGGCCCCGCCGCACCTGTCCCCAGACGGCATGGCCGTCTGTGTCTCCGAAGCCCGTCTCCGTCACGTCCCCAGAAGGACGTGTTGGCCGGCAAGAGCCCCGCTCGCGGCAGGCGTGGGGTTGGGTACGGGCTTGCCACACACTCACCTGCCGCCTCTGCAGGTCCCAGAAGGGACAACACGCAAGACCGGGAAACACGGGTGCCAGCATGCCAGGGACAGACCACGGCCCACAGAAAGCCACGCTCACGTCCTGACCCCTGCACCCGTGAGCGTGACCTTGTTTGGAATAGGTCTTTGCAGGTTAAGGGGAGGTCATTACGGTGGACCCTGGTTCAGTATGACTGATCTAGACACACGGGCAACAGGCCGTGCGAACAGGGCCGGAGAGGCTGGAGCGAAGCATCCAAAGGCCAAGGAACAGCCAGGATTACGCGCAGACGCCAGAACCGGACGAGGCAGAAGGAGTCTCGTTGGGAGCCTTTGCCGAGAGTGTGGCCCTGCCCACACCTGGACTTAAGCCTCTGGCCTCCAGGACTGCGAGCGAATGAACCTCTATTGTGTAGACACCAGGTTTGCTTTGTTACGACCGCCCCAGGAAACTCTTACCAGCCGCGACCCAACTTACACCGACTGCTCGCTTTGTGGTCGTCTGACACGCGGCAGGAAGGGTTCCTCCCCTGGCGCCCTGTGTCCACCAGCACCCACCCCATCCAACTCAGCAGTGTGCGGTGAAGCTCTTGAGGGGCTCCGCGGTGAGAACCCCTGATACGGTCTGCCCTCCACCCGGGAAAGCCACGCGGCAAAGCTGCTGGTGTTCGGAATCCGCAGGTCGGGCGGGAATGGGAGCGCAGCCCCTCAGCCGCCTGTGGCCCTGCGGCCGGAGCTCTGGTCCTTCCCCAGCAGGCCGCCGAGGGAGACGTGCGGAGCACAGCACGCGCCCGCCTGAGCCTGAGAGGTGTGGGGCAGGGGCCACTCCAGAGGCACAGAGCGGAAGGCAGCGCTGCGGGGAAGGGTGGACCCAGGCGTATCCCGGGCCCCTGCCAAGGGGTGGTCCGCACACCACCGTGGTGCCAAGGCCACCTTCTGCCGGCTCCGGACAAACCCGAATCTATACTGACAGTTACATGTTCATTTCAGGGTGTACCAAAAAAAGCAACCAAGACATCAGACTCATGATTTTGTGGCTATTCTCGCTCAAGACAAGGCAAAGATCAGTTTAAGGAAAAAGATGACCATGAATGATCTCAAGCAAATCTGGGTACTGTGCCACTAAGCTGAGGAGGGGCCCTGCCCTGCTGTGCCTTCTCCAAGGACGGCGTGGTTACCGGTCTCTGAGGAAAAGAGCGAAACACATCTGGTGTTCGGCTGACCACCCAGCCGCTGTGCGGGCGCAGACCTGCACAACACGGGGAAGGAAGGCAGCTTCTCGGTGCTGAGCCCTCCTGACCTGCTCCTCAGGCCCCCGAGCACACACGCACACCGGAGGACATTCACGGCTCTCTCCATCGTGAGCGCGCCTTAGTACCACCAACAACCTTCCCGCCCACCGGTCACTCGCGCCAGGGTTTGTGGCAGGTGGGTTTCCGCCATGTTCAAGAAAACACAGTGGCAGCCGCGGCCGTGAAGGCAGAGCAGAGAAGCCAGGTTCCAGACGGGCTGTCGCACCTTGGCTGTTCACTACGTGGACCATTCACTACGTGGACCATTCACTACATGGACCATTCACTATGTGGACCATTCACCACGTTGTCCAGTCCCGTTCAGGGGGCAGGTGTCAAACCAACTTCTCTCTTTTTTTTTAAATATTCTTAAGTTTATTTATTTAAGTAATCTCTACACCCAACATGGAGCTTGAACTCACGACTCTGAGACGAAGTGGAGAATGCTGTTCCCTTTTTTTTTTTAAGATCTATTTATTTATTTGTCAGAGATTATGACTTATTTATTCATTTGTCAGAGAGAAAGTGCGCGTGCACGCACACACACGCAGAGGGAGCTGCAGGGAGAGGGAGAGGCCAACTCCCCGCGGAGCAAGGAGCCCAACGCAGGACTGAATCCCAGGACCAAGATCATGACCTGAGCCGAAGGCAGACGCTCCACGGGCTGAGCCACCCAGGCGCCCCCAGGATGCTCTTTCAACTGAGCCAGCCGGGCGCCCCCTGTTAAACCAACTTTAACTCAAAGGGACGTCCAAAGGCACTGTCACCTTTTCACTCCTTGTTCTGATCTCATTCTGCCAACATAAGAAAAAAAAAATGAGAAAGTCAAGGTTACCCAATATTAAAAACCACTTTGTTCAGCCTCCCAGTGGGCCAGTCATGGACGTGCGTGTACTGCCCCAATGGAGACTGTGTCTGCTAAGGAGCTCTGAAAAGGTCTTCAAAACACTCTGAAGTTGAAGGAAAAAGTCTTCACACAAAACAAAATAAAAGCAATGAAATAATATACAAATGTGTTTCTGTATCACCACAGGTGAAGGAAAACAACCGTATTCTCGTGGAAAAACACGTAAGCTTCCATTTATGCAGTTAGCCGTGTATAACCAGAAACAAAGACAGAATGGCAAGTACGACGAGCAGGTGCACCTCAGTAATGCAATGCCGAACAGAATTACCGAAGTGCACGGAGTGAGATGACTCAAAAATGTTCCCCTCACTCAACAAGAGCCTTAGCTTTTGTCTAGGAAGTGCCCGTGTGCTCCTAAATGTCCTGACTCCTTGGGACGCCTGGCTGGTGCAATCGGTTGAGCGTCTGACTCTTGGTTTTGGCTCAGGCCGTGATCTCAGGGTCGTGAGATCACGCCCCATGTCACCTCAGCGGCTCCGTGCTCAGCGGGGAGTCTGCTGGAGATTCCCTCCCTCTCCCTCTGCTCCTCTCCTGCTCATGCTCTGTCTCTCTCTCAGATAAATAAATAAAATCTTTTAAAAAAATAAATGTCCTGACTCCTTCAGTTTCTCTTCAGAAATAAAAAATTACAGACGGTTACATGGCCAGTAATAGTCACTCCAAATCACAGGACAGGCACTTTGCGATGTTACTAAAAATGTTCAGAACATAAGAAGACCCTGCGGCCGGCCCCAAGCACTCACCAGCTGTGAGGACCCGGTCTGCAAGACCTCACATCCTCAACTTTCTCTCATCTCAGAAGCTTTGTACAGGGAAACTCCCACCTTTAACGTTTCAGAAGTGGAGGGAGGAAGTGCTGACCGAGCAGGACTGAGAGACACACGAAACGAAACGGGAAAATGAGGCGCTGAATGCGGGCAACAAGCCGAGCCTCTGCGAGGGGGGCCTCAGCCTGTCCGTGGGGCACGCCGCATGGGCGGGGTCGTGGAAGGCTGCGGGAGCCTCCCTGAGCCCACGCCTGCACCCGGGCCACGCACCGAGGGGCTCCCCAAGAAAAGAATGCAGAAGGCCTTCACACTGTCATCCCTGGGACTTCCCTGGCTCAGTCCCACAACAGACGGGCGGCTTCCTATGCTCCAGCGCCTGGACCCAAACACGAACCATGATATGACACCACCCGCTGCTGTTTGGGAAACGCCCAGCGGTGCCAACCTCCCTGCACACACATGGAGAAACACGAGGGAGGGGACCGGCAGACGCTGCACCTGCTCAGGCCCAAGGGCCCCATCCCCCTCCCCAGGTGATGACCGCACGCGAGGAGGGGAGCATCTGACTCCACAAGGTCTGGGCAGGTTCCCTCTGGGGCACAGGACCACCGCCAGGCCCTCAGCGGGTCTGCACGATGAGCAAGGGCCTGTGTGCCCTGTAAGTCCTGGGCAAACCGCTACCCTCCACAGCGAGCGCCTTCTTCACCTCAAAATGAAGCTGAGTAATTCTGCTTCTCTCAAAATTTCCCAAGCTGACTTTGAGCTTCGTAAATAAAAGGATACTGCTGCTCAGAAGCCTCCCTGCTTTAAGTGGGATGGGATGAGAAAAGAAAATCAGCCGTTTTCAGATTCAAACAGGGCCACACCAAGACAAGAAGACCACAGACTATGGTTCGGTGGGCACGGCACCACCTAACGCAACAGGTGCCCGAAGGCTCTCATCATCTTCCTCCCGGGCTCTTCTGGGCAACCCTCACGATGCTGTTCCGACCACGCTCTGGCCCCACGCTGGCTGCACTCAGCTGCCCAGTCCCCACCACGCTGGGCTTTCCCCACGCGGCACAGGTAGCTCTGGGTGCTATGAGAGCGTGCGGCTCCCTTCACACACCGTTCCTCTGCCGCGAGGGCCGGGGAGCGGATTACGTGAGTGTGTTTCTAAGAAAGCCTATCTGTCTGCATCTGCCCCTCGACACCCCGGAAACCAAGGGCCAACTCTGCAGGCAGGTCAACGCTGAATCTGCCCAACCGAGAGCCATCACTCACTCTGCTGTCCGTGCCTCAGGCGTGACAGCAGGACTGAACGTTCAGAGCGGGACGGACGGAAGACCGCAGGTCAGACCCTGCACTCGCCAGGTGACCCCCCCGCACACGGACTAAGAAGGTGACCTGCCCGATGCCCCATCAGCCATAGCGCCCCTGTGGTGCATCCCGTCCATCCCTCACGGAGGCAGCTCTTAACACTGAGGCTCTTAAACCGTCCGGATGTGGCCCAAGACGCAGAGGTGCCTTCTTTCTTTCTACAAAGAGAGACGAGGATGACACGGGCCCTTGGATGCACCTGTGCCAGCCACGGGGGCGGCTTCCGCTGCGGTGAGGGGCCTGCAGACTGCACCACGTGAGTAGCAAGGCTGTCCAGATTCTTTATAAACGAGGCCGTTTTAAAAAGCGATTATTCCCACACACGTGTGGATCTTCTTAGTTTTGCTGGCAAGTGGAAAGACCTCCCGGCTGACAGAACAGGGGAGGAGGTGCGCATACCTGCTCCACCTGAGCAGGTAGTGATGGGGACAAGGGACCCCTTCCCCGCGGCTCCTCCAAGACACGGAGTGGCCTGTGCACCCCGTGGGAGGCGGGGTCTGAAACCGCTATCGCTGCCAGCCGCCCCAGAAGCCGCCTGGCCCTGCAGTCCTGCCCTCTCACCAGCCATCCACCCTCGGCAAAGCAGAGGTCACAATGGAGTCTGCGCCACAAGGTCTGGACCCAGAGGGTCAGTGCCCAACGGGGTAGGAGTCTGCACCGATGCCCTTTCCCTCCAGCGGCCTTTGGGGATTCAGATGCCCCCTTCCCCACAATTTGCACTCTGTCTCCCCTCCAAGCTCTGGGGGTGTTTCACTAGCATGTGTCACCTACACTGGGTCACATTAGTGGTTCTTGTGTCTGAGGAATGCTCGACTTGTGCCAACAGATCCCCAACTCCCTGCAGAAACTCTGTCCCCAACCTGGCCTAAAGGTGGCCCATCACAGGTCCTCGACAATGCCCGAGTTGTCATGAGTGAGAAGCCCTGGGAATGTCGCTCTGATGTGACTCAAACACACACCTGCCGAGACACAAAAGCTCTGTAAATGCTGTTGAAAAATATGTGAACAGTATTTCCCGATTTCTATTCTAAAATACCTAGGTTAGCAATTTTTGAGTCCAAATGATGTTAAATACTTAGTAATTTTTCAATCTGAAACAGAAAAGGGGCGCCTGGGTGGCTCAGTCGTTAAGTGTCTGCCTTCGGCTCAGGTCATGGTCCCAGGGTCCTGGGATCGAGCCCCACATCGGGCTGCCTGCTCAGCGGGAAGCCTGCTTCTCCCTCTCCCACTCCCCCTGCTTGTGTTCCCTCTCTCACTGTGTCTCTCTCTGTTAAATAAATAAATAAAATCTTTAAAAAAAAAAAAAAAGAAATTGAACAGAAAAAAAAAAGAAAAGAAATTGAACAGAAAACTTTGTGTAAATCACACTAAGGTTGAATTTGACCAGCCCAGCTCCTTTTATCCTTCAACACACAACTTTTTAGTTTGCAAGAAAAGGTTATTTCTCTTTTCCACAACTTTTTCATCTACAAGTAATATCACAGGCCGTATTGTGCCCTCACTAACAAACCAGAACACAAAGCCTAAGTGTGCATACATAAGGTACACAAGGTATTTAGGCTGGAATGGCAGAAAAGAGGGAAAACCTTCCCTGACCTCGTGGTGTGAGACCCCAGCCATGCCACAGCCAGAGGTGGGGGCAGAGGACATCAGAACCATGATCAGGATGAGACAGTGTTTCAAACACTTAAATGAGTCTTGTGGCCTCAATAGAGATTTTTAATCATCCACTTATTCCTAGCACTCATGCCATTAAAGCCAACTGGTACCAACAAGAAGGATCTCCTTTTTCAGGGGAAGGGGCAGACACACAGGGGAATTCTTGACAATGTGCCATCACTCAACAGACTTTAAGGTAAAATATGTTAGGTCAGAAGAAAGAAAAAGCCTATATATTTATGAGACCGTGAGTCACGGAGGAATATGAAACCCCCAGAGCAGGGGAGTGCGGTGGCAGGTGCTGTGACGTGGGGTGCAAGGTAGGACAAGGAGGAGCAGCAGCTTCTAGAACTTTGACAGACCAGCCACGAAGGCACCTGGGCACAGTGAAGAATTAGCTCAGGTTCCCGGGCTGTGGCACTTTCTAAACACCGTGCACTAAATGGGTCTCCTTGGCGCTTAGAGGCTGGTCTAAGACCTCTGGTAGAGAACAAAGCAGAAATGCTGAACAGCTGTCCCAGAAACACAGACCACAGGGACAGAGTGGCCCAATTTCTCTTAATTTGAAAAGCCCCACATAAGGACAATGTTGGAAAGTTCACTCTGTTAAAACTTAATTTTGTGTAACATGTTTGTAAATAACACCCCTTCTGACAGCGAAGGGACCTCAGGCTTGAGGATTTCCTCCAATCCCGGAGTGGTCTTGCCCTTTCCAGGAGTTCACCCCACCCTCTCTGTGCTGTGTGCCGGTGGAACACAGGTGTCACGGGGGCAAGGGTCCAAGGGACCGCCCTGGATAACTGAGTGGGGACAGAGCATCAAAGAGGGTGGGTGCCCCTGCAGGCAACAACCAGCCAGTCCTGAACACCGGAGAGTGGATGTACACTGAGCTCTGAGCACAGGAACAACGCATTTTCAAACAGAAAACAGCTAACCCTGAGCAGAAATTATTTCATCAAAACAAAATTCTTACATCCAGGATGATGTCAATGAGAGGCTCAATTAAATGTTGTCCCAAGGCTGCCCTCCAGGAAAGGCTGAATTTGGGGCTTCTGAATAGCCTAAAGTGAGTACATTCCACCATCTCCTAAAGAAAACTCAATAACCATCCCCTCCCTCCTTCAGTAAAGGATATGAAGATGATCACTAGCTTTACAGGGGACCGAGGGCTTAAATCTCAGTAACTTCTGCCTAGGTAGACCTATTAATCCTTTCCGGAACAACAAGGCATCCCAAAGTTTTCAGTTCAAAATATGTAAAACTATCACAAAATAAACTAAGAGGAAGGATTCTAGTATGGTAAAATACTACTGTTTACTTCATTATTCATGTGAAAAACCCTTCTCTAAATTTCCTTTTGATGAACGAACCATTTTCCATTCCTGCAGCGTGCGGGCCAGCCATAGAGTGAATCCACAAGTCTGTTACCCAAACGGAAAGTTAGCTTTGATAATAAATCCAATATGAAAGATTCTACAACTGACAACAATTAAAATGCGCGTGAGCACTCCGTGCACAGGTGTCCGCGCCCAGCAGTTTGCAAAACGTTGCCTAATTAGCATTTCTTTAAACAATGCGGATAACAATCTTGCCACTGTAATCCTCGACAAATGCGCCGCTGAGATTGTAGCACGGAAAGCGTGAGGAAATTCGCTGAGAATCTCAGTCAAACTTTCTTTTGTTTATATTTCCTCGGTGTCAGAAAATATCTGTTCTTCACCCCTTTTGGTTTGTACCCAGGCTCCTCGGTCCAGCCCTATTGTGCGTGGTCCGTTAAACCTACAAATAATAAATTTGTTAGCGGGGCCGGGGGAACCCCAACTAGCCACAGCCCTCCTCCTGGCGTAGAAAATTCCCCATTTGCCATCGGATTGATTTGTCAGACAGTGACTCGTGCTACCCTGTGAAACTGACATGTCTATTTACGGAGAAACAAAGACACGGCTCGCGGCGGACCCGGCTCCCTCCGCGCGCCCCGTCCGCTCCGCGCGCCCCTCGCCGCTCCGCGCGCCCCGTCCCCTCCGCGCTCCTCTGGCCGCCCGGCCCCGAGGCCCCTGCGCCCTGGTTTATCCAGCAATTAAAATGGAGACGAGACCGGTGCCCGGCGTCAGGGGGAGACAATGACCCCCAAGGCCTGGTGGGGCGCAGGGACCCGCCCGCGCCCACCTCCCGCAGTTCCGACTCTTGGCAAACTCGGCGCGGGCGGGTCCGGGTGCGGCTCGGAGGCGCGGGCGGGGGGCGCGCGGGACGGCGCGGGCGGGGGGCGCCAGGACGCCCCTGGGCTGCCTCCTGGGGCCGGGCGTTGACGCAGCAGAAATTACCAGCTGGAAAATTCCCCTTTCGGAGGTGACGGGGGAGGGAGCGCGGCGGCGGCAGGAGGCGCGGAGGGCGAGGGGCGCCGGGCAGCCCCGCCGCCGCCACCGCCTCCGCGCGCAGCCCCGCGGGGACCCTGCGCCGCCCCCGCCCGCCCCGCCCCGAGCCACTCGGGCTCGGGGATCGGCGGGGGCCGGACCGGGTCGCCACCGCCGCCCCCGGAGTCGCAGCCGGGGCGCGCCGATCGCCGCCAGGAGGGCGCCCCCGCGGGGCGGGGCGCAGTGGGGCGCGGGGCTGCAGGCGGCGGGGGCGCGCCCCGGCTCGGAGCTGCCCAGGCTCGGAGCGGCCCGGGCCGGGCCCGGCCGCGATGCGCTTGCCCGGCCGCGCGGACAATGAGCCGGCGCCGCTTACCTGTGACCCCATGGGGCGCGGGCGAGGGCGGGCGCCGCGGCCGCCGGACCGGCGCCGGTGATCGCCGCCGCCGCCGGGCGAGCGCTGCGTCCGGGCGGGTCCGAGCTGCGCGCTCGCCTCGGCTGCTCCGTCCGTCTGTCCGTCCGTCCGTCCGTCAGGCCGGCGCGCGCCCCCGCGCCCGCTCCAACCCCGCGGCCCCCGCCGCCCGCGCGCGCGCCCCGCCTGCGGACCCTGACCCCGCCCCCCGGCGCGCGCCCGGCCGCTGCTGATTGGCCCGCGCAGCGCCCGGGCCGCGGCCACCGCCCCGGGCCCCGCCCCCGCCGGCCCGGCCGCCGGCCCCGCCCCTCGCTGGGCCACGGGCTCGGCGCCGCGGGGCGGGAGGGGGCCGCGGCGGGGGTCGGTTCCTCCGCCCCCCCCCGTGGGCGGCCGGACAGCGGAAGTGCGGGCTGGAGCTCGCTGGGCATTGTGGGAAGCCCCCTCCCCTGGGTTGGCGGGGGGCGGGGGCGGCGCGGCGTGGGGGTCTCTGAGCACCGGTGCGGGTTCCCGCGGGGGCGCTGAGAGGCGGGCAGAACACCCCTACGCGAGATGAGGCTCGGGGCGAGGGCACTCCAGCCCCTTCCCCTACTGCGCACCCCGGCGTTGCCCACGCGCCTGTTCCTCGGGGGCGCGCGGGTCCCCGGGCCACAGGCTGTCCCCACGACCCGATGCGCAGTCTCGCCGCGCGCGTCTCGCAAACTTCGAGACTTCCCCACCTGCTCAGGCGGCTGTGCGGACCTCGCGCTGTGCGGCGGAGAAGCGCGGTCGCGGCTGTGCTGGGGCGCGGGGCTGAAGAGGGCCTGGGCGCTGCGCGCTCGCGCCGTCGGGGGACTTCGGCGCGCCCAGGGAGGGGCGCACCTCGGGGCGCGGGGCGCGCGTGACAGTGCCTGCCCCTGGGTCTTTGGTTTCGGCCAACTTAAGAGCGCCCGCGACTGCGCGCGTGGGTTCTTCCCGCCGCGTCGTCCGTCCCGTGCGGGTGCAGCCCCCGCGGAGGGGCGGGAAAGTAGCTGCCTGGGCCTTGCCCCACACCCCCGAAACGATCTGGAACCGAGCTGCCCGGGATGGGCCCTGCACGTCCCTTCTCGCCCCCGCTGTCCTCGAGCACTCGGGCCAGCTGAATGGGAAGCGTGGCCCCACATTCCTGGCTATAGCCTGTGCGGGGCAAAGGCCACCTCGCTTCCTCTCGCGGGCGCGGCGGTGGGAAGGGAGGTGAGCCTGCGGCTAGCCAGCCGCGCAGAGGAGTCGAGCACGACCAGCCCATCCAATGGCGAGGCTCCGCGGGCCGTCTGCGCCCTGCCTCCCTGCGGGCCAAGCGCCGCGGAATTCCTCGGGAGGTGGGAGGCGGCGGACCATTATGGATGCTTTCTCAGGATGTGTAAGGAGGCATTCACTGGGCTGCAGCGGGAGGGCAGGCAGCGGGGGAAATTCTCCTTGAGTGAACAAGGGCGAGCCGCGGTCTGGCAGCCAGCGATGAAAGGCTCGGACACTCCCTCACTTCGAGCCGGCGCCTGGAAATGGCTGTGCAGACACCCTCAGCCCACTCCCTTCCCGCTGCCTGGTCTGGCCTTGCCGGCCCAGAAGCCCCCTCCCAAGCCTTTCTTTGGAGGACCCTCTCAGTCACATCCCCCTGGGCTGGAACAACAGGCCCACACTTCCTCAGCCAGGAAGTGAAGGTTGGACACAGCTGCTCTGAGAAGCGGCCGCCTCTAGGCCTCCCGGAGGGTCGGAGGGTCTAGCGGTCACCTGCCTCCTCCCTTTGAGAGGACAGAGGGCGCTCTCTGCGGGAGTCCCCCACCTGCCTGCCTAGAACACTGTTGTAGTCCAGGGGGGGGAAGAGGCCAGGGAGACTGGGGAGGGCTGCCAAACGCAGTAGGACCAGACCCCTGATGCCTGCCCTCCCCTCCCAGAAAGAGCCCCTGTCTTTCCCAAGGTGTCTCAGTCCCCTCAGACACTCTCCAAAGAGAACAACCTCGTAAGATGCCACACCCACTGTCCATGCAGGAATGGAGAGCGGTAAAGGCTGCCTCAGTCAGAGCATACAGTGGTGCTCAGTCATTGCTCAGCAGGCCTGCCCACAAGAACTAAGCCTTTGTCTCAGCATCCCAGCCTAGGGCTTGTGGCCTTGATAGAAAGGCTTGCTGGGTTCTGGAGTAAGTCCCTAGGGCCCCGGGACCCTCTCCCCTGTTCCCCTACCCTGCGTCAAGGTTACCTGACCCCTGCAGTCTTGCCAGTGATTGAAGGCAGACTCCCGTCTTTTCTGCTCCAAGAACCAACAGAAGGGCAAGGAGCCTGGTGATGAATCTGATAACACCAAAAAGGCAGAACCAAGAGCAGTCCTGGAGATCCCTGATCAAGCCTTACCTGAAGTCCACCCTACCTCCAGCTGGTTATTGTTCTGTGAGCTAGTAACCCTCTTTACTATTTAAAAAAAAGAAAGAAAGAAAGAAAAGAACCAACAGCAGCAACTGTGGCCTCTCAACAGAGCTGGGAGAAAAAGGGAGATGATGTAGCTAGACTCCCAGGAGCCGCCTCAGGGCATCTGCTCTATGGGGGACATACTAGCTGCGTGGCCCCAGGAACCCCACATTCATCAGTGCCCAGCATTGGCTAAGGTGCTACCAGGATTGGACTCACAGTGGGCAGATGCCAGGCTGGGTCGCTAAGCCTCCTCTCTTGCTTGGGTCTGCTGGACATCCATGTGGATGATGTGCACTGCACCTCACCCCTGAGGCTTGGCACAGACCCTAGGAGGTATCTGCTACCTGACAATCAGCTGGCCCTTCATCATCTGTAAACAGGGGGTCTCTGTGAGGGCGGCTCCACCCTGGAAGTGGCTCCGGGACCAGGTGGGGACCCAGGCTATGGCCCCATCAGCTCTCTTTGACCAGGGCACCCAGTGCCCAGGGTCAGTGTCTGAGAGGGTGGAGGGGATAGGGAGCCTTAGAGTACCATGATGAACTGAATGTGGTCCCTAGCTAAGCTGGTGGACAAGACAGGTTAGGAAATGGGTGGTCAAGGCTCTGCACTGGCTAATGCATGCTGGTCATGCTGGAAATTCACCCCCAGCCACATGTGTGAGTTGTCGGGAGCCTGCCGGAGAGACACGGCAAGGCTCGTGACAGAGGGGGCCTGGAAAGAACGAGCAGCCCCCCAAAATATGCTGCCCCCACCCCCTAGACCTTTGAAGGACGGGCTCAATTCGGTGAGCCGTGTGGCTGGCAGGGCCCCCACAAGAGCCTGGCACTGCCCCCCGCAGCAGGTGCTCAGCCAGCCCTCTCCCTGCCCTCCACTCCCACTGTGTGGCTTCAGGAGGGCAGAGGAGCTGGAAGGGGACCCAGCCCCATGCCAGGTGCTCGGATGCTACCGAGAGAGCAGGGGAGAGAGCAGGGAGCTGCCTCCCTCGGGTTTGCTCCTGGGAGGTGTAGCCTGGAAGGAGCTTTGGGAAAGACAGGAGGGATAGCAAATATCCTTCTGCACCTCCCTTCCCAGTATCCCCTGGGCGCCCCCCTTGCCAGGGCCTTCACCACCTGCCCCCGAGGCAGCACCCCACCACCACCGCCCTGTCCTCTCCAAGCTGGGTTTTCTGAGCTGTCTTCACAGCAGTCACTAGTCGGAGAACTTGTCTGTTTATTCTCCAGCCAGTGGTGTTGCTCCACCATCCCCATGGCAACAGCCCTGGGAGTCCTGCCCCCTCCCAGGGAACTGCCCAGAACTTGCCCCTGCCCTCTCCAAGCCCCTGGTGGAAGCCAGACAGGGAGGGAGCGAAGCAGAGGGCAGGGCGGGCCTGAGGATGCTTGGGCTTTGCAGCAGGACCCGCCCCCTGCACATCGCCCTGGGTCCTGCGGGTGGACTGAGGCGGTTCCAGGCTGCAGCGGAGCACCACCCAAGCCGACTCCCGGGCCTGGCTCGGCCTGTGTCTGCGCCAGCTGGCCCTGCTCTCCTGCAGGGCCTCCCCAAGACCACCCTCCAGAGTCACTCGGGGCCAGCGGCTACCTGCCAACCCCACGGCTGCCCCACCCCAACTGTCCTCCAGGCCCGCGCCCCTGCCAGGCCCCAACTGCCACTCCAGCTGCCACCACCAACTGCCGCCCCATCTCCATTCCAAGTACTCACCCCCAACCGTCCTTCCAAAACGCCGCTACCAACTGCCAGCACCCTTCCTTCCTGAGCCCCAGCGCCCACCAGCACCCTCAGGCCCCAGCACCAGCGCTGTGCATTCCAGACCTTCCCTCCCAGACCAAGGCCGGGCCACACCTGCTGTGTTCCCTGGGAGGGGCTGGTGCCCAACAGCGGAGCAGAGAGCTAGAGAAGCATCTGGGGGCCAAGGGCCTGGCCGACAGAGGGGAAAGGGTGGGAAGAGAAGGGAGCCGAAGTAGAGGGAAGACAGCAGAGCCACCAATCCTGAGGGGCAGCTGCACGGCCAGGCCAGCCCAGGGGTGGGACGGCAGCCAGGGCCTGGCTGGGGCAGCCCCAGGGGGCTGTCCGCTGAGGGTCTGGGAACAGCTCAGCCTGACCACCGACCTTGCCCTGACCTGGTAATGGTCAGGGGGCACTTTGCCTCCCTCCCTCACCAGCCCTCTCTCTGGGGGCCACCAGCCTTCCAGAGACCCAGGTGGGCCCAGTTTCCGGGTCTCAGCTGTCCAAAGCCAGCCTGAGCTCAGAGGGTGGCACTGGGCTCCCTCCTGCCTTCCCACCCCAGCACCCTGCACCAGCCCAGGTCCCTTTATCATCTGACCCCTGGCCACCTGTGTGGGTCCAATCCTTCATTTCCCTGTCCCCTCCCCTTCCTTTTACCTCCTCCTCCCTATTCCTCCTGTGGTCCCTGTGCTGGCATCCTGTCCTCCAGGGATGCTTCCCAGATCCCCACCCCCATGTGGGGTTTCCACAGCCCCTGCTTCCCCCGGGGACACACAGCAAGCACCCCATCTGAATTGGTCCTTGCCTGGCCAAGCCAGGAGGCAGTCCTACCTTTTGCAGGTGCAGGCCTGGGGCTGTAATTCCATCTCAGGCAGGCGCTGGAAACCCAGCCTCGGGGAACCAGCCAGTCAGCTCTGGAGCAGGGCAAGGGGGCCAGGGGCCTCAGTCTCCACCGGAGGAGTGCAGCTGCTCCCTCGGGCCACAGCCACTGAGGCTCACGTTGCAGAGGCTGGTGATGCTGAAGATAGCCACAGCAGGTGAAGGGGACACCTGGTTCTCCCAAGTGTCCCCTCCTGGAGCTGCCAGGCCAGGACACAGTGGTGGTGGTGGGGGGGGTTGGGTCCTGGGAGCCATGTCATCTGCAGCCTGCCCAAGTTCTGTCCTGGGAGGAAAGGGGGAGACGGGGCACCTTTCCTGAGCACTGCAGAGCAGAAAGGGGGAATTTGGCCAGGGCCACGTGGCCCAGCAGCTGGGAGGGCAACAGGTGGCCGTGGACCCCAGAGGCCAGCAGGATGAAGGGTTCTGTCCTACCTGGACAAGGCACCGGCCCCTCTCCTCCCGCTGGAGGAGGGTCTTCTGGAGTTCCCTTGGTGGGCATGGAGAGGCCCTAACCCTGCCCGATGGCAGCCTGCCACCTTTACCTCCCTCCTTCTCCCGTTCACTTGTTCGGCAACATCCACGGAGCGAATGGAACCTACCATGTGCCGGGCAGTTGTCTGTCTAGGGAGCAAGACAAAGCTCCTTGTGTTCCGGGAGGGGGCCAGGCAATAAACAGGTCAGTCAAGGGGCGCCTGGGGGGCTCAGTCCGTTAGGCGTCTGACTCTTAGTTTCGGCTCAGGTCGTGGTCTCAGGGTCGTGAGATCAAGCCCGTGTCGGGCTCTGTGCTCAGTGCGGAGTCCACTTGAGATTCTGTCTCCGTCTGCCCCTCCCCTTGCTCCTGCGCTCTCTCTCAAATAAATATAATTAATTAAATAAATAATTAATTAAAAGATAAAAACCTTGGTCATCTGCGTCTCCGTTGGGGTTGAACCGGCTTGTACCTGTGTCTGCTGCACCAGTCTGAATAAAGTTCGTACGTGTCCGGTGCTATTCCTTGTTGACAGTTGTCATGAGCCTCTGTCTTTGCAAGTGTGTCTGTGTTCTTGTTTGTGCATACTTCTCGGGGGTGTGTGTGCGTGTGGGTGTGTGTGCGTGTTCGGGAGTGGCCGTCCATGGGGCAAGCGTGCCAGACTGTGAGTGCGTGTGTGTGTGTGAGTGTGTGTGTGTATGCGCGCCGCGTGCTTTTGTGCACTTTCCTCTGTCCCAGCTGAAAAAACCCACGCTTGTGAGCCAGGTCCAGTTCTGGACACAGAACAAGAGATGGTCGGGCCCCAGCCTTGGGAAGGAGGGCAAGACACATTATGGGTGGGTGGGTGGGCAGAACATGGCTGTGGGGTGGACAAGGATAGGCAGCAGGTACTCCTCAATGAGCCGAGCCCAGAGGGTGTTCCTGGGGGGAAGAAGCATCAAAGACCTGCCTGGTGGGGCGCCGGGTGGCTCAGTGGGTAAAGCATCTGCTTTCAGCTTGGGTTGTGGTCCTGGAGTCCTGGGATCGAGCCCCGCATTGGGCTCCCTGCTCCATGGGGAGTCTGCTTCTCCCTCTCCCTCTCCCTCTCCCTCTCCCACCTGCTTGTGCTTTCTCTCTCTCAAATGGATAAATAAAATCTTAAAAAAAAAAAAAAAAGGCCTGCCTGGGGCTCATGTAGGATGAGCTGGGCTCCAACAACCACCAGGCTGGGCTTCTAGGCTTTTCCACAAGCTACAGGGTGCCACTGAAGACTTTTGAACAGGACAGACTTGATCTAATCATGATTCAGAGAGATTTTTGGGGTGCAGAGCTGATGTACCCTGGATGGAGCAGGTGCAAGAGATGTCTCTCTCCACCAGGTGGTGGCTGCCTGTTGATGGGACAGGAAGCCAGAGGGGGCACGGATGCGGGAGCCTTCCAGGTACTGCTGGCCCAGGTTCGGGGAGAGAGGCCAGGCTGCAGGTTCCACGTCGGGGGAGGGGAGCCCTGAGGGGAAAGGAGCTGGTTTGGTCCCGGTTATCCAGGGGAAATCCCTTCCTGGCGATGATTGGGGTCAGGAGAGGTCATGCGGCAGTGGGGTGACCTCAGGGGGTTTCAGGTATCACTGGGGCAGGGGGCCAGGGCAGATCCCCTTCCTGAGGATGCCTGGGCCCTGGGCGACTCCCACAAGTCTTGCTTGGAGGAAAGAGCGCCTAGGCCACCGTGGTCCATGCCGCAGTTGGCTCAGGGCCCCCCATCCACCTCAGACCCTCAGAGCCCACCCAGGGTTCTCTCTCCAGAGTCTGTTCTCTGGGCCTCAGGGTCCCCGTTAAGATGTGGCAAGGTGTCCTCCAGTCCTGCTCAGGTGGGACCAGCCCCTGGCGGACCCTGCAGGATGAAGCCAGCCCCCACCCCTAGCTGGAGGCTCCCCACAGGTCAGCCTCCAGGTCAGCGCAGCCTGAAGGGAGGAGGGAACACTTGGAATAGAATACTGCCCCCTCCCTCCATCCTCGGTGGGTCAGGCATTCTTCATCCCTGCCTGCCAGCCTGCTCACGCAGCCTCAGCCCACTTCCCTCACCACGCACCCTCCACACTCTACCTGCAGCTGGTCTCATGACACATGGATCCTGTGCCCACACAGCCTGCTTTGGATGAGGACTGCTGAGTGAGCTGGCACCCACGCCCGCTCTCTGCCTCTGCCCCCACCAGCTCCACACACCCAGGGCCCAAACCACGGATTCTCGGCCCACCCCAGGGCTCCTGCACCTGCTATGCCTTCCACTCCAACCACCTTTCCTGCTCCTTCCCACCTGCTGGTTCTCAGCCGTCCCTGAGCACTCATTCCCAACCCTGGTGAGTCGAGACACAGCCCTCCCCTCTCCCTTGGGTGGAGGACGCTGCCCAGACAGAGCCCTGCGTCTGGCCTAATGTCTGCACCCTCTGTCCTTCATCCCCTCCCCATGCTCCATGAGGGCAGGGCCATGTTGATGCCCCCTTATGTCCTAGAGCCTGAGGGTCTGGGGCCAGCCTGGCCAGAATGGGGATCACCACAGCTGTGTGGTTTGGGGCAAGTGACTTATTTCTCTGGGCGTCAGTCTGCACCTAAAGAAGCTAGCGGGTAGAGCTAAGTGGGCTGAGCAGGACGGCACGGGGGCCCCAGAAGCAGCTGCAGAAGTGCCATCTTGTTGACAGACAGCATCATTACATGGGAGTTTAATAAACACCAGTGTGACATGGACACGGGGCAGGTCCAGGGCCAGGCAGGGGTAGCTGAGCGCGGGTGCTGAGGCTCTCTGCCGCAGTGCGCAGTCTGGGATATCCTGTGGGCACCTCCTTCCTGCTGGGATTTGGCCTGGGGTCATCCTGGGATGCCACTGGAAGCCCCAGGGCTGACAGACCCTGGGAAAAGGTCATGTAGGAAGAAAGGGGTTTGCCTGGCTGTTGTTGGGCAGTGAGGGAGAACTGGGGGTCGGTATCCCTCCTCTGGGCCCCCTGCCTGCCCCCTGCCCCCTGGTAGGCTCAGGTAGGGTCAGAGGAAACACCCAGGCTGAGGGGCCCCAGAGGGTTTAAGGGAAGGACCGCCCCGCCTGGGGGTAGGATCCCACCTGGCTAGCTGCCTCTGCCTCTCAGCCCCCAGACCTGGCAGCCGTGAGCAGGCACGAGTCCTCGTGGAGAACAGGGTCCCCACCCCAGCTGCCCCAGCTGCAAGGGGCTCTGGTCCCTCCTCCCCTGGGGGGTCCTAGTGCCGGGGTGGTTTAGAAAACCAGAGACTGGAGGCCTTATCAGACCACAGGTTTTCCTGAGGAAGGAAGGGTGGGCCTCCAGGATGGAGCGCCTCCTCTGGGCGTGCCTGGCTGCTGGAGGGCGCACAAGCGCTGCCCATCCCTCCTGGGGGGAGGACAGCTTCTCCCTGGGGGACCCTAACCCAAGACCTAGCCCGGCCAAGGACAAACAGACCCCGAAGGCTGGAGATGCCAGGGTTTGAGTTCCAGGAACCCAGGAGCGGGGAGCAGTACTCCCTGAAATCCTGAGCAAATTCTAGCATTTCCAGGGGAGTGTCCAGAGCACCCCCATCAGACCCTCAGAGGGATCTGTGGCCAGTTCAAACCACACATCCACTCCCAGGGGCGCCCAGTGAAAATCGGTACTTCAGGTTCACCAAAAACCTTGTACCAGAATGTTCAAAGCCCCCCTGTTTGTAATACCCCAAACTGGGAAAACCCAGCGCCCCTCAGCAGTGGAGTAGGTAAATGAAATATGGCCTGTCCACGCTGGAATGCCGGACAGCCACGGAAGGAGCCACTGTGGACTCCAGGCATGTCTGCCGACACCACACCAGTGTCGTGGGGAGTGGGAGAGTGAGCAGAGGCCCTGCCATGACACGGGGGGGTGGGGGGTCAGTGAAGCCAATCGGGTCACGTAGTGAGGGCCTTTGGAGTGGGGGCCCAGGGCTCCCCCCGGGGCTGGCAATGTTTTCTTGATTTGGGTGCTGGTGACAAGACGCATTCAGTTTATGAAAATTTATTCAGCCATACACTTAAAGTATGTGCACTTTTCTGTTTGCATGTGGTACTTCAATAAAAAGTTATTATGAAAAAAAAAAAAATCCAAACCCTCTGCTGACCCCTCCCTGAGGAAGGAGTGCTCCCTGGGGCCCTCTGCCCTGTCCTGCATCCCACCCAGACCTCCAGGGAAGGCTCCAGGGACCCTCTGTGGAGGGAGGAGAGAAGACAGGTGAGGGCAGTCCCTGGGGGGCATCACAGGGGGCACTTCTTACCCCTGGGGACGGAGGCTCGGAGCTGGGCTCAGGCCAGGCGCTGCCTTTCTCTCCAAGAGGGTCCAGAGTGACCACACAGGGTGGGGGTCCTGCAGCCTCGCAGGTTGGGCCAGGCGGACGTGGGGCCCACCCTGCTGGAGCCTGACCAGCTGGCCTTGGGATGCTGGTCCAACCTAGCACCCCAGGGGTGCCTCTCAGCCCTCCCCCTCCCGCTGCTGTGGTGCCTCTACCCCTTCCGCTTCCAGAGGCCCTGGGGCTATTTTTAACTCAGCTGAGCTGCCTGTGCTGAAGGTGGACAGAACCCCCGGTCAGGGGAGTGGGGGGAGGGCAGGAGAGAGAGCCAAACAGCTGCCTGCCTGCCCCCACCCCTCCCCAGGTCCAGGCTTTCTGCAGGGGGCTGGTCGTTTCTGACCTTGGAGGGAAAACAGCATTCCGCCCCAAAAACAAGATATCCACGGAGGCCACACAGATACCCACGCATTCAGACACAGGCCGGGGTACAGATGCAAACACAGGAGCACATACGTGTGCACACGAGGTGCTCAGGGGCCTGTCAGAAACGTACAAGACGCACAGAGACTCAGCGCCTGACTCAGATACACACAGACGTGTATCCACGCAACTCTCCCCAGAAACCTGACCCACCTGGAGATACTCACACGCACACGCACACACACACACCATCAGGCACGGAGGCCCAGGGGCCACCAGCTCGGGGCGCAGGGAGGACCCTTGGGTCACATCCATAGATCCATGTCAAGGAGGGGCCTGCAGCTGGGGGTGCTCGGCCCACTCTTTCCCCGCCCGCTCCCCAAGTGCCAGCCCCGTCTTCCTGCAGCCCACTGGGGCTGAGCTCCAGGAGCCTCTTGCAACTTTCCACTGGAGACTCCCCACCCTGGGCCTCACTCTCCCCCATGATGAGGGCAGGCTTGTGGCAGGAGCTGAGCTGAGCTGGTTCACACCCTTCTTCCCTCACATCCTCGCCCACACACGCTCAGGGCAGGAAACCCGAGAGAGGGATGGGGGAGGCAGCTCCTGGAGAGCTGGCCTCAGAGTGTGCTCAGCCCCTTCCCCTTCCTTTTCCATGCTCCCTGCTTCCCCTCTCTTCTCCCAGCCTTTGTTCCGCGGAGCAGCTACCCCCCACCCCCGCCCCGCGGGGGAACAGGAGTCTAGTCCTGGGGAAACCCCAGGTACTGGACTGGAGGGCCTCTGTCCTTGTAACCCAGGCCAGGGGGAGGAGGGACCTGGGAGAGAAGGGGCTCAGGACCCAGCAGTGGGGGACAGCCAGCTGACTTCCAACTCCCCTCCACCCCCACACCCCCACACCCCCACCTCTGCCCCCAGAGGCCCCAGAGGGATGGAGGAGGGCGGGGGACTTGGCCTGAGGACAGGACATCCTCTTGGCAGGACACAGGACGCCAGGCCGGAGGTTCCCAGCCCCAGTCAAGGCCACAGGGGGAAAAGGTCACTGGGTCCTGGGGCTCACCAGTTCCAAGATTGGCCAATGTCCTGACAGCCAGTCCAAGTTACTTCAAACAGTGACTCCAAGAAGAACAGCAGAGCCTAGACACCCCAGTCCCCCTGCCCAGGCCCCACCATGGTCAGCCAGGATGTAGAATAGCCTGCTGACCCACCCAGGGTGGTACCAGCCCCAGGATCCATCCTGAGGGAACCCCACAGATCATGGGGTAGACCAGCAAGCCCAGGTGGTCATTGTCACTTACCATGTGGGGGACCTCTACCTTTATAGGTTTGCCTTCACCTCCTACCTGGGGGCCCCACTCCTCCATGTGAATCCTGGGGCCCACTGCCCTAGAGGAGAGGCCTCAGCCTGACCCTGGCCCTCCCTTGCCAGGACAGGAAACCCAGGGACAGTCCAGCCAGGGTGAAGGCCATGGGGACCCCTTGCTCTCGCACATCCCCTCCTCTGGGGGCAGAAGCAGAGCCTGGTCTTCTTTGAGTTGCACCCTGGGCTGAGATTGGCGGACGGTGTGCTCACTGGTCTGGGAGAGGAGGGTCCCAGGAGGTGCTTGAGGGCAACAGATCACAGGACTTCCTGCCCATACCCCACATCAGGCTGCCAGGACAGTGAGGCAGGCCGTCCTCACAGGAGGCACCCTGGGCTTTGCCTACTGGCCAGTGGTGACTCCAGACCAGAACACCCCAACCCACTGGGGGAGCCCTGGAGGGTCTCACCGCGCCTTCCACACCAGTCTCCTGGCTTCAGCCTCATGCCCAACACAAGTGCCTGCTGGCCATTCCAGACTACTCTAGTTACCTGAGCAGGAAATGATGTCTCACCCAAAAACAGCCTATAAAAGTGAATAATCTCAACACACAGCTTGAGTCTGGATTTGCCTCTCTTTACTTAAGAGTTAAAACTACCAAATGGGATTTCTTTTTAGGTATCTATCTATCTATCTATCTATCTATCTATCTATCTATCGCACACATGGGGCCGGGGAGGGGGGCAGAGGGAGAGAGAATCTCAAGCAGACTCAGCACTGAGCACGGAGCCTGACACAGGGCTCGATCTCACAACCCCAAGATCATGACCTGAGCTGAAACCAAGAGTTGGCCACTTAACCGACTGAGTCCCCCGGGGCCCCACCGAATGCGATATTAAGTATAGAGTTACCACATGAAGCTGTCATTCCGCTCCCAAATGTCCACCCAAGAGAAATGACGCCTCCACTAAGAAGCCAACTTCCAAACACCAGCCCCTTCCACCACTCCCAGCCTCATCTCCTCTGTCTCCACCTTCCTGATGTTTTCATGGTTACACTCACAGTCTTTACATCTTTCCAAAAATTAAGCTTATTGAAGTATAATTTACATACACTGATATTCACCAAGTTTAAGCGTATAATTTGATGAGCTTTGACAAATGTGTAGTCATGTCACCACCCCCAATGTCATGATGTAGAACATTCCCATCATCCAAAAAAGTCCCCTCCATCTCTCAGCAACCATTCTCAACCCTCTGGCCCCGCCAACCATCAGTCTGCCTCTGGAAATAGGGTTTCTTCTTTTCTAGGATTTCGCATCGAGCCAGATCATACAGTACATGGGCTTCTGTGTACGGCTTCTTTCAGTCAGCGCGATGCTTTTGAGATTCATTCTATGTGAATCAGGAGTTCACTCTGTTTCCTTCCATTGAATAGATGGACCAGAGCTTGCTTATCCCTTCACCAGCTGACAGACGTTTGGGTTTTTCTAGTTTGGGGACATTATGAACAATGCTGCTACAAACATTTAAGGACAATGCTTTGTGTGAGCATGCTTCGTTTCTTGTGGGTAAATACCTAAGAGTAGGATTGCTGGGCCATTCTACTTCACATTTTCTAAATCTTTGCATGTGTTCGTTTTCAGTCTGCCCCACCAGTTTGTAAGCTCCCCAAGGGGTAGACACCTTGCCTATGTTGGTCATGGACGTGACCAAAGCCGAACACAATTCTTCATGAAGAGTATATTCTCCACAGATAATTGTCACTGCGTGAGTGGGTGAGTGAGTGATGGTGGATTTTGGTGGTGCCACAGAGGGAGAGGCCACAGAAGTAGGATAGTGTTGGGTGGCAGTGACAGGAGTGGCCCTCTGCACCCGTGACGACTGGAAATGCCTCCTTTGTCCCTCCTCAGAGATGTCAGGTACCAACATCCTAAATTCACCTGATGAGAAGTCATGGGGGCCCTCTTCAAACGCCTCATTACCTCCTCACCTCCAAAGATCTCCAGTAAGCCACTCTCAGAGTCACACCTCAGAGCAAGCTGTCACCAAAACCCACACCCACCCTCAAGTGACTGTTTCTACCCTTGTCTCTCTGTGTCCACACCCCTAACCGGCCACATAGCTGTGACATCTCCCTGAGCCCCTCACTGCAAGAACAGCCCTCGTTTCTCCTGAAGACTCAGCCTTCCCCTCCCTTTGGCTTCCTTCTTATCAGGTGTGGATTTTGTTTTTTCTCTCAAAAACACCAAAAGTATTAACATTTCTATACTTTTTTGGCACCCTTTGGAAGAACCCCAACAACCCACTTTCTCCTTGTCAACATGGCAGGTGCTGCTCATTGCTGGGACAGTCCACCTGGAAGACGGGGTGCCACCGGGAAGCCAGACCTGGGTGGACACTCAGTGCTCCCAGTCCCACCATGTGCGTCCAGGGACCACTCTGTGCGGCCTGCTCCCGCTTCTCAGAAACTGCAGACATCTACGCTGGCCCTCCACAGCTCCTCTGCCTTCCTTTCCCCCCCTCCCCCCCAGCCCCCGTCCACCTTCCCCAGCCCTTCCTCTACAAAGCAGTGACCTCTCTGAAATGCTTTGAGGTCATTTCTGGAACTTTCTTGCTGAGAATCTTTCAGTGACTTCTGAGAAGTGGTTTCCTTTCAAATTCCTTGCCTTAGTCTACAAAACTAGACCTAATCTGCCTCATTCCTGTTCCAACCCTACCACCCTGCAGGGCTGAGCCACAGTGGCCTTGTCTTATTCCTCTATGATGCCAAATTCCCTTCGGCCCCAGGGCCTCTCCCAGGGTCAGGCCCCCACTGAACAATCTACTTTAAGAGCTAATTCCTACCCATCTTGCTGGTCTCAGCTCCTGACCCCTCTCCTGTTCTCCCCCCTCCAGGTTGACAGACTGGGTGTTTGCTCCTTGAAAAGCCCTCCTTTGGGTTAAACCTTTATTTGTGCCCAGGAAGCGCCCTGGGGGCAGGGATGCAACAAGGGCCATGCTCAGCCCTATCCCCACCATCAGCAAGCAGGCCCTCAAGGAATATCTGTGGAATGAGTAGTTCTTGTTGGGAGTGGTGACACGGAGAGATTAGAGGGTGGGGTGGGTGGCTCAGGTCATCACCAGGTGCAAAGACAGGGAGGAAGAACTGCCTTCATCTGGCCTTCTGGTGCCCACGGCAGGAGACCAGTCCAGGCCCCGGAGGACATTGTCAGCTGGGATAAGAGGAGCCCACCCTGGCCTGAGGGACCCACAAGATTCCTGCCCCACGTAGGTGTGAAGACACCACTTGGGACTTTCCAGGGGTCTGTGCCTGCTGACAGGAGCCTTTGCGTGGGGGGTGGGGGGCGGCAGTGCACCAGGGCATTTCCTGCCTAGCCTGGCTCCCCAGGGCCCAGCCCTGCAGCCCTGCTCCTTCCTCCCCCCGCCCCAGGGGCTTTCCACAAAGCCTGAGGCCGCTATTTTTAGCTGAGGGAGAGGGACCAATTCCTGGCCCTTGCTGGCTCCCACCATGGGAGCCTGGGTGAAACTGGGGCTGGAGTTGGGCCCCAGAGGCCGGGGAGGCAGCCTCTTCCTTCCTTGCCCCCCATCAAGTCCCTGAGCCTGGCTTGCACCTGAGCAACCAAGGTGCCGAGCTCGTGGAGACAGCTGAGGTCCGGGCTCCCAGCCTGGGCTCTCTGCCCGGGCTCCCAGCCCAGTGGGCAGGGGCTTGAGCCCTTGGGCGGGGTTGGCCCAGGGCCTGGGTGGGCTACTGCCCACTTCCTGGGGCCGTGCCTCATCACTTCAAAGGCCGCTGGCGGCCCTGTGGTCACTCCCTGGCTCCCACGCAGCCGGAGGGGCGGGCCGCTCACGAACCCTGGCAGCTGGGTCCTGCCCCCGGCAGCTTCAAAGCAGCTGGGGTGGGCAGCCCTGCGGTTAGTGCTGATCCCCAGGGGAGGGTGGGGGACAGGAAAGGGGGATAACGGGGCTTTCTCTGCTTCTTCATCCTCCCCACCCCACTGCCTTCCTGGGTGGGCCCAGTCCTGGAGCAGGGGCTGCCTGGGGGCGGTGATGCCTTCATGTCTGTATAATGTGTGGGGTCCAGGTGGGGTCACTCTGGAGTGCAGCCCCCATTAGAGAAACCACAGAAACCAAGGTGGGGGACACCTGGCTGGATGTGGAGGGGCCAGTAGGCCCTTTATGTCCTCCCTCCTCTCCCCACTTTTTCTGCCTGAAGCCTGGGGAAACAGCCTGTCTGGGCCAGCCCACCACAGAGGTGGGCTTGACTTCTTGCCAGCTCCCCAGGGAACAGCGGGGTAAGAGGGGTGGATGAGTGAGAGCCTCAGAGCAGCCGCCCAGAGTTCAGCAGACGCTGAGAACAGAGAGTGCCTTGAGCAAGGGGGGTGGGAGGGGAGAGGAAACTTTCAGGGTCCCCTGGGGTCAGCTCCGGGACAGTTGCCGTTTTTAATCTGCGCAAGAGACTTAGAAGGAGCCCAGAGGACTGTAACCTAGATCCGCTCAGGCAAGCTCTGGAGGTGCTGACGGGGTGTGGCCCAAGAACAGCCCCTCCCCCAGCCAAGTGCCACAGGGCAGAGGGCACTCTGGCCCGAGACCTGTGTTCATGGTGGTCTTCCTTCTACCAAGCCCCAGAGGCCTTGCAGGGTCCTGCACCCCTCTGGGCTGGCTTCCCCTCACCCAACCTCCAGGCTTCACTCCTCTACTTGGGTGCCAAGGTCTCCGGGGACCAGAGCATGGCCGCAGGGCAGGGGAGGGGGGCGGGGTTCTCCCCTGATCTAGGGTCAGGAAAATGTCCCACTCCTGACCTGGGGCCTAAGCAGAAGCCAGCTTTCAGCCCGCCCACCCAGGCAAGTGGGAGACCTGCGCCCAAGGAAGGCGGACCGAGGGGCCTCCCGGCAGCGCCCTCCCGCTCCCTGGGCTCCTCACCCGGAACCATGACTCTTGGGGGCCAGCGACCTCGCCCACCCTTTCTGCTCGCGCCCCAGGCCATCTCCCCGCCTAGCGGAGCCTCGCGCCCAGGGCGCGGCGGGAGGAGGGTGACAGAGCGCTTGGGCAGGGACTCCGGTCACCCCTCCGTTCTCCAAGGGCCGCTGTGCGCACGGCTCCTTCCGCAACACCTTCCACCTTCCGCACGGCCTCACCGTCCCGTGAGAAATGTCGACGGGGCCACGACCTGGAGGAGCCAGAAAAGGGGACCTCGGCCCCCTGGGGGAGTCCGAGTCGCCACGGAGGCTCGTCCCGGGAAACGCGGGCTCGGACTCCGGGGCTAGGGGCGAGCCGGCTGGGTGACCGTCTTGGACCCTCCGGGCTACTAGGCCCTTTTCCCGCCCCATTGCTGGTTCTCGCGGTCCCACGCTGGCGGAGCAAAATGCCGCGGATGCCGAAAGCTCGAGACTTGCCTCTCAGGCGGAGGGTCCCCGTCTTTTCCGTTCAGCCCACCAAGCCCGGCCCGCTGCATCTCCCCTCCCCCAGAGCCAGGGCCGGCTGTGTGAGATCCAGGCCGTAGTTTCCATCCGGCCACTAAGGAGGCGGCGGGCACCCGGGTCCCACAGGTGAGGGGTCTCCAAGGGGCAGCGAAAAGCAAAATGCGGGACCGGATCGCCCGACTGACGGAATGGCTTCTGGTGCCGGCCTGGTCAGCGGGTCAGGATCAACGAACATTCATGAAGCTTATACACACATACCGATAAATACTAAAAGCGCAGAGCTGACCCGCATTGCTGCAGAGACAAACTCCTTCACCAGACTCACAGGCTAGCACAAGATTTTGGAAAAGTAATCTGGCCGGATCTCCCTGCCGTGAGCACACACACTCCCTTTCATTCAAGCAGGCACTCTTAGGAATCACTGTGTAGGGGAAAGCACCTAGAGGCCAGGATCCTTGGACAAAGGTGCTTATGGCAGCCACCGCTGCAGAGGGGAAAGGTCTGGAGACCCACATATCCACCAACGCAGGGGAGGCACACTGGAGGCTTGGGCCGCCTACCAGCTACTGGCCTGCAGTGATGCTCGGGAGAAAAGCAAGCTGCCAGTAAGGTATACACCATATGCATTTTTGCAAAAGCACAAGATAAGATAAACACCCCAGTCCCGACCACAGGTCGTGCACGTGTGCAGGCAAATAGGGGAAGGTGTGCAAAGACACGTCCAGGTTAGCATACCTGGATACCAGGGAGGTGCAGAGAGAGGACAGTTAACTGTTTTACACCCTGTCTCACCGCTTGCAGTGAGCCTCGCTTACATTTTGAATAACATTAACGAAGCACTCACCTTATGTCAACCCCTGTGCACGGTGTTAGTGCCGTGGTAGAAAGGATACGGCTCTGCTCTGAGGGACTCCCAGCCAGGAGTGACACTGGGCTCACGTATGGGGCCCCAGGGATCATCCCCGGCGCGGGGCCATGACCTGCAGGATGCCAGGAGGCACTGTCCACACACTGGAGTCTGCAGGAATGGTACAGACTGGGCAGCACCCAGGGGAGCTGAGCTCCAGGGAACTTGGCCCCATCGGACCAGCCTGCTGGGCTGCTGACCCCAACCCAGACTTTACCCTGATGGTGGGGGGCACAATGGGAGGAGAGGCTGAGGGACTGGCCCTGCTGGGAGGCAGGAAGGAGAGGGCGTGGGTGTGCACTGCTCCCCACCAACCCCACCATCCTTGAGGGCTCTGGGTAATTCTCTGTGATTCCAGATGTTCAGCAGCTGTCTTGGCCATTTCCGCCCCTTCTCTGACCCTGCATCCGCCAGGAAGCGTCCCCTCCTGTCCTCAGGCTCTGAGCTACCCCCCACCTTCCCTGCACCCCATTTCCTGAGCAGAGGCGTTTGTGCAAACTCAGCTCCCTATCCCGCCAGGGTGGCTTCAGTTTTCTCAAGGCCCGGGCTCGGCTCCCAGAACCCCGGGCTGCTGTGGTGAGCTCGCTGTTGCCGCCTGGCCGGACACCCTCTGCCAGGGGCTCTGATCCCAGCCCCCACCCCTCCAGCCTCTGGGACTGGTTTTTTCTCTCTCCCTCCATTCTTTCTCCAAGGTTGGCTCTGTCTGCTCCTGCAGCAGCATAAATCAGGGCCTCCAGGGACGCAGAGCAGAACTGGCCAGGAGGGAGCATTGCCTCAGTGGGGGAGGGTGGAAGCCCTGTGGGGTGAAGGCCAGAGGTCACAGAGCCCAGCAGGCTCTGTGGGGGTGGGGTGTATGCTCAGATGTCTGCCTGGAAGACACTGGGGGTTGAGGGGGGTTGCCTCCTCAAACTGAGACCTGATAATTGGGATCACAGCCCCACCTTCCCTGAGCAGATGGGGGGGGCACAAGAGGTCATTGCTGCCGCAGCTGGTCCAGTCTGGGGGAGCTCTTCTGGAGAGAGGACAGCAGGAGGTGGTCTCCCTTCCTGTCACATGCTTTCCTGTCTCAACAGGGCTGGTGGTTCAGGGGCACTTGGGCTCCCATGGGCTGGGGGGCAGGGCTGGTGGGGTCAGGAGCCAGGCCAGACACAGGGTAAGGGCCCCCAGGGGCCAGCAGCTGCCGATCTTTGCTCCTCAGAAGCTGGTCTATGCTCCCCTCCACCACAGCCACCTCCTCCTCCAAGCTTCCTGCTCTTCTAGGGGGAGGCAAGGGCAGGTGGGCCTGACTGAAGGAAGGTCTATTTCCAAATACAAATCTCAGAACTCACCAAGCTGAGAGACTGTCCCCAGGAGGATGGGCTCCTCCAAGCCCCATTTTTTCCCCTGGGGAATCAAAACAAAACGTGGCATGTCTAACATACTTTGAGGACAATCTTCCAGGAGACCCCTGTGTTTGCCTGGATTCAGGCTGAGGACACAAGGGCCTCTGTTCTGCTGTTGGAGGTCACTCCTGTGGTCTCACAAAATGAATCTGGAGCCTCTGTGTCTGCACACCCCAACCCCAGCTAGGGTAAACAGCTTCTGAGTTTATGAAAGAGGTTCCTGGGAGAGTAAATGCCCCTACTCTCCCCCAAGTTCTTCACTGCCACTCCTAACCACAGGGCCAGGGGGCACATTTCAGGAGGACCAGGACCACTAATCCCCATGGGCAACAGCTATGCCCATCCCTTGACCCCAGGCCCTGCGGGCTCCCTCCTGGGGCAGTCTCCCCACTGCCCCTGCGGACCCAAGGAAGAGGTGAGGTGGTTGCAGGGTAGAGGGAACAAGAGGGGACCATTGTCCAGGTGCACCAGTGGACCTGAGACATCCTCTTGGTCCTCAGGACCTGACCATTGAGAAGAGCAGCCCAACCCGGGATATGAGCTGGATAATCAGGAAAATCTGGATCTCAGCTCGCTGGGGGAAGGGGTTGCAGGGGTAGCACTGTCAGGTTTAGCAAAAAATAACAAACAAACCTAAAAACAGGATATCCAGTTAGAGTTGAATTTCAGATAAATAATTTTTTTAATGTAAGTTTGATCCTTGCAGCATCTAGGACACACTTATACACAAAAAGTATTTATTGTTTATCTGAAACTCAAATTTGGTAGCATTCTGTATTTTATCTGGAGACCCTGGTGGGAGGGATATTCAGCTCTCCCAATTCACTCACTCACTCACTCAATTGACTCCTCCTGCTTCCCAACCCCTAAGAACCCCAATAGTCTCCAGCTCTGCTTCCCAAACCTGGTGGGGGCTGACTGGGCTGGCAGTGGACGCAGATACACAGAGCTGGAGAGCAGAGGCGGCTTGCAGGAGCCTGGAGCCCCCTTCCCAGAACGCTCTGGGTCTCTGAGGCAGGTCTGGCTCCCGGGCTCCAAGGGTCTGGCTAGGTTTGTTAAATTCGCCGTTTCAGTTCCAGGCAACTGTTGAATGAGCCCTCAGAGTCTGGCTCTTCCCTGGCCCTAACCCTGCTCCCTTTGCCCTCAGATGGGCTGGCCCTCTCCAGTACAGGAGAAAAAGGGGAACCTACCAAAGCCCTCCGGAAAAGAGGAAGGTACAGCTTGCGGGGTGGTTTGAGTGAGGAGTGGGGAAGAAGGCTTGGCCAGGGGCTGAAAATGAGGAACGCTGGCCAGGCAGGACCTACCTGGAGGTCACTCCCTCTGCTGGCACCAGTGGAAAGAGGATCCAGAACAGGTGGGGGCTTTCCAGCCCAAGCTCACCCCTCTCCTGGGAAGGAAGGTGGTGGGGGGAGGAGGCAAGGTCATGAGCACGCAGTGCCTCACTGCTCCAACAACACCCCATGGGCCAGACTCAGTTTCTCCCCTAGGGTGATAAAGCATATTGGATTTTCTGGGCTGCCCCACCTTGCACTGGGAGGTCTGGGGGCACAGCCACCTAGCACGGGCCTGGGCAGGGAACCGCTACCCCAGCCTTCTTCAGGAGACTTCTGTGTCTTTGCAGACTCAGAGCCTGATCCCCACAGTTGCTTCTTCCTGCCCCTGACTCCCTTTCCCACCCATGTGGGTACCTCACAAAGTAGGAAAGCGATCCACAGCAAGCTTAGTTCAGGGCCATGGGAAGCCCTTTGTTTTAACCAATGAGACCCTGGTTTCTGACCAGGAAGAGGTTAAGGCAGTAGATTTTCCAGCCTGTCTGTCCACCTTCAGTTAAGGGGGGTGGGGGGCACTGGACGCTGGTCAGGTGTGATGGAAGGCAGATGAAGTAGGGCCCCGGGGAGGGTGCAGGCAGAGGACGGTCTGGGGAGGGTGTGGCTGCCGCGGGGTCCCAAGGCTTGAGTCCTGGGGGCGGGGCAGAACTTGAGGGCCACCACGCCTGGGAACCCTTTGTGCGCCCACCACAGGGTGTTGCCTCTTTCCCCAGCAACAATGACTCACAAAGCCAGCCCGCGCCGGGCACATGCCGCCTCCTCTGGACCCTGGAAGGCCCAGGTCACAAAGGCCGTTAGGGCCAAGCCCTGAAGAGGCATGTCCCAAGACAGCTCTGCGCAGCGCTCCCCCCTGCAGGCGTCCGCGGGGCCGGGCCTGGGCCTGGGCCACCCGCCGCCACCCCGGCCTGGCGACTGGCCGTTACAGCTCAGGCGGAGCGCCCCGTAGCCTCGACGCCCATGTGTGTCGTCTGCTTCGTGAAGGCGCTGGTGCACGTGTTCAAGATCTACCTGACCGCCAACTACGCCTACAACTTCCGCGGCTGGCCTGTGGACTTCCGCTGGGACGACGTGCGCGCCGCCGGCGGGGGTGGCAGCGGGCACCGCGCGCTGACGTGCGCGGCGGCCGCGGCGGGCGTGTGGCTACTGCGGGGCGCGGCGCTGGGCGGGGACGCGCCGGGGCGAGCGCCGCGCGGGGCGCGCAGCCAGGCGCAGTGCCTCCTGCAGCAGATCCGCGAGCTGCCGGGCCAGCTCGCCAGCTACGCCCTGGCCCACTCGCTGGGCCGCTGGCTCGTGTACCCCGGCTCCATGTTCCTGATGACTCGCGCGCTACTGCCGCTGCTGCAGCAGGGCCAAGAGCGCCTGGTGGAGCGCTACCGCGGCCGGCGCGCCAAGCTGGTGGCCTGTGACGGCAATGAGATCGACACTATGTTCATGGACCGCCGCCAGCACCCAGGCAGCCAAGGCCGAGGCCTGCGCCTCGTCATCTGCTGCGAAGGCAACGCCGGCTTCTATGAGATGGGCTGCCTGTCGGCGCCGCTGGAGGCTGGCTACTCGGTGCTGGGCTGGAACCACCCGGGCTTCGGGGGCAGCACGGGCGCGCCGTTCCCGCAGCATGACGCCAACGCGGTGGACGTGGTGGTCAAGTATGCGCTGCACCGCCTTCGCTTCCCGCCCGCGCACGTGGTGGTCTATGGCTGGTCCGTCGGGGGCTTCACGGCCACCTGGGCCACCATGACCTACCCGGAGCTGGGTGCGCTGGTGCTCGACGCCACCTTCGACGACCTCGTGCCGCTGGCCCTGAAGGTCATGCCCCACAGCTGGAAGGGACTCGTGGTGCGCACCGTGCGCGAGCACTTCAACCTCAATGTGGCCGAGCAGCTGTGCCGCTACCCAGGCCCCGTGCTGCTGCTACGGCGCACGCAGGACGACGTGGTCAGCACCTCGGGCCACCTGCGCCCCCTGCCGTCCGGCGACGTGGAGGGCAACCGCGGCAACGAGCTGCTCCTGCGTCTGCTGCAGCACCGCTACCCGGTCGTCATGGCGCGGGAAGGCCTCGCGGTCGTGACGCGCTGGCTACGCGCGGGCAGCCTGGCGCAGGAGGCCGCCTTCTATGCGCGCTACCGCGTGGACGACCAGTGGTGCCTGGCGCTGCTGCGCTCCTACGGCGCGCGCTGTGAGCACGAGCGGGAGGACGAGGACGCCTGGGGGCCCCATGGGCTCTCCTTCCCCTGGCTGGTGGGCCAGGGCCTGAGCCCGCGGCGGCGCCGGCAGCTCGCACTGTTCCTGGCGCGCAAGCACCTCAAGAATCTGGAGGCGACTCACTGCAGTCCGCTGGAACCAGAGGACTTCCAGTTGCCCTGGAGGCTGTAGTTCTCGTCCCTGCAGCTGCTGGCAAGCGTGAGGGTGCGTTTGCGCCCCTTCAGGGCCTCAGGGCCTTACCCTCCCCACACCCCCGAAACCAGTAAAGCTGGCCCTGCCTGGGGATCCCGACCTGGTGTCTGAGGGAGGGTGAGACAGAGCATAGGGAACCTGTCCTCGCTCTCTCTCCCGCACGGGCGTTTCCCCCTCCCTTCCTCAAGTGTTTCTCCCTCAAACACTTGTAGGTTCCAGTCTGCTCCTAAAGAGAATGTAGACCCAGTTTATGGCAACGCTGTGTGATGGGTGCTTTCATCACCTCAAAAGGATGGTGGGAACACGGGCTGTGGGACCCCAGGAGGTGCCCTTAACCTGGCCGGGGTACAGGATGGCTCTGGGTTTGGACAAGTCACCCCTAGCTGTGAAAGAACACTAGCCCTGGAAGATTATCAAGCAGGTCTTAGCAGCTAGACCAGACCAGGAGAGTGTGATGCTGGGCTCTTTAGGGTCCCCTCCCCACCTCCACCTTCCTGGCTTCTACAGGAAGGGACAACAGACTCCGAGTAACAGGTACTCACAGTGGCATGTCCGTGAGGGCTGCAGACACACCCGCACGGACCATTCACTTGCTTGGCATCCCCTCGAGCCAGGTCTGGGCTGGGCATTGTTCCTGGCTCAAGAGTGTAGTACAGAATGAAAGCCAAGCCCTCTGCTCACCACCATCTGTAATGCAGTCGCGCTCTACCGTCTGCCATGAACTGCACGAAGTGGGGACCAGGGCGAGCCAGGGTGGGCTGAGCAGGAAACCGCAAAACTCAAAGAAGCCAAGTGGGGCAGACATTTAATTGACAGCACCAGAGCAAGACATGGCCACGATGCACCTAGGCCAGTGCCAGCCAGAGTAGGTAGGTACCTAAGGTGACCTTAGGTGCCAGGAAGACACCTGCGGCGAGGAGGAGCTATCCAGGTTCAGGAAGGGGCTTCCATGCGGAGGGATCAGTACATGCAGCGTGGCTTGGCCGGAAAGAGGGAGTGCAGTCCTGAAGGGTTTGAATACCATTTAAGGATTTGCTTCCAGTGGCAATTAGGAGCCAAAGAAGGGAAGTTTTGGGACTTGTTTTAGCGAAACCGGGTTGTCTAGTGGTTACACACCTCTCCTTTGAGAAGTCCGGCAAACTTGTTCCAGCGTTTGCTGGAAGCCCCTCAACTAGCTGAGTGGTCTCGGACAAATTACTCTAACCTCAGTCTCCTCATCTGTAAAGTGGGGAGGGCTCCCCCTGGCTTCCCGGGTTGTGTGAAAAGGAAATGAAAGAACACCGAGGTGCACACGGCGCAGGAGCGCGAAGGCTGCCCTGCAGGCGAGACGCCTCCAGCCAAGTCAGGGCAGCGGCGCCTGCAGGGCAAGAGGACGAATCACGGACACGCCTTTTTCTGCGTTACCCCATACAATTAAAAAAAATAAAAATCCCTATAAAGAGGAAGGACTTAAAAAAAAAAAACTGAAGGGAGAAGCTAATTCCAAAGTCAGGGGGTCGGGCCTCAAACGGATCTCAAGCGGTCTGTGCGGTGCGTTAGCCATGACACTCCTAGGCAGCGGCAAACACCCTCGACGTCTCCACAAGGGCCAACCCTAGGCTTCCCTAGCGCCATGTTGGACGGTCGTCCCACTTCCCAACCTCCCCGTGCGCCTTCGGACCTTTCTACCTGTGTGTCTCGCTGGTGGAGCCGACGTGGGAGGGATTCCCTTAGAACCCGACCTCCCTTTCCGGCTGCGTCCGCAGCCTCGGCCAATCAGACCAGAGCGGGTAATAGGGACGGGGCCGAACAGCGCCCTCATTGGACATCGTTGGTGGGGGCGGGACGAAGGCGGAGCACGCGCCAAAGCGGAAGTGAGGCGTCGCGTCGCTGATTACGTAATGCCGCGGTGGCTGAGGCGGTTCCGCTGGCCGGTGTGTACGCGGCGGGCGAGTCCAGGTTCGGCCCGCTCGGCTCCTCCGGCGCCCCAGAGCCCGGCCGCGACCCCCGCTGCGGCCCGGCCGCCGCCCGAACATGGACTCCGCCGGCCAAGGTACCCGCGGGCCCGGCGCCTCCGCCCCTCCCTGGCGGCGCGTCTCGGGCGCTCGATCCCCTCCGCCTCAGTCCGCCGCGTGGCTCCTCTTCAGCTGCCCGGCGCCGGGCCTCGAAGCTTCCGATGGCCGTGGCGTGCGTCTTCCGCCCTCGGCTTGGGCCGCTCCGAGGACCGGTTCCCCGCAACCCTTTCCCTCGTTCCCAGAGTTTTGGGTTTTCTCCCTCGGGGCAGCTCGCGTCGTGCCCCGGCCCGGCGCTTGCCTAGTCGGCCGGCCTCCGTCCCTACGTAGGACCCTCGAGGACACGCCACCTGGACCTGGACCTGGACCTGGGCAGACGTGCTGTGCGCCTCTCCCGGGGAGGGGGGGCGGGATGGAACCGTCTTCGCGTTCGGTGCAGCGCCCCTTGGGTGGCAACGCAGCTCGGAGCCCAGGCTACTTAGGGGTTGTCTCAAGGGGGGAAGGGTGCAGTGAGTTAGGGGCACAGCCAGCACACCAGGCCTGTTTCCAGGACACCCCTGACCGGTTTGAGATGGCTGCTGGGGGTGTGGAGGGGCCCAGATTAAAATCTTGAGAAGGGGATTCAAGTCGGACTTCCATTCTGGGGCCGTACGGAAGGGATGCCAAATTCCTGTGTTGACATGACTACCCTGGATGATTTTAGGGTTTTTCTTGCCGTTGGTCTAATTAATGTGCTGATAGAGGCCAAGATGCCTGGGTTCTGATACGTTTTGTAGGTTTTCCTACTTTTGCAGTCTACTTACAAAATAGTTGAGCATCCAAAGCCCATAGCTCTGTTAAGCTCAGGAGGCTTTTCACTGTTTGACTTGCATGTCTGATTTTGGTAAGCATCACAAGCACTGGATTCTGACTATAGGAATGGTGGAAAGTACTTACTGAGCAGTTACTGTATGCCAGATACCACACCAAACCTGTTTCTCAAATGGTCTTTTTTTATTTTCAGAATAACCTCTTGAGATTGTTCCTCGTATTTTCTGCATGCAGACGATTATACAGTTCTGGAGAGCTGGGACTCACCCAGGAGGGACTCTAACCCCCAAGTTTCGCCTCCAGCGCCAGCCCCACCCTCACTGTGTAGGTCTTTTGGTGACAGGGCTGTGCTGAGGTCATACCACACAGAATGACTGTGTTTCGCCTCGGCATGTTTGCTAAGTGCCCAGTCTCTATCTGGGGGTGATTCCTGTGGGGTCCACCTTTAGCTGTATAGGCAGAATGTCCAAGGGCCTTCATTTTTTTTTTTTTTAATAGAAGAGATTGTGGCGATTTTAAGGCATTTAGCGAATTTGAGCGGGTTCAACATAGCAGATACAAACGATGAAGTAGTCGTGTAGGCTGCTCTCCGTTGATTAAAATGCAGACGCGCTTCATGTAGTGAACGTGTATTGAGCACCAGGGACGTGCTAACCTCCAGCTGTGTGGGGCATATGAAGGGAATAAGCTAAATAGAGCATCTTTGGTTTTAAGTGCAGTCTAAATTTAGCAGATTCTAGGATTTCTACAGTAGAGAAACATCTGCAACAAGACACTTTTACTTCTTTCCAACCTTTGTGACTTTATTTATTTCTTAAAAAGTTCATTTACTGGGCGCCTGGGTGGCTCAGTGGTTAAGCATCTGCCTTCGGCTCAGGTCATGATCCCAGGGTCCTGGGGTCGAGTCCCGCATCAGGCTCCCTGCTCCGTGGGAAGCCTGCTTCTCCCTCTCCCACTCCCCCTGCTTGTGTTCCCTCTCTCGCTGTGTCTCTCTCTGTCAAAACAAACAAAATCTTTAAAAAAAAAAAGTTCATTTACTTATTTAAGTAATCTCTACACATGGGGCTTGAACTCACCACCCCGAGATCAAGAGCTGCATGCTCCTCCGACTGAGCCAGTGAGGCGCCCCCTATGTCTTTACTCTTAAATGTGCCAGACACCACGCAAAGCCGATTTTCCTGGCCTGTGCTGATTGTGTAGTACTGCAGGACAGCCATGGGTTTGGAGTTGGGAAGAAGGAAAGCAGACCCATGTTTCCTTGTGTGGGATCTTGTCGACTTTTAGTGCAGACAGGAAGATGCTTTTAATTCGAAGAGAAAATAGCATAGGGATTGGAACCTGATCTGGGTGTCGCGGAGGTGTGGAAGCAGTGTTCTCTCTGCGCCTCACTGCATGTTGCTGTGGAACGAGGGTCGAGCAGAGACTGCAGGGTGTTTTGTTTTGTTGACTCACTGCTGGGGCTGGATGACCCGCACATGCTCCTTGTGTGTAGTTTTAGCATGTGCTTTGCAGGTAGGTTGATTGAAAGTGGTGCTCGTTGTGTTTACAGCTGTATCAAGTTTCTCTGCTCTAAAAACTGGAAGATCTATTAGGTCTAACTGCTTTATTTGTAGCAAAGGTTCTTATCTCAGGAGCATGCACTCTCATGGGGGAAGCAGAGTTAGGGTCTGGCTGCCGTGTGCCAGCCTTTCTCATGCCCTGAAGTAGCACCTTGGGTAGCCTGAGATGCCCTTGGCCTGATGGCCAAACCATCCCTGCAGAACCCGTCAGAGAAGAGGTGTTGGTTCTCTCCACAGTTCACCCCAACGCCCATAACCTGTCCTCTTACCCTTGCTTTTTTCCTTGATGGAGACCTCTTCCCTGTCTACTTCTCTGTAACTTCTTATTGACGCTTTCCGATCTTATTTGTCTCTGGCAGATATCAACCTGAATTCTCCTAACAAAGGTCTGCTGTCCGACTCCATGACAGATGTCCCTGTCGACACAGCGTTGGCTGCCCAGACTCCTGCTGTTGAGGGTCTGACCGAGGCTGAGGAGGAGGAGCTTAGGGCTGAGCTTGCAAAGGTGCTGTGTCTTGGCTGTCTGTCTTGGGACCATGAGTTCAGGCCCCCTCATTAGCCTGAGGGGGCCAGAGTGCTAGCTGTGCTCTGCGGAAATTGCCCTGGGAGGTTATTCCTAGAGTCCCACAGAAACTGCTCTTCGTGGCGGCTTTGTGTGTACTTGGCGCCTCGTTAAGTATTCCATGAGGAGAATGTCTACACGGGGACAGCTGCTCTGAGCACACCATCTATTGGGAGTGTCTTTGTTGATATTAACACTTGACAGTTTCCAGACTCCACAAACTCTCTGTTTCTGGATCTTCATTTTTCTTTTAAAAATACTTCTTTTGTAAAAAGTGCTTCATGTGATTTTTTTTTTAAAGTGAGTTCTTTAAGAGGAAATGGTAATTAAAAGTCAGAATTTCCAAGTATAATTTTTATTCATAGCAGCTGCCAGGAATGTTTCTTTTTATTGTATGGTGCAGAATCAAATGGTAACTCACTTGGGATTCAAAATCTGGCCACATGAACTTGCTGGTAATCTGAGTGTACCATCCGGTCCGGCAGAGGCTGGTGCACTGCCTGTCACAGGCCTCTGCTCTGTCTCCAGAGATGAGCCCCGTGTTGATGCATGCTGAGTCTGAAAAAGAGCTAGCTCTGCAGATGAGCCTCAGCCCCACGACCAGGTTTCAGATCGTGGGGGAGTACGTACAGCTCTTTCTGAGTTGAGTGCAGGTTAGGGGGCCACAGCAGGCAAGCTTTGCACTAGGTCATTTCAGAGCTGAGCTGCAGAGTGGAGAAGCTCAGCGTCACTTAAAATTTTCAGTGTGCACTTACCCCACGACAGCTGGATTGCACACCCTCAAGCCCTGTCGATCGTCACACCATGGATGGAATGTTCCAGTCACTGCTCGTTACTGCAGAAGTAACTGGTAGCAGTCCGGCCTTAGATGATCCTATGTTTGTAAATTATTTCCTGTTTCAACTACTTTTTGATGGAAAACCTAGTGATATAAGTGCTCTGAGCTACTTTTTATTACCTTACCCCAAACCATCCTTTTTTTAAGAGAAGGACTTTTTTTTTTTTTTTGGCAGCTATTGACACAGGAGCTGAAAACAGACCTCTGGAGTCGTGAAGCTCTAGAGGATGCTTCTTTTTCAGGTTGCATCCTTTTTTTAATTTTAGGGCCTGAGAAGGTTCAGGTCTTTATTGTCAGGATTCTTTCTGTTATCCGATTCAGACTACCTTAAGCACAAGGCTTGGGTAACTGCCTCTCCCGCAGCCTGGAGCTGACCTCAGGAACATACATGTTGTCATAAGGGCTGTTGCTGTGCCACCCATCCGTCTGTCAGCTCCACTTCCTTCCAAGTGCAGGTGGGGCCTGGCTGCAGCACTTCCAGCCTCTGAGCCTGGAGGGAGAGGGGCTTGTCTCTCCTGACACCTGTGCCCAGTCCCAGGGGAGAGCTCGGACAGGCCTTGCTTGGTGATCCATGGGTGGGCACAGTGATTGGTAGCCCCACCGGGAGCCACTTGGCTTGGGGGGGGGATGGGACAGTCCTCCTGAAGAAGTTGGATAAAAACAGAACAGTTGCTTGACATAGACGGACTCTGTTCCTCAGACAAGTTGTTTCTGTAAGCAGAAAGTCTGAGAACCCTCTCATTGCAGTGTGTGTGAGGATGTTGGTCACTTCCCGCAATAGTGGCAGCTAATCACATCGGCTGTGTCCTTTTACAGGTGGAAGAGGAAATTGTCACTCTGCGCCAGGTCCTGGCGGCCAAGGAGAGGCACTGTGCTGAGCTGAAGAGGAAGCTGGGCCTCTCTGCCTTGGAGGGCCTGAAGCAGAACCTGTCTAAGAGCTGGCATGACGTGCAGGTCTCTAACGCGTAGGTACCTGCCCTGCGGCACAGGTGCCTCTGACGGTTGGAGGGTGTTCACCAGACCGGTGCCCCTCCTGCCTCAACGGGAGGCTAAGTACTAGGGAACTCAGTATGCCTGTGTGCTGGCAGCCAGCCAGAGGCTCTGAGTCCTTGACCTAGCAGCTGGTATGTATCCAAAGAGCTTAGAGTCTATACATATTTTTAAAAGGCAGGTGGATATACTAGCTAGTTGTCGAAACGGAAATTGACAAGAATGTATTTCAGGGTCCAAATTTGAGAGAAAGCTCATTAGGTCCTTAATGAGACTGATTTTCCTGTGATCCCCCATAGCTCATTGTCTGCTGAAGTGGTCACAAGTCCTCATGAGCATCATGTGGTCACAACCCCAAGCCCTCTGACCCAGATGTGACTCAGCTCTCTGAACTTGGGAAGTGTAGCTACATGGCTCTTCTGAAATGTATCCTCCAGGGTTTGGGGGGCGGGGCGTGGGTTTGGGAAATGTTTCCCACTGTCTGTGAAGCTGTGTCCCTGCAGGAAGATTGAATCACATTTCATCAAAGTCACCTACAAAAGCCCATTTCTCTGTCCTAGGGAATCCTAGGTTTTGAATCCCAAAGGGTGACTGGCAGAGAAGTGTTTGGGGGCCATGGGCTGTGTGTGCCTTCCTTGCTCCTCACAGCAGTACTGTTCCCTGAGGGCCATCTTACATGGAGTGACCAGGCACTCCCTAAGCATGATAGGAAAAGGACTGGTCGGTTCTGCCATCGCCTCACCTGGCCTCAGCAAGGCCTGCCCAGCAGGTGTTGAGAGGAGGGGCAGACCCTGTTCTCAGGCAGGCTGGAGACCCACCATTCCTGCTATCCAGCCCTCCGTGTTCCCTGGAATTTCACCTGTAGTTCAAAACCTTAGTTGAAACAATTGTTCTAAATAATTTACCACAGACTTTCTGTTTTTAGCTATATGAAAACTTCTGAGAAACTTGGAGAGTGGAATGAGAAAGTGACCCAGTCAGACCTGTGAGTGCCTTTGCTCTCAGCACCTCCCTCCTCCTCCTCTTCCTCTCGACACTCCTTTTAGGGACAGGGAGGCTGTGTGCACTTGGCACAAACCTAGTTTTAGTGTTTGGGGCTATTCTATTTTTAATACAGTTTTTCTTTTCTTAAACACAAATGAGAGTGTAACTCTCATGAAATGGGTGCAGTCGCTGAAGGAAATTTCCTCGGCCACCAGACCAAACTGAAAACCTCCGTCTGGCTGACATGGATGCGTCCCTTAGATGAGAGGCCTGGCTGGGCTTGGGCAGCATCTCTGGCTAGAAGGCGCCCCTCACCTTGCGAGTGGGCAGAGTGGCTGAGCACCATCTGGACTGATGCTGATGGTGATTTGGGGCTTTTTTTTTGGTCTTCTCTCCCCTGCAGACCTAGCTCCAGCTGAGGGGGATTCTCAGAGCTCACTCATACTTAGGGGTGGTTCTTTTTTTTTTTTTTTTTTTTAAAGATTTTATTTATTTATTTGAGACAGAGAGAATGAGAGAGAGAGAGCACATGAGAGGGGGGAGGGTCAGAGGGAGAAGCAGGCTCCCCGCTGAGCAGGGAGCCCGATGCGGGACTCGATCCAGGGACTCCAGGATCATGACCTGAGCCGAAGGCAGTCGCTTAACCAACTGAGCCACCCAGGCGCCCATTAGGGGTGGTTCTTGAGTGAGGGCTGCCACACAGGCCATGCTGGTGGAATCTTGAAGTCGCGTTGGTCTGAGGGGCACAGAGCTGTCAGCCACACAGAATATTAGCAGAGTAGGAAACACACGGATCGGTTTTCATGTCCGTCAAGGCTGTAGTTCAGAATGAGTCCTGATGTTTTATTTGAGATCCTTACACAAGGTAATAGCACTTCTTTTATCTGTGCTGCGGTCTGATTATAATTCCTTTGAACTGGATGAGGTAACGTTTTAAAATAGTGGTTTCTGGGAATCTTTGCCCTCTCTTGTTGAGGAGGAAGTGCTGTGGTGTCTCCAGAGAGCATGACCAACAGGCCTCCATGTCTGACTGGAAGGAAGTGGTTGTGACCGAGCTCGTCTTCACGGCGCCTGGGACCCCAGGTCAGCTGGCTCTGTGCTCAGAGTCTTCGCAGCCTGGTGTCACCAGGGGAGCTGGGTGCCAGGGCGCTCTGGCGGGTCCCGCCGTTCGTGTGGTTTGGTGTGACGGCTGTCCCCGCCACGGCCTGCTGTGCTGTGTCTTCGGGGCTGTAGCAGACGATGCCTTCACGGTGTTGCAGGTGTTCTGGAGGCTGAGACAGTCGCTGTCATCTTTGCAGTTTGGGCACCGGGCAGGCTCACGGTGTGGACTTAACCTAAGAAGAGCCTTAGGAGACTTTAGTGCTGTTTGTAAAACCAGGTGACATAAGGTTGCTAGGATATGGTTTCAAATAATTACGTGGCTCTGGGCATGGAAGTGGCCGGTGGGATGGCCCTTCCCAAGCACCTCTCCAGGTGGCAACCATTCCCCTGAGGCCTCACTCCCAATTCCGTTGGTGGGAGAGTTGCCAAATTGAAGCCCCCAGAGCATTTCTGCAGGGACAGCCCAGGGGGAGGATGACCCGCTTGTGGTCGCTGCAGGAGGCTGCTGGCGGGGTGCAGCTGCCCTGAGGGCTCTCAGCCAGCACACACATCTGTGCCTGTAGCACTGGCTTTCGTGAGGCCGTGCTGGGCGTAAGCAGCGTTCTCTTGGCTGCGGAGTGGTTGCCATTGGGTTCGGTCTATTACTAGACGGAGCTAAACTCGTGCAGAGGGGGCACCAGGTAAACTCCGTGGCCACTGGTTGGCATGTTGAGTCCTTCAGTTGTACGTGACGGAAAGCACAGACGGATGGTGTCAGCCTTGTCCAGCTCCTCCTTCCTGGCGCAAGGGGGTGCCCGGTGGTGCAGGTTTGAGTCTTTGTAGTATTGCAGCTCAACAGCAAGAGGGCCTGGTGTGGGTCTCACTGGACTCTCACTGTGGTCGGGGAGCTGTAAACTTCCCTGGCTGTCCACACTGTGATCATGCCCACCCAGACTTGGAGGTGGGAGCAGCCCCCAAGGGAAGATCCTGGAGCAGGTACCTCCAGCAGATGCCCCACACTGACTATGATTGGAGGGAGCCTGGTATTTGTCAGGATTCTACACTTTTGTTTTCCTAAAAGGTAGTAGTAATTCTCAAAGGGGTAATGGCCCGGTGGCTCAGCCTAGCGCTCTTGAGCACGTCTGGGCCCAAGTTACCTGCATACAGACCCTGACTCTGCCCCCGGCCCTGTCACTGCCTGAGCTTGGCCTCCCCGTCAGGGTCCCTGCACTGCATCTGCCCTGGTTTGGAGGTTCCCGTCTCTGAAGGAGTCACTTGTGAGCCCTCATTTCCACACCCCAGAAATACTGAGGGTGGTGGAGTGTGGGAGATCACCTCTATTTAGTCTCCAGCAGGGGTGCTGCCCTTCGCAATGGCCCATAGCAAGGGTCTCTCCTGTCTGTCGTCTAGTGGCTGGCTCCAATCTGAGTCACCCTCAGGATGCTGCTGCTCGTCACCGGCAGTCCGTGGCACAGGCTCGTGGTGTCTCCAACTGCAGTTTCCCTGTGGGCATGGAGATTCTCTACGGACTTGCCCTTAAATCCTCTGTTTCACTTCAACAAACAGGTTCACATGGTCTTACGTACTCGTTATTTCACAAGAAACGGCTTGAAGACGTTTACTGAATTTGTTTCTGAAACTAAATAACACATGCAATCAGTTACCTCATACTTGGTGTTTTTTGTTTTTTTTTTTAAGATTTTATTTATTCATTCGAGACACAGATACAGAGAGAGAGAGAGAGAGAGAGCACGAGCAGGGGGAGAGGCAGAGGGAGAAGCAGGCTCCCCGCTGAGCCAGGACCTGGATGTGGGGCCCGATCCCAGGACCCTGAGATCATGACCCAAGCTGAAGGCAGATGCTTAACCATTTGAGCCACGCAGGCGCCCCTCATTATTTGGTGTTTTATAAATAAGAGCCATGGCTCCCAGTCTGTTTCTTTCAGATAACCTGTTGTAACTCACTTTGAAATGAAAGCAGTTCGCCAGCTGGGGGTGAGGGTGACGGGGCCCAAAGGGTTATCACAAGTTAGGGGCCCCAGAGAGGGTTCTAGAGCCTTTCCGTAGCAGGCTGTGTTGTGGGGGATGTGCAGCGTGTTTCCCCTTCCCTTTATTGTCACGGCTCTGCCGACCCCGAGACACACTGTGGTGCAGGTGGAGGCTCCTGGCCGAGGCTCCGTCAGGCTGGAAGGTGCCTTGGACGTCAGGCTGGAAGGTGCCTTGGGCGTCAGGCTGGAAGGTGCCTTGGGCGTCAGGCTGGAAGGTGCCTTGGGCGTCAGGCTGGAAGGTGCCTTGGGGGGCTACAGCTGAGGGTGTGGAAGCCCTCCCAGGAGTGTGTGCGCTTTGGCTGCTGGTAGTGAGAACCGGCTGTGGTCGGCCCCTCTGCCGGGCGGCCTGTCTGGGTCCCGGCCGTGCAGCTCTCTGGGCCACTGCTGCGTGCGTGCTTGGATTTTGTTTTCATTCCTGTTCAGTTCTGTGATCGTTTCTATTGTGGGGGAAGGGATTTCTGGGAGTCAGATTGTGCTAAAAGGGTTCAGAATTAGAGTTTTTTTTAGTTACTTACTGCCTTCAGGAAATCCAGAGCAAATCTTACAGTAAAGATTTTATTTTAAAGTGTTTTAAAGATTTTATTTATTTATTTGAAAGCGAGAGAACAAGCAGTGGGAAGGGGCAGAGAGAGAGAGAGAGAGAGAAGCAGGCTCCCCACCGAGCAGGGAGCGCGACGCGGGGCTCGATCCCAGGACCCTGAGATCATGACCTGAGCTGAAGGCACTCGCTTCACCGACTGAGCCACCCAGGCGCCCCTTGCAGTAAAGATTTTAGACTATTTTCTCTCCACTATCAATACGTTCTGGGATTCATAGACCTTCTTGGAAACTAAGATAAATTCACTGTTCTAGCGATGTCAACATGTTTTCACACTCATTGGCTAGAAAGCACATGTTTTTGAGTCCCAAGCCCTGCTGGGCACTAGAGAAGCCTGAGGCCCCATTGTGCCATGGGAGTGCCTGCCAAGTAGAGGGAGGCCCTCCCAGGAGTGTGCAAGGCTGGGCCCCCCCCCCACAGGATGGGGTGGCGCAGGGTAGTCATGGCAGAACCCCACCTAGCACGGGCAGTCTACAGTGGTCGGGAGGGAGGGGGGCAGCAAGCACTCCCAGTGGGGCCTCCTGCAGATGGCACTGGGGGGCTGATGGGGGGGGACTCAAAGGACCCAGTGGTGCTGTCTGACCTGCCCCCTGTGACCTGTGACCTGGTGACACCAACAAGGCGTCAGAAAGTGGTCACAGAGAGTAGGCTGGTGTCTCGAGAGCCAGGGCTGCCTGGTTGGCCAGAAATGAGCCCTTGGGTTCAGGCGGCTGTGTCTGTTGTTTATGGTGGCAGCTGGACAAGGGCTGACAGTGCCACGTATTAGCTCTCAAGGTGGGCCCAACGGTGTCCTTGCCATCTCTGGCCACTGCACGGACATTGAGGTCATGGACACTGGTCATTCCAGAAGACGAACCCGCGTGCGGGTGGATGCGGCAGGAGGGCACGGAAAGGGTGGTCTCTGCTGTGATCCAAGGCTACCTTTGCACTAAGAATGGTGGCCTGAGATGAAGGTCCCCCGGCTCAGAAAGGGTGTTGTAAGACAGCACGGGAGGCTGGGGGGCCTGGGGGGGCTCCCAGGAGTCTACAGGCTGCGTGTCCACGCTGTCAAGCGCATCCCCCCCGTGGGCGTGGTGGAGTTTTGACATGAGAAGTTTCCCAAATAGAGTAACAGAACGAGGGGATTTTCTGCCTTCTGTCCCAGACCCAGGGCCCTGTGGGTCTGTCTTCACCGCAGGAGGCAGACACTTCATGCCCCAGGTAGTCAGTGTTGTGGGGAGGAAGCAAGGGAGGTGGGCACCTGAGTTTTAGATGAGGTGGAGTGAGGTCAGAAAACGGTTGTTGCGGAGCTGGGAGGTTGAGACCTGGCCATGCCTCTTTGGTCCCCTCCCTGGTGGCCAGGCACGTGCTCACTAAGGGTTCCTGTCTCCTTCTCTTGGGTACTCTCTGGGCACTTGGCGTCCTTGGCTTATGGGTGGTGGCTGTTCTTTCTGTTGGGTTGGTTCAACTGGTATTTCTTCTCAGCTACAAGAAGACTCAAGAAACTCTCTCTCAGGCGGGACAGAAGACGTCGGCTGCCCTGTCCACCATGGGCTCCGCCATTAGCAGAAAGCTCGGGGATATGAGGTGAGATGCTCTAGTTGCATGGGCCAGTCGGGTGAGGGTTTAGGGGTTTTAGAGCTGCTGGAGGCTCTGCAGGGGCCCAGGGCTCAGAGGCATACCCCTCGGGGGCCCCTTGGCACCCATAGATGTGGGCCCACCAGCCTGGACCAGTTGGTTCATGGTCCCTTGTCTGTGGGCTGCCTCTTTGCCATTTCTGTGTTTCTTGAGGGAGAGGGTCATTGTTTCTTTTGGGTAACTTCTAATGCTTGGGGTCTGGAAAGGCGGGTGCTTCCCTCTGAAGTTCCACAGAGGGAAGATGGCCCCCGTTTGGGGGTCAATGTCAGGGTGGGGCGTCACTCTGGGCAGGCCGGCGGGTTGGGGCAGGGGGTAGGGGAGGCGTATTGTTTTCTTGGAATGTTTGCCTGGCCCCAATCTCAGAGAGTGTGTGACTGTGTGCCAGGGGCCCCAGCTGAGTGTTCTCCCCCAGAGCTGATGGAACCTTCATGGCCATCGGAGGTTCGTCTTGAGCAGGGTCTGGGGCCAGGGAGTGTGGAGGCAGCTTGGACACTTGCTGGGCCATCCATGGCAGTACCCACCCACCCCTTTCCTGCCCTGGGCTCCGTGGCCGCACCCGCCAGGTCTCCTTTGCTTCACAGCAGTGAGCCAAGGGGCTTGGACCCTGGAGCCTGCGGCCATGGTGTGAATCCTGGCTCGGCTGCCTCCTTGTTGTGCCCTTGGCAAGGCATCCCTCTCGGGATTATTAGGATGAAGCGTGCACTGCTGAACAGCAGTGTGGAGTGCACTTCGTTACCATTGCCAGCATCCTGGCCGTTACTGCCCAGCCCTGCCCTGGCCCCTGACCCGCACTCAGGACCAGTCCCCTCACTTTGGGATTTCAGAGAATGCCTCTCTGTGGCCCCCACCCCATGCTGAGGCTTCTGTCTTCTCACAGTTGAGAATCACACTGTGGTGATGCCTGTGGGCTTGGTGTGCTGAGTGCAGCGTTGGGGGTCCGTCCCGCTCTGTAGCCCCTCACCTCTTACCCTCGGGTGGGCTGCCTCCCTGCCTGCTTAGGTTAGGCATTTCCTCACCTCACAGGCCTGGCAGTTGCCTTGTGGGGCCTCAAGGTGGGGGCTGTGCCCTGGCCACAAAGCCAGGGGTGACGACACAGACCCTCTGCCCCTCGGCTTATGCCCAGGGCCGTGCTCACCTTTTGTTTGTTTGATGGAATTAGCGCCCCTCCAATTTTTATTTTGAAAAATTTCAAATTTTCAGCAAGGCTGAACAGTTAGTATGCGGTCTGTGTGTTTCCTCTGTGCTAAGGAGTTCGCATTCCCACAGTTGGGGGTCTGGTCCTGCTCCTGAGCAGCCATGGCTGGGGGGTCCTCTGGTCCACAGTGGCTGTGATCCACTCGGGCCCTACCAGCCGTGGCTCTGAGTGGACCGCATGGAGGGTGTGCACTGGTTCCTCCCGTAGGCTTCACGGTAGTCTGCTGATACTGGACTTCGTGGGTGTGTTCCTGTAACGAATCTCATTTGAAATTAGATGGGACGCCATCGCTGCCGCACTCTGGGACACCTGCTTTGGCCCCCTGAGCCGTGCTGTGGTGAGCCCGGTGACAGACTGATCACGCCACCAGTGGCTGGAGCGCCACGGAGCAAGCCGTGTCGCGTTGTGCCCGTTCCTTCCTCGGAATGCTGGGCTGGGAACAGCATCTGAGGGAAGCAGCGACTGTCTGCGGTGCCTAAGTTACGCGCTCACAGGAGCGTCCTCTGTCACTTTGGGCGTTACTCTCCTCCGTGTCCTCCCTCGCGTTCGAGTGCGTGCAGTGTCGGCGCTGCTGGGAATGGCTGTGGTGGCGCTGTCCTGGGCCACTGTGGCTCCGTTCCGCGCCTGTTCCTTCGTTACCGCTCCCGGCTCCAGGAGCTGGCGTTCGCTGCTCACCCGTGGCGTGTCGCCTCCGGTCACGTGCCCGGCCTGCCTGGGCCTGCCGCGTGTCGCATCGGCACCATGCTTCACACGCGTGGGCCAGCCGGCGGGAGGAGCCGGGTCCCATTCCAGGTGCGCAGAGGGACTGTCCCGTTTGCTGCTGTGCGTCACCCTGGGGCTCTTTGGTTTTATTCTGCTGTTTTCAGGGGCACGGTGAAGTCTGACACCTCCGGGTCCTCCGCGGGTCCACCATTGCCTCACCACGTGGTCTCAGGTGGTTTCTGAGACCTGTTAACCTCCCCAGTTTGGAGCTGAGGTTCAGAATCTACCACTTCTTGAGAATGAAAACAAGGTCCAGGGAAGTTTATATATATTTGGACGTCTGCCGTATGTCAGTGTCCTCGATGGGCCTGTCCAGGAGCAGCCCTGGCCTGAGAGGCTTTTTGCGTGCCCTGGGGTACGAGGCGGCAGGCTGGGGGAGGGCATTGGATTTGGGTTCAAGCAGGGATGGGTCTCTGTCTAGCTTGGTGACTTGTGACAAGGCACCTGCCTTCCCTAATCCTCAGACTCCTCCTCCTCCCACCTGGAGATGGCAGGGCCTGCTGCCCACCCACATGGCCGTGTTGCTTCTGAGATGACCTCCGTGTTGGGGGTAGGAGGTGGTAGGCCTGGCTGTGTCGTGGAGGACGTGGCTGTGTTGCCCGTGGACACACGTGTTTCCAGGTTGGAATCTGTCAGCTGTACTGACGGGGCCGGAGTGCAGGGCGCTCGGCCCTGGGGGTGTCCCCAGGCCTGTTGCTGCGTATGTGTGTGCTCTGGCCCGGCCAAGGCCCTGTGGAGAGTGCAGGCCGGTCTGTGACGCAGGGCATGTCGGCTGAGCCTGGCTGACCTGGGTCCTGGGCACACACGGACCCTGAGGGTGGTGGAGCCTGCCTCAGCACACCGCACACCTCTGCACTGCTCCTCTCTTCGTGGCTTCTTCCTTCTAACTCCAGGCAGGGTCACGGACGTGCGGGTGCCTCGTCTGTGACCCAGGTGGGGTCGTGGAGGGGCCGGTCGTGTGCCTCTCACAGAGTCAGGCCTTGGGGAGAGTGGAGACGGGGTGCATGTCCTACTCTCCCTGTGGTGTGAGGAGTGGGGGTGGTCATGGGGGTCCCTGCGTGGCCTCCCTTCCCTAACGCTACGTTTCTTCTCCTCCTGCTGCCACCTCTCAGGGCTCGTCCGTTCTCACACTCCTTTAGGTAAGACTGCGCTGGACGTACCTGTGGGAGGCTCTTCTTTTGGTGCAGGGCAGGGTGGGGCCTGGCTGGCCTGCGGAGGCTGCGCTGGAAGCAGTGGTGAGGGCGCCACGGCCCATTGCTCACATAGCCAGGCCCGCCAGTGTTGCGGCCTGCTTGAGAGCTCATGGCGCTCCTCGGGCTGTGACCATGTGGCTCATTGCCAGCCTCCAGCCCAGCCTCACGGAGCTTGTCCTGCAGCTCCCACCTGCGTGTATTCCTGAGAAGAGACCTGTTCGTGTGGGAGGGTCATGCTGGCTCTCTCGCTGTTGTGATCTGTGCCTCTTCCTCCAAAACGCTGGCTCCTCTCCTGTTTTCTCCTCCCCCTGAGAAGCAGTCTTGTCCCTGTGAGTCGAGATGGTCTCGTCTGTCTTGTGAGAGCAGCGAGCAGCACTGGGACCCCTCGGGCATCCTCCTGAGTGGTCCTCACTCCGTGCTGATTCAGTCATGCTTTTCTAGCCTGGCACCAGCTGCTCTGTCACACACTCTTCTAGCTTGCAGGCCTGGAGCCCAAACCCAGCACAACGTGTGATTGGAAATATTTTTCCTTATTTGACCTGGTGGTTTCTCTTTTGCCAAAAAGTGACTTCACTTGCCGTGAAGTCAAGTAAGGACATTTGACAGTTATTTGTTTTGTTTTGTTTTGTTTTGTTTTTTTAAGATTTTATTTATTTATTTGAGAGGAAGAATAAGATAGAGAGCATGAGAGGGGGGAGGGTCAGAGGGAGGAGCAGACTCCCTGCCGAGCAGGGAGCCCGATGTGGGACTCGATCCCGGGACTCCAGGATCATGACCTGAGCCGAAGGCAGTGGCTTAACCAACTGAGCCACCCAGGCGCCCCTTGACAGTTATTTGTACCAAAAGTATTTTTTAAAGCCCCAGGCGTAGGTCTTCTTAGTTCCCTATTTTAAAGCTCTCCCTCAGCAATCTCCCATTTCTGGGGCAGCTTTGGGGGCCAGGGAGAGGAGCCTGGGGTCGAGTTTTCCTCCTGGTGCTGGGGGCCCTTCCGTGTGTGGTGGCCAGAGCCCACCTGCCCTGCAGAGTCGGGTTTCTGTGTGGATGAGCTGATGGGCATGGTAAATGCCAGGCTTGTCCCTGTGTTAACTTCTGCTTCCTTCTCTGCTTCTATCATGCTTCCGAGCAGCAGCTCTTCAATCCGCCACTCGATAAGTATGCCAGCCATGAGGTAATGTGCACTCGTGCCCCGGGGCTCTCAGACCGGGGTGGGCGCCGGGTGGGAGTGGGTGGCTCCTGCTGGTCAGCCTCCCACTTCCCACATCCCTGAGCCTAGGATCATCTTCCCCAGCAGCCTCCTGTGGGCCAGGGGTTGGAAAGATCCCTTCTAGGCCAAAGAGCTAGTGGGGGTGAGGCTCAGAGGTACCATTTTACCAAATGGACTCCCCTCTGGAAGCTTCCAGGGCCGCCCATGGGGTTGGGCCAGGGAGGGGCGGAGAGATTCATACACTTACGCGCGGCACCCAGGAGGCTTAAGGAAGCATCATCTGTACCTGGAGGGAGTCCTGGTCTCCCCAGAACACCCAGAGCCGTGGCCTGTTTTTGCAGCTTCCCACGGGTGTGTTCTCCACGCTGGTGCAGCAGCAGAGCCCCTGTCCTTGTTACAGGAGAATCTGCCGCAGCTGCCACAGCCCACAGCACGTCTGGGGGTCCTTGACCGGCTGCCTCTAGAGGCCCGAGGGCCGGGAGGAGCCGAGCCAGTGAGGCAGGAGCTGGTTGTGGAAAGGGTGCAGGGTGGGGCTGGGGCTGCCCTGCTTTCTCCTCCTCTGCCGTCTCCTCGCTCCCTTGTCCCAGGATTGTCCTTGGTTTTCCTTTGCTGGACTTCTGTGAGAGATTTGTGTCAGGAACACCTGGGACTGTTTATGACCTCAGTGTGTGTGTATTTAGGGTACAACAGACGTGTGTCCCACGTCCCTCCCGCCGCCCAGGCGAGTGGTCTGCAGTTTGCCCGTGTGAGTCTTGGGTTTCACCCACTGGCAGCGTGTAGGTCGTCTGTTCTTGCAGTTGGCAGGTGTGGCTGCCCTGTTCTGACCTGGAGGCCTCCAGAATGACCTTGCTGGGGCCGTCTTCAGGGGGCGTGCTCCCTCTCCTTCTTGGCTTGTCCCATATTTACAGGGAGGTCTCAGGACTCTGTCAGGGATCTTTCTGGAGGTTGACCCTAACCCTGAGGCCCTTCAGATTGAGGAGGGCAGCACAACCGTTTGCTCCCTACACTGACCTCTCCTCTCTCTCTCTTTAAAGGAATTCTGCGACCTTCAAGTCGTTTGAAGACCGAGTTGGGACCATAAAGGTAACGGTCTCTGGACCATTCACTTGTCTTGTTGGGGTGGGGCATGATGTGTCCTTTACGTAAACTTACTTAGTCATCGTAGATGCGCGTGCAGTGACAGGAACTAACGCGGAGGGTCCTTGTACCTTTTACACAGTTTCCCCAGTGATCACGTTTTGCAGTAGGACAGCCAGGATAGGACATTGATACGGTCAAGGTGGAGAGCGGTTTCATCCCCACAACGGTCCTTCCTGGTGCTCACCTTCCTCCAGCCCTACCCCCACCATCACTCATCTGTTCTCCGTTTCAATGACTTGTCATTGCAAGAATGTCCTAGGATTGGAACCGTGTAGCGTGGAGCCTTGGAAGATTTGCTCTTTTTACACTGCATAAATTCCTGGAGATACTGCCAGCCAGCCTGTTGCCTGTGTCGGTGATTTGTTCTCTTTATTGCTGATCGGTGTTGACGTGGCGTAGACTCCATAGAGAGCTGGACAGCTGGGGTTTCCGGCACAGGCCTAGGACCTGCCAGCATTGTGTGCTCTGTCTCAGGTTTTATTATCTTTTTTTCTTGTTTTTTTTTCCCCATCTGTAGTCTAAGGTTGTAGGTGGCAGAGAGAATGGCAGTGAGAACCTTCCCTCCCCAACCGGGAGTGGCGCCAAGCCCCTGCCCGATCACACGCCTTTCTAAGCCCGTCGCAGCTTTGCCCGGCCACGGAACAAGTGCAAGCACGTCCTCATCGGCTCGACTGCGACTCTGCAGCGCTGCGGCCCGCTAGGCCGCGAGCGGGCGCACGGAGCTGGCTTTGAGGATAGTCGTGCCACTCACATGTAGCCGTGGCCGCTGTGTTCGCATGAGCTTTACAGAACACGGTCTTGCACGCAGATGCTTTACACTGAAGTTGTAAACTGTCCTCCCTGGGGTGCGGGGAGTGGACAAGACAGTGGGCCCTTTGGCAGTCTTGTTAGCTCATGAGAATGTGGAAGGAACGGAGAGTGATAAGCATAAAATAAATGGTATTTCCTCAACCTCTCCTTTCGTAAGTTAGAGGAGGAATCTGCGGAAGGAAGATTCATCCAGAAAGCCCTACCGGATCTTCAGTTTTTATTTCAAATGCTAAATGAGAAAACTGTCCATTTTCTGAAACCCTCCAGAAAAGAAACTGGTTATCAGCAGCCGCCTAATTGTTACACTAACGATCTAGCTTTAACAAAAGCAAATTCTTTATTTTTTAAATGCAGTGAATTTTTCAAAAATTAAAGCTAAGCAGAGCAGCTTTAGCCTCAGTTAGAAAACATTATTTCTTTGGACTCAAGCTGAAATACAAGCCTTACATCACCTTATGCTTTATTTGTTTATAATGTTTTTATATATAAAAATAAGGGTTCTTTAGTGGGTTTTGAGCACCATGTAGACTCCTGCATCTAGCCCAAAGGGCAGAATGCCTGGACCGTTGGTGTGTTTTATTTCACTGATGGACATCATCCCAGTGTATGAAGCTTGCCTCTTTCTCCTCTCACGGACCAGGGCAGCTCTTGCTGGTCAGAGGGCTCCTGGGCCTCTGGGGGTGGGGGCAGGGGGCCAGGAGAAAGAAAAGCCGGCACCCTCCACGGATGGCTGATGCATGACTGGTCCTCGGCTCCAACCTGCCCGTTTGCTGCACACTGGGGACGAGTGAGAAGCAGGTGGCCCTGCGTGGGGTCGGCTGGAACTCTGCTGTCGCCTCTTCTCAGGAGCTGCAAAGATCTTATTCCCGTTGTGAAGCTGCCACACCCCAGCAGCCTTGCAGTCAGGGCCCCACGCGTGGGGTGTGTCTGGAGGGGCAGCTTTCCGTGCCTTACTGGCTCCCAGCAGGCAGAGACCGCTCCTGCACACGCACCTGTGCACTCCTGGGTGGGGGGGCATGCGCTCAGAGTCCACTCTGGTAAGCTGAGTGTCTGCTCGTCCCTTCAGACACCCTGGGTGGACTGCGGTCACCCCTGCTGACGCCATGGGAAGAACAGCATTTGGTCTTTTTTCTTCAGGGTTCGAATCACGGATGGGGTGTGGTGAGAAAGCAGGATGCAACTGTAGTAACTGATTTATCTTTTCCGAAAAGTGGATAATGGGAAATTTGTCAATAAAGCATTCCTTTGGGGAAGAACCCATGTGAGCTTGTGTGGTACGTCTCACTTCATTCGTGAAGGTCGGGAAAGAGTGGCAGGTAAACCCACCGAGGTCCTGTGCCTTGGGCCCACAGCTGGGGGAGAGGGAGGGGCGGGCGGGGCGCCGGTAAAGCTCACGTGCAAATCCCAGATCTTCAGTCCCGTGAATGAAAACAGTGTGCCGCGAGAGAGTGTTGTGGTGACAAATCTGGGGGGTGTCTGAGGAAGGGGAATATGGAGGGTGAGGAGGAGCTAGCCTGCAAGCAGGGTCAGGGCTAAGCAGCTAGAGGCCTGCAAGCCAGGCACTAGAGAGGCTGGTTGGCAGATTTGCTGCATTGAAGGGTTTGGGCCTATTCGGGAGCCGCTTGGAAATCCTGCAAGCATCTAATTTCATTGCAGTTACACCTGAGCTGTGAGGGACTGGAAAGCCACAAGTATCCCCCAGTCAGGTTCAGAGTCTCAGGTGGAGGAAAGCCACTGAGCGGGCAGTGGGCGTCATAAGTAAGAGTCCCATCCTTACACCCCCCTACCCCCACAGGTGGGACCATATGAACAAAGGTAAATGACAGCCTTGAACAAACAAAGCAACTGTCAAGTGAAGCTCTCCTGAATTAAGGTGGCACAGACGAAGTGGGGTGACGGGGCCCTCACAGCAGGGACGGCAGGCTCCAGTCAGCAGGGTCGGCAAATAGGTCAGCTGCCACGGGAGGCCTCAGAGTGTGTGCAGGGCGCTGGCGGAGCAACCCAAGGGCAGTGTGAGGACGCCTTTGTTAACACTGTCTGCAAGATTCAAAAGTGCATCCAGTCCATGCTCAGAAACAGGCTCTGGTTCCCCACCCGTCACCTGCCCGCCCTCTGTGATGACTCTCTTTTTTTTTTCTAGAGATTTTATTTATTCATTTGAGACAGATACAGAAAGAGAGAGAGCATGAGCAGGGGGAGAGGGAGAGGGAGAAGCAGGCTCCCCACTGAGCCAGGAGCCTGATGGGGGGCTCAATCCCAGGACCCTGGGATCATGACCTGAGCTGAAGGCAGATGCTTAACGACTGAGCCACCCAGGCGCCCCGATGACTCTCCTTTTTTAAAGATTTTATTTATTTGAGGGGCGCCTGGGTGGCTCAGTTGGTTGAGCATCTGCCTTCGGCGCAGGTCATGATCCCAGGGTCCTGGGATTGAGTCCCGCGTCAGGCTCCCTGCTCAGCGGTGAATCTGCTTCTCCCTCTGCTGCTCCACCCCTCACTTGTGCTCCCCTCCCCGTCAAATGAATAAATAAAATCCTTTAAAATATATATATATTTTTTTTATTTGAGAGCACAAGCAGGGGCTCGATCCCAGGATCTGAGATCATGACATGAGCTGAAGGCAGACGCTTCACCGACTGAGCCCCCCAGGTGTCCCTGTGATGAATCATTACTTGTTTATCCTTTCTTTCTTCATGAAAAGGCAAGCAAATGTGAACATGTATTCTCATTCCTTTCCCTTTATTATTCATAAGACTGTGTTCCTGTGCTCTGGTTTTCCTTAATGCCATGCTCTGGAGTGCTAGCCACACCCACCCCTAAGGCCCTTTGAGGGAGACCCATCTTTCTGCCGGCCTGGTATCCGTATGTGTCTATTCCTGCTGTTGTGAGTGTTCCTGGTGGTCAGCGCCTTTACTGGGAGCATCTGACTTCCCTTTGGGATCAGAGAGCAGGCTTGCTCCAGGTGTAACAGCAGGGAGGGCTTAGTAACTTGATATTGTATGAACTATGCACCCCACACGATAGTCCAGGACAACAGTCAGCTGGTATAAAGAGTGAAAAGCACATTTACCTTCATTTACTTTGGGAATGGGTTCCATGAGGTTTTTTTGTCTTTGTGGTGGTTTTCTTTTCTTTTTCTTTCTTTTTTTTTTTTTTTAATTAGGCTCCACATTGGGTGTCCCAACATGAGGCTTGAACTCAAGACCCTGAGATCAAGACCTGAGCTGAGGTCGAGTCAGACACTTAACCAGCTGAGTCACCCAGGCACCCCATGTAATCTTCATTTATTAATATTAAAATATTCTGTGGGTAAGAATCTATGAGGCTTTGTGGGATAGAGGAATCTGATGTGGACCCAGCCCTGAAGGGCTTTGCAACTCCATTTGTTGGGGAAGACAAGGTATTACCTTACATAATAGACGTGTGTGAGGTGAGCTCTGAGAGCTTGGAGGACCAGAGCAGGTGGTGGGGCAGTTAGGAGCAAGGGCACCCTTGGGAGGAGCTGCTGTTGGAGGGCGAGGATAAAGAGGTCTGCCTCGCCTGATCAAGGGGCACAGACAACACGGGGGCTGACGACAGCCACTGTCAGCATTTCACAGGTACCTTTTCTGTTTTATTTTCTCTGAACAGGTTGGATTGCTTATTTATAAACACACTTGTAAGGATGAACTTTTTACATCATGTATCTTGCTCATTTACTTTCAGGAACTAACTCAAGAATTATTTATGCTGTTACGTAGCCTTTGTATACATTTATTTATTTGACAGCAAGAGAGAGCACAAGCAGGGGGAGGGGCGGAGGGAGGGGGAGAAGCAGGCTCCCTGTTGGGCAAGGAGCCAATTCAGGGCTCAATCCCAGGACCCTGGGATCATGACCTGAGCCAAAGACAGACGCTTAACCGACTGAGCCACCAGGCGCCCCTTTTGTATACATTTTTAATAACTGTACTGTTCCAGGGGTGCCTGGGTAGCTCAGTCGATTAAGCATCTGACTCGATTTCGGCTCAGGTCATGATCTCAGGGTCGTGAGATCGAGCCCCGGGTCAGGCTCTGCACTGGGCATGGAGCCTGCTTAACATTCTCCCTCTCCCTTTCCCCCTCCCTGCCCCCTCTCTCCCTCTAAAAAATAAATAAAAATAAACCCACAAAACTATACTGTTCCATTTGAGTGTGCTTGTATAGTTGGGCAGGTTTTTGTTTTCACTATTATAAGTAACACCATCAAGAGCATAAAACTTTTTCTGTATTTGGGAACATTTTCTTAGGAGGAATATCCCTAAAGTGGCACTACCAGATCAAGGAGGGACTCATTAAGGCCTGGCTCATTCATGTTTGCAGCTTCCAACACGGGCTGATACTGGTACCAGGTCCGTTTTATTCTTTCCTTCCTCCTGTGATTCTGTCCTGGGATCCTTCATCCTCTTGAATCAATAGACAGTATTAATCTGGCCTTTTCTTCTTACTGTCTGCTTGATGTTGCAGTTTACTGACTACCAGGAGACTTCCTGAGCTCCCAGCGTGATGGCAGGGAGGTGTAAGAAGAGGGCAGAGGTGGCTAGGGGTCGGAGCTTGTTGGCAAAGAGCCTGGATTTTACTCAGGTGTCTTAGGAGGCCTTGGATGTCATCAGGTTTCTGTTTGAAGAAGACAACTCCGCTGAACGGAACATGGCCATGGGCACGCGTGGAAGCGAGGAGGCAGAAGCACTGACCAGAAAGATCTGTTTGGGTGGCTTCTGGATGAAAACTGGCACATGCCAGAGGAGCAGACACAGCAGGCACCGAATAAATGGTAGAACTGTTTTCGGTGACAGGGAGTGATAGCGAAAGGTGGTGGGAAGGCCTTCGCTCCCAGGTAGTCAACAGGATGAGCAGAAGCCCTACCTGGATAGGGAAGTGAGTGGACATTGGTCCTCCCGCTTTCCCACGCCGCTGTTTGAAGGCAATTCTGGGAGGGTGGCTGGACAGTGGCGGTGGCACTTCAATGATTGGGCAGCGGGGTAAGGAAGTCCCATCCCTGAGCTTCAGGGAAGAGCAAATGCGAGTCCCTAACAGTGGCCCGAGGAAAGGGGGCGTCGGCCTCCGGGTCATTTCCCACCAGCTCCCTATGCCGTTCTTTGATGAGGCAGTTACATGTTATCACTCTTAACGTATGGCGCTGAGCAAACTCAGCTGCAACACAAGGCCCCGCACTCCTTTCCCGCGGCTCAACCGCATCACCTGTCCGCGCACCTGAGAGCACAACGGGCCCTGGCAGGAGGCTCCGCCCCCGCGCTTCGGTCCCGCCCCTGCCAGACGGCAGGCGCTTCCGGCTCCGCGGTGCGAGCTCCGCCCACAGCTCCCGGGGCTTCCGTTCCTGGGCTGTCACTTGGGGCTCCGCCCCTGGGCTGTCGCTCGAGGCTCCGCCCACGCAAGGCGCTTCGGAGCCTCCGCGGCTGTCACTTGCGGCTCCGCCCTATACGGGCGGAGTCCCCGCCCCGCCCCGCCCCCAGCCTAGCGCTCTAGGCGCGTGCGCGGCCTGCCCCGTCCGCGGCTCCAACCTGCGGAGCCCACGTTCTTCCGGGGGCGCGCGCGCCTGTGCGGGTGCGTGCGTGAGCGTGCGTGAGCGTGCGCGTCCCCGCCGCCTGTGCCGGTGCTGCTCCCGCGCCCTCTGCCGCCGCTGCCCCTGCCCCCGCCGCCGCAGCCGCCGCCGCTCGGGGTCCCCCAGACGCAGCCCCGGCTGAGGACCGCGTCGGCCGGCTGCCCAGCAGCGCCGCGGAGCTGAGGAGCGGAGCCGCGGAGCCGGCGGGAGGGCGGGCGGGCGGACAGGTGAGCTCGCGGCGGGCCCGACGGGCCTCCCGTCAGGCCGGGACAGTCAGCGCGGGCCGCGGGGGTCTGCAGGGGGCGCGGGGTGAGGGGCGAGGGGGCCGCGAGGTGAGGGAACCGTGGGGCGCGGGGCGGCGCGCCCGCAGTCGGAAATGGCGGTGACCCTCCCTCCGGGTCGGGGGGCGCAGGGCGGGGGCCGGCGGGGGAGGGAGCTTCCCCGGAGCGACCGCTGTGGCGGCGGGGCCGGATGGACGCTGCGGCCTGGAAAGGGGGACGGGCAGGAAGGCGCGCCTCCCGCGCGGTCCAGGCCCCGCGCGAGCCTCGGTCATGGGTGACCCTAGGGGTCTGTGCCGGCCGACCGGTGCCGGGGTGCTCCCTGGGTCCGCAGTTGGGTCGGGGCACGACCCGGTCTGGGCGCAGCGCCTCGGAGCAGCCTGCGTTCACATGTGGGTGGGTAGGTGGGGCCGCAGTCCCGGCGGGGGGGGTGGTCTCACGGTCTGCGCCGAGCTCCCTCGGTCCATCCCCCATTCTGCCGGATCGTGGTCAGCGCGCGGCCTTCCCTCCGCCCCCACTGTTCCCGTGACCGACCGGAGGGTCTCTTCCTTCCTGGGGGGGCGGGGGGAGGGTGGTTGAAAAGCGCTGCTTTGAGGGAACCACATCATCTGGTCCCTGGGTCATTATGTTATAGCTCGGGGGATTGACATTTGTTCCTTAACGCGCTGTAAATTAATCTCTTAGATTAAAATTATTTGGTTTGCAAAAATAATGTTTTATCGAGACATGATTTTAAGCAGTGCTTTGTATTGTAGTCTTTGAGGAGACAGTATTGGGAACTCATCCGTTCAGGTTCTAACTTGTTTGTGTCAAGTGGCTGGATTAAGAGCTCCCTTTTTCATGTGCCTGACAGATGATTTCTCAAAATTCATTCAGTTGTGTCATACAGGAAAAGGAAGCAAAAGTTTCAATTTTATTTTGTGTTTTCAGGTTTAGGTCTGGTAAGGGACATTTTACTTGCTGGTCATGGCCTAATGGGTCCTGTGTTTGAATTGTTAGACATCTTTGTCCTTAATTAGTTGTCTGTTGAAAAAAACCATCTTAATGCCAGAAACAGTTATATTGCCCCAGCTATTAACATGGTTGCCTAAAGGCAAAACTCTAGCCAGTGCTTCTAAGATTTTACGTTCGTTTATTTGCTTCTTTCTCGTTAAATATCCTGCTGGGTTTCAGGATTGAGTAATCTGTTAAACAGGAGATGAAATTGGAAGCCAGGATTTAAGGGCTTTGGGAAACTTTATCATTTAGTGTATGCAGTCCTCCTTTCACCTGTGTCAGGGTTCTGGGACTTGGGGCAGCTCCTGATGGCATGTGGCCAAACCAAGAGCTATAGGAGCTGGTTCTGGCTAGCTGACTGTGTGGCTGATCTGTTTGTGTGATCCAGATGGCCTTTCCCCCCAGTGGTCATTGTGGCTGGTCATTGTTGACCAGCATGGGACTATCAGGGAGATGTGTGTTGCAGGACCCTCAGAGCCCAGCCCCCTTTGGCCCTGGTCTAAGCAGAGCGCCCAGGGCTTGTGTGGTGAGCACTCAGACAGGCGTGTGGTGGATTCTCTGAGCCGTGCTGAGGGACTGGCTCCACTGTGGGGCCAGTGTAGCCTCTGGGATGCCTGTCAGGCCTCTTCCACCCCTCTGTGACCAGCCTCCTACTTTGGCCCTCTGACCCCCCCCTCCCCCTGCCTCGGCAGCCTTCTTGCTCGTCTCTCAGCAAATTCTGTGTCCTCCAGTCTGCCCGGAACACTCACTTCCTCATCCTCACGCTCCATGGGGCCAGGCCTTCCCTGACTACCCTACATAGAATTTCAGCTTACCACCTCCTGTCTCCCTGCACTCCTTAATTTTCCTACAGCATTTGCTTTAGTATATTTATTATATTCGCTCTTTTACTCTGAGATGAGGTCCATAGGGAGTCTGTTTCGTGTAGAGAACTGTTGCTGGCACAAACCAGGAAATACTTGTTGAATCAGTGATAGTGATGAGCTTAGTGACTCCTGTGCAGCACAGTGACTTTGTCACTTGGGGTCATTGTGAGTGAGTACTGAGCACTTACAGGCTCTGGGTTCTGAGGGAAGTGTGTGGCGAGCCACCTGCCCATTGGGAAAGGACAGCCAGTTAAATGATCAGAGAGGTGCTTGAGACCTCCCTCTAAATCTTTTTTGCAATTTTTAATTTAAATTATTTCAAAATAAAAAGTTTTTAAAGTCAGATCTGGTAATAATGCTTCTAGAAATTTTGTCTTTGGTTACTCTCTTCCCTTTCCTCGAGGACCATTCTCCCCCCCCCCCCCCGAAAAACCCCACATGCTAGTCTTAATACTTGGTGACATTTGTTGGTTAAGTGGATTGAGATGGAGTAATCTGTTAGAAGAACTACATGGTGTGAGCCTCAGCCTGAGACTCCCTGCTCTGATGCTGTGCAGAAGCAGGCTGAGTCTTGCCTGTGAACTGAAGGGCTCTGGAGCCCTTCACCTCATGCCCCTGTTAACTCAGAATGAGGGAATTCTCTTGTGTTTTTAAGGCTGGTTCTATTAATTAAGGTGGTGTAGAGATTGAAAGGATGCTGTATGTGTCTTAGCCATTTTTGTTCTTGAGTCCTCCAGCATGCAGTGGATAGGTGGCATGTGCTCAGCTGGGAGCTGCCCTGGAGACCAGTGCCTTGCTCAGTGTCAGACCTGGAACTTGAAAATTTAGGCCTTCTGTACCAGTTCCTCTACTAACTGCCCACCTGACACCACCATGCAGAATCCCCTAACATGCACCCCTGCTGGATGGTGCATCTTTAGAACCTAAATGTGAGGTGCTCACCTTGGTCCTGGGGTGTAGTACAGGCTCACTAGGTGTTTGTTGAATAAATGACTAAATTGCAGTGGAGCTGGGGGGTCCTGATAAGATAGAATTTTGTCGGGGCGCCTGGGTGGCTCAGTCAGGGAAATGTCTGCCTTTAGCTCCGGTCATGATCCTGGGGTCCTGGGACTGAGTCCTGAATTGGGCTCCCTGCTCAGCAGGGAGCCTGCTTCTTCCTCTCCCTCTGCCTGCCACTCTCCCTGCTTGTTCGTACGCAAGCATGCTCTCTCTCTCTCTCTGTCAAACAAATAAATAAAATCTTTTTTTTTTTTTTTTTTTT